>NW_022196894.1:44780193-44780646 GCF_008632895.1 Mastomys coucha | reverse complement strand
TCGTGTTATTTTTAAAAGAAATACACTCAGATTTTACACCACCCGTGTGTAGTCTGTTTGTCAAAGCCAAATCTCGTGCCCACTTGGCCAGAATCTCTTGTCCCGCGGAACAGGGACCCCGCGAGAAATCTCGGTCCGTGACAGTTGGCGCCTTAACGTGTGGCTTCGGTCAGGTAAGCTATCTCTTACTCTCTTTTTCTTCTCTCAATTAATATTAGGCCGAGATAAAGATCTCACGAGGGTGCTACAAACCCGCTGATAGGTAGATCAGTTATAGGTGAGTAATCTAAATATTATGAGACAGTCAGGTTCATACCTAGATGCCTCACCAACAGTAGAACAGAGAATTGCCCATGCTGTAAGAGTGAAGAGATGAAAATTTAGTGCCTAATTACAGGTTCCAGCTGCGGAGGGGCTAGAACACCTGAAGAGATTACAAAAATCCCTCAGAAA
>NW_022196894.1:44777567-44778509 GCF_008632895.1 Mastomys coucha | reverse complement strand
TATTTTTAAAGAATATTTTTTATTTTAAAGATTAACTATTGATACCTTAACAAAAAAACAACAAAAAAATGTAGTCATTGTCTACATTAATTTTCTATGTTTGGTGTTCCTTAATAGATTGAAATAGTTTATAGAACTGACTATTATGGTCAGGTATTTGAGATGTTTTGTTAACAATTTAATGTTGTCCATATTACTGAGATTCCTAATTTTCTCAGAAACAAGTATTTTTAAAGAAATTTTAAATTCAGATGCCAAGTATGACACCCTACAACCAGACATAATTATGCCTAGATAAAATGAAATAATCTTTTTTACTGGAGCCTAAAAAAGGCCCAGATGTCTTAATCACCTCAAGAAGAGGGTGTATTATGTTTTTTCCACAGAATGAAGAACCCCCAATTCCTTAGATTCCAGAAAGACTGGTCCAGCCAGCCATACCTCTCCCACTCACTGAGAAGAAGAGGGAGAAGAACAGAAAAAACAGCTAACATCTGACAGAAATGGAGAAGCAGACATCCACAACAGACTACAACAAAAAAAATCGCTAACACTGCTGCTATTCAGTCAAATTTGTTTAGACTTACTACTGCTAATATGAATTTTTCTTGTGTCTCTTATCTATATGCTATATTGTTTGAAAGTTAAGTTAGCCACTAAGTGTCAACATCATTTCAGTAGACTAAGGCTTATCTGCAGAGAGTATAGAAAGATACAGATATTTCTCACATGAGACATTTGAAGACAGAAATTTCAGATATTAAAAAAGGTCATTTAGATACTTAGAACATTGATGAATTGGCCAGAGATTTAAAAAACAATCTAAACACAATGAATCCCTTAGACTGGGTTCAATATATAATCTTACTTGCTATTATTACTGACATTGTCTTAATAGTAATTATTGTGCTTCCATTTGCCTTTAAAGTTCTTCTGAGATCC
>NW_022196894.1:44708818-44776991 GCF_008632895.1 Mastomys coucha | reverse complement strand
AAGAAATACACTCAGATTTTACACCACCCGTGTGTAGTCTGTTTGTCAAAGCCGAATCTCGTGCCCACTTGGCCAGAATCCCTTGTCCCGCAGAACAGGGACCCCGCGAGAAATCCCGGTCCATGACAGTGGTTTAGTCCCTGGGAGCTCTAAGAATACTAGGTAGTTCATGTTGTTGTTCATCCTATGGGGCTGCAAGCCGTTCAGCTCCTTGGGTCCTTTCTCTAGCTCCTTCATTGGGGACCCTGTACTCAGTCCAATGGATGTCTGTGAACACTCCTACTGGCAATGAAGGAGTGTTCCTGCATTAGTCAGACACTGTCAGAGACTGTCAGGAGATAACTATATCAGGCTCCTGTCAGCCAGCACTTGCCCACATCCACAATAGAGTCTGGATTTGATGATTGCATATGGGAAGAATTCCCAAGTGGAGCAGTCTCTGGATTGTCCTTCCTTCAGTCTCTGCTCCATATTTAGTCTCTACAACTCCTTCCATGGGTATTTTGTTACCCCTTTAAAGAAGGAACGAAGTATCCACACATTAGTCTTCCTTCTTCTTGAGTTTCTTCTGGTTTGTGGTTTGTACTTTGTGTATTCCGATCTTCTGTGCTAATACCCACTTATCACAGAATGCATAACATGTGTGTTCTTTTGTGATTGGACTAACTCACTCAGGATGATATTCTCAAGATCCATCCATTTCCTCAAGAATTTAATAAATTCATTGTTTTTAATAGGTGAGTAGTACTCCATTGTGTAAATGTACCACATTTTCTGTATCCATTCCTCTGTTGAGGGACATCTGGGTAGTTTCCAGCTTTTGGCTATGATAAATAAGGCTGCTATGAACATAGTGGAGCATGTGTTGCCCAGGAGTGGTATAGCTGGGTCCTCTGGTAGTACTATGCTCAATTTCCGGAGGAACCAAAATGATTTCCAGAGTGGTTGTACCACCTTGAAATCCTACCAGCAATGAAGGCGTGTTCCTCTTTCTCCACAACCTCTCCAGCTTCTGCTGTTACATGAGTTTTTTATCCTAGCCATTCTGACTTGTGTGAGGTAGAATGTCAGGGTAGTTTTGATTTGCATTTCCCTCATGACTAAAGATGTTGAACATTTCTTTAGGTGCTTCTCAGCCATTCAATATTCATCAGTTGAGAATTCTTTGTTTACCCTGAACTTCATTTTTTAATAGGGTTATTTGGTTCTCTGGAGTCTAACTTCTTGAGTTCTTTGTATATATTGGATATTAGCCCTTTATCAGATAAAAGATTGGTAAAGATCTTTTCCCAATTTGTTGGTTGCCATTTTGTCCTGTTGACAGTGTCTTTCGCCTTACAGAAGGTTTGAAACTTTATGAGGTCGCATTTGTCAATTCTTGATCTTAGAGCAGAAGCTATTGGCGTTCTCTTCATGAAGTTTTCCCCAGTGCCTATTTGATAGAGGTTCTTCGCTACTTTCTCTTCCATTAGTTTCAATGTATCTGCTTTGATGTGGAGGTCCCTGATCCACTTGGACTTGAGCTTTGTACAAGGAGAAAGAAATGGATCGATTTGCATTTTTCTACATGTTAACCGCCAGTTGAGCCAGCAACATCTGTTGAAAATGCTGTCTTTTTTCCACTGGGTGGTTTCAGCTCCTTTGTCAAAGATTAAGTGACCATAGGTGCGTGGGTTCATTTCTGGGTCTTCAATTCGGCTCCATTGCTCTACCTGCCTGTCAATTATGCCAATACCATGCAGTTTTTATCACAATTGCTCTGTAGTACAGCTTAAGGTCCGGGATTGTGATTTCACCAGAGATTCCTTTGTCATTGAGAATAGATTTGGCTATCCTGGGTTTTTTGTTATTCCAGATGAATTTGCAAATTGCTCTTTCTAAGCCTGTGAAGAATTGAGTTGGAATTTTGATGGGGATTGCATTGAATCTATAGATTCCCTTCGGTAAAATGGCCATTTTTACTGTATTAATCCTGCCAATCCACTATCATGGGAGATCTTTCCATCTTCTGAGATCTCCTTCAATTTCCTTCTTCAGAGACTTGAAGATCTTGTCAAACAGATCTTTTACTTGCTTAGTTGGAGTTACACCAAGATATTTTATATTATTTGTAACTATTGTGAAGGTCGTTGTTTCCCTAATTTCTCAATCTATCTGTTTATCCTTTGTGGAGACGAAGGCCTCTGATTTGCTTAAGTTAATTTTATATCCGGCTACTTTGCCGAAGTTGTTTATCAGGTTTAGGAGCTCTCTGGTGGAATTTTTGGGGTCACTTAAGTATACTATCATATCATCAATAAATAGTGATATTTTGACTTCTTCCTTTCTCATTTGTATACCTTTGATCTCCTTTTGTTGTCTAATTGCTCTGGCTAGGACTTCAAGTACAATATTAAATAGGGAGAGAGTGAGCAGCCTTGTCTCGTCCCTGATTTTAGTAAGATTGCTCAAGTTTCTCTCCATTTAGTTTGATGTTGACTACTGGTTTTCTGTATATTGCTTTTACTATGTTTAAGTATGGGCCTTGAATTCCTGATCTTTCCAAGACTTTTATCATGAAGGGATGTTAGATTTTGTCAAATGCTTTCTCAGCATCTAATGAGATGATCATATGTTTTTTTTTCTTGAGTTTGATTATATAGTGAATTACGTTGATGGATTTCCAAATATTGAACCATCCCCGTGTCCCTGGGATGAAGGCTACTTGATCATGATGGATGACCGTTTTAATGAGTTCTTGAATTCAGTTTCCAAGAATTCTTTTGATTATTTTTGCATCTATATTCGTAAGGGAAATTGGTCTGAAGTTTTCTTTCTTTGTTAGGTCTTAGTGTGGTCTAGGTATCAGAGTAATTGTGGCTTCATAGAACGAACTGGGTAGAGTACTTTCTGTTTCTATTTTGTGGAATAGTTTGAGGAGTATTGGTATTAGTTCTTTTTTGAAGATCTGATAAAACTCTGCACTAAACCAATCTGGTCCTGGGATTTTTTTAGTTGGGAAACTATTAATGAAACTTTCTATATCATTAGCAGATATGAGACTGTTTAGATCATTTATCTGATCTTGATTTAACTTTGGTACCTGTTATCTGTCTAGAAAATTGTCCATTTCATCCATGTTTTCCAGTTTTGTTGAGTATAGACTTTTGTAGTAGGATCTCATGATTTTTTTGGATTTCCTCAGTGTCTGTTGTTATCTCTCCCTTTTCATTTCTGATCTTGTTAATTAAGATAGTATCTCTTTACCCTCTAGTTAGTCTGGCTAAGGGTTTATCTATTTTGTTGATTTTCTCAAAGAACCAGCTCATAGTTTGGTTGATTCTTTGTATAGTTCTTTTTGTTTCCATTTGGTTGATTTCAGCCCTGAGTTTGATTATTTGCTGCCTTTGACTCCTCTTGGGTGAATTTGCTTCTTTTTGTTTTAGAGCTTACAGATATACTGTCAAATTGCTAGTGTATGTTCTCTTCAGTTTCTTTTTGTAGTCACTTAAAGCTATTAGTTTTCCCCTTAGAACTGCTTTCATTGTGTCCCATAAGTTTGGGTAGGTTGTGGCTTCATTTTCCTTAAACTCTAGAAAGTCTTTAATTTCTTTCTTTATTTCTCCCTTGACCAGGTTATCATTGAGTAGAGTGTTGTTAAGCTTCCACGTGTATGTGGGCCTTCTATTGTTTATGTTGTTATTGAGAAGCAGCCTTAGTCAATGGTGATCTGATAGGATGCAAGGAATCATTTCAATCTTCTTGTACGTTGAGGCCTGATCTGTGACCAATTATATGGTCAATTTTTGAGAAAGTATCATGAGGCGCTGAGAAGAAGGTATATCCTTTTGTTTTAGAATAAAATGTTTTATGGGTATCTGTTAAATCCAACTGTTTCATAACTTCTGTTATTCTCACTATGTCTTTGTTTAGTTTCTGTTTCCATGATCTGTCTCTTGTACAGAGTGGAGTGTTGAAATCTCCCACTATTATTGTGTGTGCTGCAATGTGTGCTTTGAGCTTTAGTAAAGTTTCTTTTACGAATGTAGATGCCCTTGCATTTGGAACATAGAGATTCAGAATTGAGAGTTCATCTTGGTAGATCATGTCTTTGATGAGTATGAAGTGTCCCTCATCTTTTTTGTTCACTTTAGGGTGAAAGTCGATTTTATTGGATATTAGAATGGCTACTCCAGCTTTTTTCTTGGGACCATTGGCTTGGAAAATTGTTTTTCATCCTGTTATTCTGAGGTAGTCACCAAGCTGAGTTTCCCGTATGCAACAAAATGTTGGGTCCTGTTTACATACCCAGTCTGATAGTCTATGTCTTTTTATTGGGGAATTGATTCTGTTGATATTAATAGATATTAAGGAAAGGAAATTGTTGCTTCCTGTTATTTTTGTTGTTAGAGTTGGAATTCTGTTCATGTGGCTATCTTCTTTTAGTTTTGTTGGAAGATTACTTTTTTGCTTTTTCTAGGATGTAGTTTTCCTCCTTGTGTTGAAGTTTTCCATTTATTACCCTTTGAAGGGATGTATTTGTGGAAATACATTGTGTAAATTTGGTTTGTCATGGAATACTTTGGTTTCTCCATCTATGATAATTGAGAATTTGTCTGGGTATAGTAGCCTGGGCTGGCATTTGTGTTCTCTTAGGGTCTGTATGACAGCAACACAGGATCTTCTGGCTTTCTTTGTCTCTGGCAAGAATTCTGGTGTAATTCTGATAGGTCTGCCTTTATATGTTACTTGACCTTTTTCCTTCACTGCTTTTAATATTCTCTTTGTTTTGTGCATTTGGTGTTTTGACTATTATATGGCAGGAGAGATTTCTTTTCTGGTTTATTCTATTTGGAGTTTTGTAGGCTTCTTGTATGTTTATGGGCATCTCTTTCTTTAGGTTAGGGAAGTTTTCTTCTATAATTTTGTTGAAAATATTTACTGGCCCTTTAAGTTGGAGGTCTTCACTCTCTTCTATACCTATTATTCTTAGGTTTGGTCTTCTCAATGTGTCCTAGATTCCTGGATGTTTTGGGTTATAAACTTTTTGCATTTTGTGTTTTCTTTGACTGTTGTGTCAGTCTTTTCTATGGTATCTTCTGCCCCTGAGATTCTCTCTTTTATCTCTTGTATTCTGTTTGTGATGCTTGCATCTATGGTTCCTGACTTCTTTGTTAGGATTTCTATCTCCAGAGTTGTCTCTCTTTGTTATTTCTTAACTGTTTCTACTTCCACTTTTAGGTCCTGGATGGTTTTGTTCAATTCCTTCACCTGTTTGGTGTGCTTTCCTGTAATTCTTTAAGGGATTTTGTGTTTCCTCTTTAAGGCATTCTATTTGTTTAGTTGTATTCTCCTATATTACTTTAAGGAATTTTTTTCTTTTTTAGGTGCTTGAACCTGTTTACCTGTGTTCTCCTGTATTTCTTTAAGTGAGGTATTCATGCCCTTCTTAAATTCCTCTATCATCATTGTAAGATATGATTTTAGATGCAAATCTTGCTTTTCTGGTGTTTTGGGATATCCAGGACTTGCTGTGGTGGGAGTACTAGGTTCTGAGGAAGCCAAGAAGTCTTGGTTTCTGTTGGTAAGATTCTTGCATTTGCCTTTTTCCATCTGTTGATCTCTGGTGTTAGATGTTCTTGCTATCTCTGACTGGAGCTTGTTCCTCCTGTGGGTCTGTAAGCCTGTGTCAGCACTTCTCTGGTAACACTTGTATGCAGAGGGCTGTGGATCAGTTGTCCCTTCTGAGTCCTGGGGTCAGAACAAACCCTGGAGACAAGCTCTCGAGTTGCAGGAAATGTACAGAGAGGGTTGTTTATCTGCTGTCCCTCCTAGGTGTAGATGGAGGTAGAAAGGATCCTGCTCTGGCTGCCCTGCCACTTCTGAGACCTGTGTCTACTGGCTGGTCCTGCCTTAGTAAGTCACCAGAGAGAAAATGGTTATCTCACCTGAGTCCCTGGGTTGGAGCACTCCCTGCAGGCAGCCTCTCTGCTTGCAAGGAAGGGGCAGAGAGGGCTGTGGATCTGCAGTCACTCCTAGATGTAGATGGAGGTAGAAAGGATCCTGCACCAGCTACCCTGCCACTTCTGAGGCCTGTGCTTCCTGGCTGGGAGCTTGGATTTTTTTCATACAAGGAATGTACTCTACTACTGGGCTGCATGCTTCTTCAGTGGGCTCGGACTTTCGATCAGTACTGAAGATCCAGATGTCCAGAGCCATGTTCTAAAGACTTCACTGTTAACCTCTGGAGCTATGAGGAGGTGGCAGAAACTTGAGAGATGGGGACTAGTTAGAAAACTTAGGTCAATGAGAATTTCCCCTTAAAAAGTATATGTTGTATTTTTTCCAGAGCACTTCTATCATCCTCTGTTTTGTGGGTACTACATTGTGTGTTTTCCTCTTCCACCTCAAACCATTATGTAGTAGTCTGAATATGCTTGACCCACAGGGAGTGGTACTGTTATGAAGTTTGGAGTTGTTGGAGTAGGTGTGGCCTTGTTAGAAGAAGTGTGTCATTGTGGGAGTAGGCAATGAGATCCTCCTCCTAGTTGCCTGGAAATCAGAGTTCTCGTGTTTGCCTTCTAGAAGATGTAGAACTTTCAGTTCCTTTTCCAGCACTACACCTACCTGGATGGTGCCATGCTTCCAGCCATGATGATAATGGACTGCACCTCAGAACCAGTAAGCCAGCCCCCACTAAATGTTGTCCTCTATAAAAGTTGCCTTAGTCAATGGTGTCTGTTCACAGCAATGGAAACCCTAACTAAGACTCATAATATAATGTATAACTTCTGTCACTAAAGCAACATAACCACATGACCATGGACAAAATCCTCTGGAACAATCAACAAAGCCAATCCTTCCTCAGTGTATCTTGTCTCTCTTTGAAATTCTATCCCAGCAGCAAAATTGTGATTTTAATATTTTCAAATATTATTTTTAATGATGATTCTTAGAACACTTAAACCTCCCTGTTAGCCTACCATCCATCAGAGTTAGTGGGAAAGAAAGGATATAATTGAAGTGGACCTGGTTAGAAAGGTTTTTTGGAATAACTCTCATCTGTGTTGCCTGGAAATCAGCAGTTCAGTTCACAAGTTAGCAGGCAGCAGCAACTCCATCCATTCACAAACAATTCACAGACACACAAGCTACTTTGGTAGAGTTAGGACAGCAAATATGAATCATCAGTGGTGGCACTGCCTAGCAGAGACAACCAGACCTCAGCCTTGGCTAGAGTCAGCAGGAGATAGCAGCAGGGACACCAGGAGTTCTCAGTTGTGCCTCTCTCAGGAAAAAGAAGTTCAGTGAAGACAGGAGACCCTTATTACACAGCTAACTGTACCAGCAAGCCAAGCTCTGTCTCAGTCACTCCCAGGAGTCCTATTTATAACCTCCAGGTATCATGTGTCCTCTATGTGCCTTGCCTCAGCATGGGTCCTGCCTCTGCATGTGTATCCAATCAACCTGAGTCCTTAGAACTGGCAACACACTGCAGCACACCACCAGAAGTTTTTTAGTCTGTTTCTCTTTATGGAGTCCCAACAGATGCAACTCAACTATTCAATCAATGTAAGGCAGACTAATAATGCGTGCCACTAGCAAAGAATCCTTCATGTGTCCTTTCGCATGCTTGCTTTAGCAGAACATCCTCTCTCCTGTGTCTGCTTCAGCGAAAGGTTCCTTCGTGAGTCTGCTTTAGTCTTTCACATCTGTGTCCATTTTAACAAAATGTTCCTTCATGTGTTTACCCCAGCAAAACATCATCCAATGTTTCAAAGAACCCTCAAGTTTCCACTTCACAAAATGCTTATTGTACTGTGCATGGCAGAATTTTTATTGGACAAACACAATTTTTTATTTCCAAATTTTGCATGCACATAAAGTTGTTCAAACTGTTTTATCCAGTTACTTTTCCATAACATAATACAACAAGAGAAGATCTAATTTCACAACGTTGTCTATGAAGGAAGGCTTATTAGTGTAAAATGTTAAATGTTAATTTTTAGTAGTTCATTGCTTTGTTTTTAATATTAATAGAGTTAATTTCAAATAAGTCAACTAGTCAATACACTGCCCTGACCTTACAAACATACTTTCATAAGGAAGTCTACATGAATGGTATTTACAATTTTCAAGTTCAAATTGAAGCAATAATAAACAGGATATTTTTTTAACCTCTGCTTCTATCTGAAAGTGGCTAATTTTAAAATATCTTCTCAGTGGGCAGGTGAATAGAATTTAAAACTCCCAACTGTCTGTATTATACAAATAGGCCAGGTATTATTGGATTTCTAACTTTCATCATTTTCTGTCTGGGTATGACTCTTTGTATTTTAAGATTTGTCAGACTTATTTAATATTTGTTGATTACACAGGGCCAAGCACATTGAGCTTCAGGAAGTATGACCAATTGTTTATATTTTTTTTATATAATTTAACATATAATTAGTTGTGGAGGCAGAATGTAGGGTGAACTGTGTGTCAAATGGTGTTACCATAGAATATTCACATTTAAAACATACTTCAAATTCCAAATGAGTACATCTCAATGATTAAGGTAAACTTGATAAACTTGAAAAAAAATAGCATTTTTAGATTTAATGATGACCTCATATTCTTCAACATGTAATGTGTTGTCCTCAGAAGTACAATGCAGGGTATTCAATCACAAATAACTCATGGTAGCATGCTCTTAACTATGTCCCTTAGTTATTCATATGATTACTACAGGGTAGGTTTTACCATGGGTAGGAAGTAGCTGCTGTGCATCTTTAGTGTCTTATATGTGTTGCCTTTATGTACTTGCAACATTGGCTGCTCTGCCTAGTGCTCTCTTCTAAGCCAAGAGTTCTGTGTAGTAGAAGTGCCAGAATATCTTCCCTAGGCACATGTATGTGCTCCCTAGATATGCTGTCTGTGTATGCCAGCATAGATAATCATTCCATGGAATCGACTCCAGCTTTGTTGTCTACTAGAGGGAAAGAACAACTCAAAGCACACTGATGCTGCTTTTCTCAAGTCTTCTCTTGGTAGCAAACAAAAAGTCGAGATTTTTTTTTTCTTAAATGAAGATACAAAATTGACTCAGATATTCAGATTAACAACTTCCTGGATAGCGTTTGCATGCTGCCCTCTCACCTAATTTTGAAATACTTAGGAGATGCCAATAAAGCAGATTTGTAAGTACATCTACTTCAAGGCACGTACACCATGGAAATGCAGGAATGGAAAAACCTCATTTTTATTTTATTTTATTATATAAATCTCAAGGCCTTCTTGAAATTTTTCACATATTTGCTAAGAGATACCATAGAAACAGTTAACCTTCAAAACTCTTTGCAGTTTTTATAGAGAGAACATCAAAACAGTAACACTTAATAAAAGGTAAAATAAATACTTTTCTCTTTTCACAGTATTGGACTGAATAATGATGGTGCATACCTCTAGTCTCAGTACTAAGGAGGCAGAGGCAGTGTATCTCTGTGAGTTTGAGACTAGCCTGGTCTACAGAGTGAGTTCTAGGAAAGCCTACACATAGAAACCCTGTGTCAATTCCTCCCAAAATATTGGTTGCACTCAAAATTTGAAAGCAGTGCTATCTAAATTTTGTTCATAGTATAATTTAATACCTATGCCTATACTTGGTTCAAAATTGTGAAGTATTCAGTATGTAACTATCAATTCCATCATTTTAAGTTTTATAAATTTATGTTTTGTTCCTGAGACTTGGTCTCATTATATACCTCAGGTAGGCCTTGAACTCCCAATTCTCCTTCCTAGACCTTCACTTCGTGGGGATACAAGCATGCACCAACACATCCAGCTGTGTACTGAAAGGTTTTACTATTAAAAATTCAAAATGAATTACTCAACTTAACACAGGAGAAATGAAGAGAAAAACATCAAAAGGATGCAAAATTCTAAGGTACAAACAAAATTTCACCCAAATTGAACCTATAGTCTGCAGTTATTTCCTTTATAAACACTCAAATATTCTTTACCTAAATATGCAATATTCTTTACCTGAAATATGGGGAAAAATTACGTTTATACACCATTACTTTTTCTGCTCATCTAAAAATCAACTTCAAAAATATATATATGCATACATACACACATTTATACACACACATGTGTGTGTGTGTTTATGTGTGTACATAATCTTGGTGGCTTTTAACTCATATATATATATTCCCTAGAATATGTAAATATATATAATATATAGGTTATATAGAATATATAATATATTCCACAGAATATATGTAGAATATATAATATATTCCACAGAATATATGTAGAATATATAATATATTCCACAGAATATATGTAGATTTAAAGATATAGATTTAAACAGCATGAATCTTTTCTATGAAGTCACTCCCTTCATGTCACCCCACCTTTTATTATTCTGAAAACATATCTGAGCAAGATAAATCAGGCCATTGTGAGTTTTTTTTTCTCCATTTGTCTGTGAGCACTTGCTACACAAGCCTGATGACCAAAGTTTAGATCCCAAGAACTAATGTGAAAAGCCACATCTGTGGGAGCATGTATCTGTAACTCCAGCATTTATGACTAAGACAATAAGTGCACAAAGGAGTATCTCTTGAAAACTTTAGGACTTCTATCCTGGAGAGTGCAATGTATAATAGAAACAAGACTCTACCTGCACCAAAGTAGAAGGCAAAAAGAACCTACTCTGTAAGGTTGCTTTCTGACCTCAATATACACTTACCATGCCACATGGACCTTCGCTCACATACGTAAAAAGTAACACACACAAAAACACATCATATATACACAAATAGTGAATAAGCAAACAGACAACAGAAAAGATGTAAGGTACGTTTAAGCTCATGTTTTCAGACGTTTCAATCTCCGGGTGGCTAATTCCACTGCTTTGGGGCTTGCAGCAAGGCCACCACATGAAGACTGAAGAAAGTGGCAGTGTAGTTCACCTCATCCCAGTCAGAAAGTAGAGACAGGGAAAAGGTATGATAAACCATGTAATGAAATACACACAGGTGCTGCCTCATAATGGCTCATTTAACTGTAATTGGATTCACCCATTGATGAATTACCATTCTTGTGATCCAATACCTTCTCAATAGCACAATCAGCTTGGAAACAAGTCTTTAAAACTTGAGTTGTTTATACATGTAAGCAATATGCATCCTGAAATGTGCCCCTGCACTCATCTTGGTCATTGTTAAGGTTTTGTAGATTTTGTTATGGTTGAATAAAGATCTCTTTTTTCAGCACTCATGTCATAACATCCTTGCTATACTGCTGAACAATTTTCAAGCAGTTTTCAGATTGAGAACTTTAAGTAATCTAGAGGTTCACCCTTCGCTCTTCCCTTAACTTTCTTCTGTAATGTGGCCTAATTCCTTTAAGACCTTAAACTTGCTCATCAGTAAAACCTTCAACAGTAATGCCTACAAAAGTCTTGTCAAGAATACCTAGATATAACAAAGTAACCCCCACTATATTCAAAATGAAAAGGAAATGAAACATATATTCCTTTTGTTTTGAGTGACATCTGAAAAAAAAATAAATTATTTTGCACTACCTGGCAAATTTTTGCCATGTAATTCTGTGCCTTGCATGAGAAAAATAATTTCATACTGGGCACCATCTGCAGAAAATATAAACGTGTTCAAGCCATCCTTGAGTTGGTAAGTAATCTGCAGTGAAGATGTCTAATAAAATCAATCTCTGGTACTCCAGACTGTCACTGATTCTAAGACTATTTGGGGCTATCTAAAATTGAATTTTATTCATCTCTTATCAGGTTTAAGTCAGTGTCACTTAAACTCACAAAATCTGCTACTTTGTACGACTTCACAAAAAGACATGTAATAATGTCTTAATTTTCAGAGTTGTAATGAGAAAACAAGCTTAGAGATAGGTTATTTACTGAATTAAGATTAAATAAACATACTGAATGCAAACTAGAAAAGCACAAATAGAATGGATTTAAACCATAGCAACACTGAATAAATAAGAAGAAACGGATGATTTTACAGCCTATTTTAAAATAAATTGGACACATTCATTATTGAATGTACTTGTTAACATTTTGGAGGTCCAATGTTTTTGTAAGTCTATTGAAAAGTATATAAAAATTATTGAAATTTGTGTTCTTTGAATTAGTACTCAGGATTACCAAATATGCATAAATTGTCTATATTTTAAAATGTGCAAGGCTTTATTATTTATAATAGATAAAGTCTATATCAAATATTGGATTAAATTATTTACATGTTATACACACTTCATAAACAGTGTTTTCTAGGAATATTTAACAGTGTTGACAGTTCTCTGTGGCTGAATAAAAGATGATAGAAAAGTCATTAAAATATATCTGTTTCTATATTTTTAAACAAATATTAAAATTCAGGATGATCAGTACAAAAATGCACAGCAAGAGGGTAAGCACTGGGGAAAAGCATCCCCACATGTATAGAAAAGGTATATCAGCCTGATAATAGAATGCATTATAATTTTGTTTTTGTTCTTCAGAAGGTGCATATTATTCTTATGATTAAAAGAATTATTAGAAGGAAGGCAGACAAGAGAAATTAACTAAAAGGAGAAGAGAAAAAGTAAAAATATTAAGGAATCAGAAAAGGCAGGAGGGAGGCAGAGGGCAGAGGGAACAACAGGACTAGGAATGAGCAGATACATCATAAATGTTTTCAAAAGGGAACTCAGGAAGCCTTCAGGAAGAGGTGTCTCCAACTGCAACAGAAAAAGTTCTTAATGTTCTATTTCTTAGATAAAATTATGCCAATACTGTGTTTGACTTCATGTCACTGCTATAATTATTAACAGACAATGTAGACTTTGGATAACCACTATATGAGTTATGAAGAATATGATCATATTCACACTCCATTACCTTTTTTAAAACTAATTATTTGTAATGACACATATTAATAGAGATACTCTGTCACATGCATCACAGCAAGAATAGTGGTGAGGAAAAGTCACTATCCTTGTTAAAATGACATCCATTCACCTTAGAGTATATGATAGCCTTACTAGAGATGCTCAGTTACAAGACAGAGTTACAGAGGTTGTCATGCCTGATTCACTCATTATTTGATCTGAGAGACTATCATCTGCTTAATTGCACAAGTTTGAAATCCCAAGTCCCTAGGTTTCCACTCTCCTAGGAGTGGTTGTGGACAAGGAGTGAGTCATACTCAAGTGACTTCTTGTGAACCAATCCCCTAATGAATAAAGGAGCCAATCACTGGCTGAGTAGCCAGGACTTCTGGGTTAGAGAGAGGAAAAGAGGAAGCAGGAGAGAGTTAATTAGAATGGGTTAAGATGTAGCTGCTAGAGTTTCCTGGTATCATGGTGGCTCCACAAAGATTGGCCACCAGAGGAATCAGATTTTAATAAGGCTTACAATATTAGTTTTCAGTTGTTGTGCCCAGAGATTGAGTTACCATTGTTTCCAAACTAAGTTTGTGTTGCTTTTTCCTTCATACAGTGGCTCATCTGGATTCATGAGAGAAAGGTATTGCAGCAAAGTGTGAGTTTGTCAGATGTGCACCACAAAGGCCTTGGGGGATTTGAAGCAGAGGGTTGGTGTGGTAATGACCTGACAGTGGAAACCTAGCAAGCTGGGTGGAGAGATTGTAGAGTTCTGACTCAGAGTCTCCATGAGATAAAAACAGGTTGGCCATTGCCTGCCAGTGCATGGCTGGCCAGGCAACCTGAGCAGAGGCACAACCGCACGAAGGAGACAGTTCAAATTTTTTATTATTTCCTCGCAACACACAACCACCTCCAAGATACCCATGTCCCTGGTTTTTCGATGTTGATACTGAAGAGTTCTCAGTGAGTCAGTCTTCACAATTTTCTGGTCCCTACAGAAGTGCAGTGTTGGCTGAAATGAGTCTGTAAAGATCTTTGAATCAATGTTACATGACTTTATGGATGCGTGTTTGCAGCCCTGGGCATTGAGCCTAGGGCCTTGGGCATACTAGCCAAGTACTTTATTACCAGATCACACCCTTACTTCTATGGCTTCTCATATGACTTCATTGTATTTCAACTTCTTCCTCTGCTAGATCCTACTTTCTAGTTTTAATAATATTTAGAGATGATTGATTCTGAAAAATCTCCCTCTCATCTCTTCCTACAAATTTTCATCTCCATAGCAGCTTCTTGGGGACCCCTATCTGAAATGGTGCCAGAAGGAGTTTGAAGAAGCAACCCTAAAAGAAGAATTTCAAAACTAAAGTCAAATGTTAAAATCCTTGGCTGTCAAGGAGGAAGCCGATCATTACATTTGATTCATAGATGTCTTTTGTAGATGATCCTTGCACAACTGTTAAATTTTCCACTTATAAAATATATGATGCATTCGTGGAAATAAATGGATTTGGAGAAAGGCAGACTAATACTTATTATAAAATCTATGAAGTTCTGTAGCTGTTATTAGAGGCAACTGACTCTTTTAAAAACATAAGGAACGAAAGTGTGAATATTAAATTCCAAATGCAAAGTATAGATGTTGTCAAGGTCAGCATATTAAAACACTGCTATCTATATGCTACACTATGTCTCCTACTGCTAAAGAGCTTTCCTGGCTTTCCAGTTTTAGATCATCCACTTCAGCTGGCATAATCTCACTGAAGTTGTGAATAAGTGTAATGGTCTGTGGATGTTCTGGCTGTCCTCTTAAACCTTGGGGTACAACTATCTTCCTATTAGTCCAGATTCATTGCATCACAAGACAAGAAGGTAAGGATGAAAAGTCAATATGTTAGAGTTAGAGATGATGTTTACAATAAGGACACAGTGAGGACACACAGATCCAATTGATCTTGCCAAAATTACTTAATAAAATCACTACAGCTTAATTCATCGTGAGATATTTGAATAACTAAAATAGTATGTTTAATATGAAAAGGAAAAAGTTTATGCCCATAAAATACTTGTACTCTGGTTTATGGTACTATATATGGGCTATATAATATTAACTATCACAATAGTTTCTGTAAGTCAGACACACATGGTAAGGAAAAACCATCATTTTTTTTTCTGTTTTTTTTTTTTCAAGGCAGTTTTTCTCTGTGAATCACAGAGATCTGCCTACCTCTGCCTCCACAGTGCTTGGATTAAAGTCATTAATCATCACTGCCCAGTGATCATCCTGTTTTAAGAGACACCTATTCACCTTAGAGTAAATGACAGTGTAACTAGATGCTCAACCACAAAACAAAGATAGTTATGCCCATTTCATTCGTCAATAAACTCCAGAGAGCCTGCTGTCTGCAGGTCAGACAAGTTTGAACTTCCAAGTCTCTAGGTTCTCTGGATGGTCCTCATCACCACTGGGGCTTTACTTAAAATGTGATTTTTATCCTGGATAGCTCCCACATGTTCTCTGAGTCAAATATCTTTGAAATTCTTTTTTTAAATGTATTGGTTACATTTTCTAAAGAGATATTCTATTTTTATCAGTGATTGGTCCCATTTGAAAAACCATCCGTCTTTGTTTAACTTTTTGATATTTTGTGGCAGTAGAATTTCTTTTTACTATAAGAACTTTTTCAATTTGAATACTTTTAGAACCATTGATTTACTGTTCAAAAAATAGGGCCACATTAGAGATGGATTATAGCCAAGGCTCTCCTCTAAACAGCTAAGCCTTTCATAGCCTGATTTGTGGACAACACAGTGAATAGAGATTTTTGCAGAGATTTTCCCATAATGAACTCTAGAGTATATCTTGACTGTATTACACATGGGATGGATTTTCTACCTCATAATTTTTTAAAGATATCATTGAAGAGTTTTCAGGATTAATAGCAGGAATTTTAGTCAAACATACTATTTTCTAGATTAAGAGAGGCTAAGTGGAATATTGGGAGTGTAGATAAATCACGGAGTTTTACTAAACTTTTTGTCTTCCTTACAGCAATTTCCATACTAACCATTTTCCCCAGGGGTAGGCAAAAATGTTAAACACTAACAGCTGAGAAATTCATAGTCAATTCTGTAACTTCTGTGACCAGAATCCATTTCTTATTTCTCCATTTAAAAGCCCTTTTTCAAGGCCTGGAGAATGGGGTAGGTAGTTTAGAACACATGCCGCATTCACAGAAGATCATATTTTGGCACCGAGATCCTACACTGGGTTGTTCACAGCACCCTGTAGATCCAATTTGAGGTGATTTAACACTCTCTTCTGAACTCCATAGCATCGGCATGCCCACAAACACACACAGACACACATACATGCATACACACAAGTAAAACTAAAATAGACATTAAAGAAAAATAAAAGCTCTGGTAGAGATCTTCTACCATCCTGAACGTGGTTAACAGAAAAGGAACTCAAATTTACTAAACTTCCTGACAGCTTAACTTCTATACTTCTTGAAACCATTCCCTCATGTTAGAGGCAATATGATCTTTTCCTGCTTTCTGATGAATTTCAGGACCTTAAACTTGAATGCTTCATGTTATTATTTCTAAAACTACCTTTCTTGGCAGGAAAAATTAAAATAAAGTAACAAACAAAAACTTGCTTGATGTTTTTTGCCATCCTTGGATAGAGGTTTACAAAATACCAGCACTATGATATATTTTAGATATGGAGAATTGTTCTGTCATCTTTATTATCTCTTCTTTGTAGATAGATATCTGCCTTACACAATGGCCCCAACATTTATTCCAGTCCCGGGAGAGGAGGGAAACCTACTCCATATTTCTCTATCTTCCTTTATAGTCGCAATAAAATATGATTTGGTATTTCTCTGCCTTTTCTATGTATAGGAATTACAGGAAAATTACTTTAAAAGTTCAATCTCAGGCTCCTCTAGAAGATAATTTATTCAATATATCAAGATAGACATTAAGTAGCCTCTTTTTGGAAGTGACCCTAGGCTAGAAATATGTCAGCTGTAGAGCACTTGCTTAACAAGAATTCTTATAGTAGTGACCATTAAAACAACTAAAAATCTAGGATTTACAATTTTACAGGACTTGAAACTTGATTTTTTTTCTCCAAACTCATAATTGACTATGATGAAAGCAATACATTATGCACAATACATTTGACCATAAAGGTAGTGCACTAATTTTTTTCTTCTTTTTTTTCTTTTTTCTTTTATTAGATGTTTTATTTATTTGCAATATCTCCTTTCCCAGGTCTTCCTCAAAAAAATAAAAATAAATAAATAAAATAAAATATAAAAACAAAAACTAAAACAAACTCCTGTTCCCTCCCCTCTCCCCACTGCTCACCACCCCATTCCCACCTGCTTACTGACCCTGGCATTCTCCTACTCTGGGGCATAGAACCTTTACAGGGCCAAGGTCCTCTCCTCCCATTGATGACCCACTTAGCCATCCTCTGCTATACATATGCTGCTGGAGCCATTAGTTCCACCATGTGTATTCTTTGGTTGTTGGTTTAGTCCCTGGGAGCTCTGAGGGTACTAGTTAGTTCATATTGTTGTTCATTCTAAGGGGCTGCAAACCTTTCAGCTCCTTGGGTCCTTTCTCTAGCTCCTTTATTGGGGACCCTGTACTCAGTCCAATGGATAACTGTGTGCCTCTACTTCTGTATTAGTCAGGTACTGTCAGAGACTCTCAGGAGACAGTTATATCAGGCTCCTGTTATCTAGCACTTGCTGGCATCCACAATAGTGTCTGGATTTGATGACTGAATATGGGAAGGATTCCCAGGTGGAGCAGTCTCTGAATTGTCCTTCCTTTAATCTCTGCTCCATAGTTAGTCTCTACAACTCCTTCTATGGGTATTTTGTCCCCCCTTTTAAGGAGAAACAAAGTATCCATACTTTTGTTTTCTTTTTCTTGAGTTTCTTGTGGTTTGTGGCTTGTACTTTGTGTATTCCGATCTTCTGGGCTAGTATCCATTTATCACAGAATGCATACCATGCGTGTTCTTTTGTGATTGGGTTACCTTACTCAGGATGATATTCTCCAGATACATCCATTTCCCCAAGAATTTCATAAATTCATTATTTTTAATAGCTGAGTAGTACTCCATTGTGTAGATGTACCACAATTTCTGTATCCATACCTCTGTTGAGGGACATCTGGGTTGTTTCCAGGTTCTGGCTATTATAAATAAGGCTGTTATGAACATGGTGGAGCATGTGTCCTTATTACACATTGGGACATCTTCTGGATATATATGCTCAGGAGTGGTATAGCTGGGTCCTCTAGTAGAACTATGTCCAATTTCCGGAGGAACCACCATATTGATTTCCAGAATGGTTGTACCAGCTTGCAGTCCCACCATCAATGAAGTAATGTTCCTCTTTCTCCACAACCTCTCTAGCATCTGCTGTCACCTGAGATTTTTATCCTAGCCATTCTGACTGGTGTAAACTGGGATCTCAGGGTTGTCTTGATTTGCATTTTCCTGATGACTAAGGATGACTAACATTTCTTTAGGTGCTTCTTAGCCACTTGGTGTTTGTCAGTTGAGAATTCTTTGTTTAGCTCTGTACTCCATTTTTTAATAGGGTTATTTGGTTCTCTGGAGTCTAACTTCTTGAGTTCTTTGTATATATCGTATATTAGCCCCTCTATCAGATAGAGGATTGGTAAAGATCTTTTCCCAATTTGTTGGTTGCCATTTTGTCCTATTGACAGTGTCTTTTGCCTTATAGAAGCTTTGCAATTTTATCAGGTCCCATTTGTCAATTCTTTATCATAGAGCACATAAGCTATTGGTGTTCTGTTCAGGAAAATTTCCCCTGTGCCTATGTGCTTGAGGCTCTTCCCTACTTTCTTTTCTATTAGTTTCAGTGCATCTGGTTTTATGGAAATGCACTAATTTAACATCAGAAATGGGACAATTAAAAAGACCAATTGGTAAGTCAACTAATACTTAGCTATGTGGAAATGAATATGAGATATTATCAAATTATATGAAAAAATTGCTTTATGAGCCAGGAACTTACATGACTACTGCTCATGAGGCAGAGCAGTTTACATAAATTTCTAGAAAATACTATCTTCTTCCACCTCAAATTCAGTTCTTTATATTAAAATGCACAACCAATCAGAATTGCTAACATTTCAGTTTCCACTTAGTAAGTTGTGAGTAGATTTTTTTGTGACTAACATATGGTAAGTAGCTGTACTTCTTGCTATCTACTTGTCATTCCAGTCCCAATTTGAGAAAATGAGTTAAAACAGTAGTTGTATCCCATGATCACTAGATCAAATAACATGTAAGAGAATTATCTATGCTCTATTTGTAACTTGATTCCAGACCTTCAGAGACTAAAACATTAGGAGATTCAGTAATTGGAAAAAATAAAATATTAATATAGAGAATATTTAATTTCACCAAAACTTCTTACACACACATACAAGAATCATTAAACTATTACACAGGTTGATTTATATTATGGAATGTATGGTATAGTGTTATCCTTTAAGAAACTCAACAGAGGAAAGATCTGTTTCTCAGAAAGTTAACAATGTTACATACAATACTTTTTACTGCTATAATACAAATTTATTGAAGGATATTGGTACCCAGGAAATCAACTGGTACAGAACTTTGTTTCCTCACTATTTCAAATAGTAACAAGCTCCAGAAAGCCTGGACATAATATGACCTATTAAAAGACATCACACATTTTTGCTAGCCTAGAAATGGAGTCCTTAGGGGTATTAAATGACCTCAGGGGTTGTTTGACTAAGAGGATGCATGAAGGATGAGCTAGAGTTCCTCAATAAAGGCTACAAAATATGCTTTCTGTTCTACTTGTAATATTTAGTATGGAATGCAGCAGTCCTTTATAAGAAAGTATCATGAACCATAGAATACAAGCCAAACAAGCCTTGGATGCTCTAGCCCACTAGGCCACTAAGCAGACTTGTTCATGAAGAAACTCATGTGACCTTTTCCCCAGCTACCAGTTGACTATAATCACACAGGAGACCCCAAACAAGAACTGTCCAGCTAAGGAAAGAAATGAAATAACAGAAAAGAAAATGAAATGAAAAGAAAAGTAATAATCTAGGCAAACTAATATATATGAGAAAGGGTCAGAACTGTTTCTTATTAAGTTTGGAATGCTTTTATTTTGTAGGTAAATAGAGGGTGTCAAAAACCTCTGAACTCCAGAGCACACTTCCCAAATGGATTCCACAGAGTCCCTATGTTCTGTCAGCTCTTACTAGAGGTTCTATAATAGACAGTAGTTTTAATAGCATCAGAATATTTGAACTTTGTCTCCATGTTTGTACTATCTGTAGTGTTGGCTGAGGACTTTGTTATGAGTTTTATTATCAGCTGCATATCCAAGCAAATATTAGAGTCATGTTCATTTGGTTGATTCCAGTCTCCATGTAAGGTCAGGAGACATTGTTGACTCTGTGTTTTCTGTATTCTAAGAGAAAAATGGTTTGTGGTTGAGTGTAATAACTCATTTTTCCCAACTCACCTTACTTAATTTCCTATTAATATTTTACCAACTGATATGGGAAGAAAGAAGCTCCAAAGTGTGATGAAATTTAGAGGCAAGTTTCCATTTTAAAGGAAGTCATATTACATTTTCACCCAGAGACTTTTTATTGTTATTGTATCTGAGTCATGCATTGAATGTGTAAACTAGAGATTAATGTTAATGTGACAATATTTTAAAATCCCCACTTATGTATTTATTAGGGCTTTCTATTATACATTTTATTACTGTTTCCTATTCTACAAACATCTTAGATGATCCAACATAATTATTTTTGAAGACAGAATAAAGAATAATTTTATACCTGTTCTTTACAAATACATAGCTATTTTTTGAGACAGTATCATAGCTCTGACAAATCTGAACCTCTCTGTGTAGAAAGGCTAGCACTGCATTCATGATCTTCCTGCCTGGCAAGTGCTGGCATTGTAGATGTGTAACTTCACACCTGGCTCCTTGTAGATATTTTGATAAAGTTCACAGTGAATAAATTCCAGTTACAAGCTGCATAATACATCAATATGTATGTAGAGAAAAGAATAATTGCTCATTGTTGTGGGAATACAAATTAGTGTAGTATCCATTACTATTACATTACAAGAGTATCAAGTTCCTAAAACCTAAAACTGCCAAATGATCAAGTAATTACACTTCTAAGTCCACATTAAAAAAAAACAAAACAAAACAGATAAAATCCATGTAGCAAAGAGACACCAACATGTCTGTGTTTGCTGTAGCAGTACTCACAATAGCTATGAGACAAAATCAAAGTAGGTGGGCATTCTTGGATAAATTTATAATGAAAATGTGCTATATAGATATAGTAGAATATAAATTCACGAACGACTAAAATCCCAATTATTTACAGTCAAAAGAATTGAAGAAGAGAACACTGTGTTAACTGAATTAAAGCACATACAGATAGAAATACACCATATGCTCCCTGTCATAGAAGTTTCAAACTAGTCAAATCAATGTCCAATAGACATTGCTAACAGTATAGAAGGGATATAAAATCAGGGTTAAATATAAAGAATAGATTCTAATAGTTAGCAACTTAGAGAAAGGATGTCAAGTATACATAGACTTCTGCTAAAGCACACAACTTTATGAAATAATAGAATTACTGGAGAAATCTGCTCCAGAACAAGGATAGGAGGTAAATTTAACATCCAGTTTTCATCAATGAACAAGTCAGAGAAAAACAGCACACAACAATCAAAACTAAAGTCAATTACTCTGAAGATCCAATGGAACTAACACATTTACAGGACAATTTAATCCTTAACTGCAGAAGGCAAATTCTCTTAGATCAAGGATTAGACAATAAGAAAATCTCAAAAAATTAAAGAATAAATTGGCACATATCTTTTCTAACTAGAATGGAATACAGCAAAATTTGTTGTCAAAACAAATTTTAAGATAATACAAATACATGATGGGTAAATTGTGAACTTTAAAGCCATCAGGCATCGAAAATATCAAAGTCAAATTAAATGGTTTCCTTAAAGCAAATGGAAAAGAAGACATTCTACTCTAAAATATATTGGATATAGAAGTAACAGTACTATTTGGGGACAATATAAAACAGATAATTCAAAAATAGAGAAAAGTTTCCAATAGCCAGCCTAATTATGCAACTCAAGAACCTAGAAGGTCAAGCTATACTCTCAAATTAGTAGAAGGAACAAAATAATGACCATTCATGCAGAAATAAGTAAGATAATGACTAAATAAAACTAACATAAAAGATCAATAAGCAAAGAATTAGTTTCTGAAGATATTAACCTACACCACAGAATATGCATGCTGACTAAGCAAGCAAGAAAAAGAATCTAATAAATAAATAAAATCACATCCCAAGTGAGACATCACAACCAATACTGCAGCTCTAATATAAACAGCAGTATGATAAAACCGAGGAAAATGGATAAATTTTGGAACACATGTTAACAACAAAAATTGAGCCACAGAGATCTTTTTAAAAATATCTCAATAGAAAAACAAAATTGAACTAGGAAAATCTTCCCAATAAAAAAGCCAAGGACTAGATGGCTTTACTGTTAAATTTTTCCAAGTTTCTCAGGGACCTCTACCCCCATTCTTTTCAAACTAGTCCTAAGACTCTCTAGGGAAGCTCCTCATCCAAAGTCATCACAAAACTAGAATTACCTGAAAGCCAAAACCACAGATGATCACACCAAAGAAGAAATCAATAACATGACTATGAGTAGAAAGATTCTCCACACAGTACCAGTAAATGGAATATAACAACATTTGAAAGCCATATTTTACCATGATCAAGACTAATAACTTCGAGCTGGAGAGATGGCTCAGCAGTTGAGAGCACTGACTGCTCTTCTGGAGGTCCTGAGTTCAATTCCCAGCAACCATATGGTGGCTCACAACCATCTGTAATGGGATCTGATGCCCTCTTTGTGTATGGTTGAAGTCAGCTGCAATATACACATATACATAAAATAAATAAATAATGATTTATAAAAAAGTATAGCAACTCTTGCAAATCATTTATTATACAATGTACCATATTAACTTCACTGAATGCTTTTGATAGAATTCAATTCCTCTTTAACTAAAAGAATTGAATATAGAAAGTTTACATATCAATCTAATCAAACTGATAAACAATATTCCATAGCCAACACCATACATAACAAGACTGAAGGTGTTTCTTGTAATCTATAAAATAAGACAAGGATGTCCACACTCACTTTCCTTATTTAAATACAATACTGGAGGTTTTATCAGAAGAGTAGTTTTAAAAACTACACACAAATAAGAAGTCTAACCATCCATGTTTTTCCATAAGATGATTCTTTGCATAGAAAAACCTAAAGACTCTTCCCAAAGGCTGGATCTAATAAAGTTGATGCCCACTAATAAAATCAGCTCACACTGCATAGATTATAGGCTCAGGTAAGTTACAGCAGAGTCCTGGTTGTCTACAAGCTTGGGGCAAATTTGAAGGTTGGGTAATTGGGTGGCAGCTTGATGGACAGTGTCATAATTCTGTCACCATGTTATACAATCTAGAGATTGGAAGGAATTTAGCTCAAATTTCATCTCTAAAGAAAAGTTCAAGATATTCTGTCAACTGGAATCTAATCTATCTCTCCTATGGCTGTGGCTTATCCAGCTTGAAGTGAAGTTACCAGCATGCTCAAGAATAAAACATACTCCTATTCACTCTTTCTTTTGCCTCAAAGAGTTCTCTCTAAATAAGGACCTGGCATCATAATTACTACTGACTCCATGTCCCTCTCTATTTAATTGCCAGGATCTCTGTGTGGTGTATTTTCCATGTCACTCTTGAATAAACTACACATGTAACTACATTTTATTCTGTATTTGTTTTTTTTGAACACTTGGAGATCTCTATTTGATCATTTTCATTCTTTCCTTTCAAATGGATGCCAATTATTGTCCTGTAGAATGTTCTAGCATCATCCTCACGGACCCTAAAGTGCCTGGATTTTACACTCCCATAGCAAAGATGAGGGATTTGAAAAGCCAGTGTTTTCATACTTCATAACAATATAATATATATTATACATATATAATATATATTTGTGTACTAATTTAACTGATGGGTTTTAAAATAAATAATGCTGTGAATTAATGAAAAACATAATACAGTTACATTTAGATTTCAGGTATAATAAGTGGTTTACAGGTGCTAAATAAAATAATATTGAAAATTGAAAAACTCTGCCACATCATTTTCTATCTAAGAGAATGATTCAGCTAAGTCCAAGCCAGGAATAGCAAAGAATAGGGAAGATTTTGGTTTCCTTCACAAAGCTCCAGTTTCAGGAAAAACAACTTCATTATTTTTTTGTTGTTGTTTTCAAACTGATATCAACTTTTTTAACATATTTCCCAAAAGTTACTTTTTAAAAAGTAGTTATTTTTCTGAAGTTATGCAAAACTATTCACTCGGCAGCATTTGCTATTCAGTAGAAATGTAGGTTAGGAATCTGGGAATTGAAGGGTAGTGACAGAGTGCTTGGAAAATAAGTACTGTATGTTTCTGTCTAATGAATGAAGAGATACAAGGATGTAGCAGATTTCTGAAATCTCCTAAATAGTATTTACATGAAATATACATTTACTAAGAATACCATGATCATTTCAGAAGGTGCTCCCAACCTAGAGGAGAGTTGATGGGAAAAAAGGATGGGCTAGCAGAAAAAAATTTGACTGGGAAAGCCTGAATTTAAAATCAAAATTTCACCTTTAGTGAACTAGCTGTATAGTGTTGACAAGATTAGCCACATTTTTTTAGCTTCTGCTTCCTAACAACTCCCATGAAAGTCATTACTTTGTTTTTAAAACATGATGAACTTTGACCTGAGATCATGAGAAGAAAAGACATTGGGAGGAATCTAAATAAATATAGCTGACATTTCTGATGTGTGAATCAAATAATTAAGAATTAATCTTTTTTGTAAAAAGACATAAAAAGAGTGGTAGGGAGAAGAGTATTATTTATTAGTACTCTTATTTAGACTTGAGAGGAACAAAAATGGGGAGGTAAGCTGGACATCATTATCCATATACCTATTGATATATAAAAAGAAAGGAGTGTACATGAACTGGTAGATTTTAGCTCAACTGTTAATACTTCTAAGTAAATAAATGGAGGTGCACGAAGCTAATGAAACCTGTAGACATAGAAAACAAGATGAATGTGAGGAAAGCCAGTGCCCCAATACTATTGAGTTGGAAGAATTAAAGTTACTTTTGTTTCTTAAAACGTGACAATGAGAGTCATCCACTCAGGGAAAGACAGAAAACTCTTCCTGCCATTATATATAGCTCTGTTACACCATGCCTTACTCTAGACCCATATAAAAACATTTCACCCTTTTCCATTTTCTATAGACATGAGGCTGGCATAATATGCTGAACTTGAAAATATTCTTGGTAAGCAGATAAACATTGGAAAACTTTCTATCCAGTTAGTTCTTATTTCTATACCTTAATTTTGTGTTGGAACAAAAAAAGAAGTTAATACTCTAAAATTTACACTAAGATGGATTTTCTATGTTTTATCCAGCTGTATATAGTCTGCATTGGTTTTTAAGGTAATAGTCTCATATGCATACCACAAGAATCTAAAAGCTGTAGTCCTTTACATTTTATGTGAAACTGTCTTGAATAAAAGCTAGCTTTACTCAGCTTCTGAGTTTCCATGTGTATCTTCACTTTACTACCATAATCCAACTTCATATGTCTTTTATATTAATAGCTTTCCAAAACAGTACAGTATCATTGATATTTTATTAGGATTATAACTCAGCTCTCTCCCTCCCCCTCTCCCTCTCTCTCTCCCTTTCCCTCTCCTCCCTCCCCCAATCTGTCTCACTCAGTATCATATTCTAATTTGGGAATTGTGGGGGGGTTTACATTAACTCACACCTAACAACAAAGTGTTGATGTTCAACCTTACAGACATGTCAAGTCTACATTATAAGCCACAGCAGCAGTAGTCCACATCTACTTGTGTTTTCTGTCACTTTGTTCTAGGGTTGCCATCCCTTTTATCTATCATCAATTAAGTTTCCTCAAATATGCACTTGATATGTGTGCCTGGTAATCACCTTCTCTGCAGGACTGTGCTCAACTTTAAACTTCCTGGAGGCTTATCATCCCTCAGTCATAATTAAATGATTGAGTTTAAGTCCCTACCTGATCTCAGTTTAGAAGACAAGGCAATAAAATAAACAAATCTTTGCTTCTGATATCTGGACTGCCTGCTGAACGGCATATAGATTAATCAAACTTCAGGGGAAAAAAGGTATCTTTTGCAGAGAAATTTATAAAGTATGAATATCTAAAAGATGTTTAATGCTATTTATACCTTCCTTCCTTGTTTCTCAAGTTAAGCACTTATTAACAACATTTAATTATTTTTGATAGGAGATATAATATAGTCTCTAAGGCTATAGATGACCTGGGTCTCACTTCCTGTGTATTTATCCAGTAGTCCCAGGGTTCTCTACAGAATACTGAAGAAAAGGAATATACATGTGAACCCAGCATGAACAAATTGTTCAGTTTTTCATTGCTCAGATGGGCACACATTGAGAGAGGTCAGACAATACTTATCTCCCAGACTAGCTGGATATCTTCCTTTTAATGATAGAATGTGTTTTAATAATTATTTAAAGTCAGAGACTTCTGACAGTGTGTGGGTGTAAAGAAGATTAGATATAGAGAAATTATCAACTTTAATTCAAGCCAGGTCTACTTGAATATTCATTAGAATCAGAGGACCATGAGGCAGACCAGAGCCCTCCCTTAAGCCCTCATGGCTCCTCCCAGACATTCCTAGGAGGTGACACATCCAGCTGTAAGTATCAGTAACTGCATGGCTCACTGCCTCTTTTCATTACTATACAGCAAGCCTATGGATCTTTGGGGAAAAATGAGAAATGAGTTTCAAAAGAGGTTTTAACAAGTGAATGGCATAGTTGTACCATGGGGGAAGAAAGGCAATAGGGTAAGTAATTAACGTGTTTAGGGATTTGTTGAATTTACCAGGCTAAATAAAGGAACCATGGCTTGAGATGCACTGTAGCTAACATTATGCGTGAACACTTCTATTTTCTTTCATTCTTTCCTGGAAATGAACTTGAATCATATTCTTCCAGTCACTTCACAAAGGTGGTGCTTGTGAGAAATTACACGTTATTGAGAGGTAGTACATTGTCATTGAGGTGTGTAATTTGATTTGAAGTAAAAGAACTCAAAGAGAACTTTTCACCTAGACTATGACCCAGTTCTTCTAACAGTGAAGTCTTTACAAGAGATGAAAATGTTCCTCTTTCTGAGCCTATTTCTTAGCCACGAAATGCATACCAGCCTTGGTTAAGATATTATTTATACTGTAAATATCTAGTTTTATCCTTCGGTGTTTCCACTCCACTCACTGCATATAGCTCGTCATGCCCAGCACGACATAATGTGCCTTTCTCTGCATGGCTTCCTGGTCCTCCTTTCTCACCACTCCCTCCAGAGCAAAGACTTGGCACTGTCATTCAGGAAGTCTACAATCCCTGAAAGGCTCTCAAAAGCACATGTTAGAAGGGATTTCTTCCTCCCTTTATCTGCACTCACCCCCTGCCCATTTCCATCAACAGGGAGTCCATGCTTGACCTCCTTTGTGGAGATAACAGTTCTTATTATCTTAAACATTTTGTTCTGGTTCTACAGTTCCTGCAGCATTTATAGTACCAACATTCAAAGGTCCTATTCCTGAACCAGACTACAGGCTCCTGGAAAATAATAATTGTCATTTTATGTTCCCACCTCTTATCTACCCAACACTTAGAGAACACTTGTGTCTGAGTTAAAAATCCTTTATTTTAAATTTTTATCTAAACATGTATTTATTTACTTGTTTATTTGTTTGTTTGTAATTACTCATTTTTTCCATATAAGATAGATGTTAGAGACAGTTCCTAAATCAGTAAACTCCCTTCAGCCTTTATATTTTTGTGAAGTCCTCTCCTCTTGCACAGGGTTTACTGAAATATGCCTAGTGACAACCATACAGCAGAGGAGACAAGATGCCATTGTAAGATTGGAGCAATAAGGGACTGTGATGCCCATCTTTGTCATTTCTTCCCTTTCTGTTGATCCTCTCTGAGGATCTTAGTTTCTTGATTATTAACACCATACAGAGTCCACAAGCCAAAGACTGGAATGAAGAATCCTGTCTTACTCAGGGATGAAGGAAGTCATCAGACCTCTACTCTAAGGAGAACTGAAATTCTACCAACAGTCTTGTGTAAATGACCTCAAAGCAATACATCATGCCTCACTTGTACCTTGAGAAAACTGCAATCTTGTGAAAGACCTTGAACGGGAGCCTTCAGCAAAGTCATGCCTGAATTCCTGAGCTCCAGACACTATGGTAACTGTGTCTATTTCCTAAGCATCTTAGATCCATGATACTCTATTTCAGAGTAAGAGAAAAAGAGGGAGTAAGGAATTATGCTAAATTATAAAACTCTAAATTACACGTTAGTTTCTCGGACTGGATTCCATAGCAAAGTAGTTTAGTCTGGGGTATCTGATGCTTTTGCAAAGCTCAAGGAGGCTTTGTACATACTTCTTTCATCTTGCTAATTTCCTCATATATATACATACCTATATATATATGTGTGTGTGTGTGTATATATATATATGCACATATATGTATATATATATGTATGTGTATATATATTTATATGTGTATATATACACACATATATACATTTGTATACATATACATACACATACATTATATATAAATACTGTAATGTATATTATATATATACATATATACATATATGTGTATGTATGTATGTGTGTGTGTGTGTATATATATATATATATATATATATATATATATATATAAAATGCACGTGTATGTGTATCCTCCAGTCTACAAAGAACTGTTGAACCATCTGGGAATCCAATAGTCAGCAAGATAGGAACATGCTATCCTTTGCAGGGCATAGTGTTATCAAACTAGTCTTCCTACAGAGAGCCATAAAGACCCAGACAGGAGACAGTTGAAGCTACCTGGCAGCATTGGAGAGATATAAAAGCAGATGGAAACTGCAGAAGACCTGAGGTTTAAAGGACAGTGAGGGACCAACCATGGCAGGATTTTCCCCAGGAGAGCTCTGAGTAGGCCAGTGTAGGAAGTAGGTGTTCAATAACATAAAGTAGAAATGTGCTCATGCAGGTACAGTGAATATCAAATAAAATAACTGAAATACTTAGAAGGTAGATTCTTCTGGGTTGCTCTGTCTGGCACTGGTGGGAATGCATTTTCCCAGGCTTTTTCCAGGATCCCAGCCTCCCAACTTTATACTCATTTTATGTCTTACTTGAGTTCTGCCTTACTGGCAGAAAAGTGGATTATTTGTCTTTCCCAAACGAATGTCTTTGGGTCACACCTACCCTGGCACCTATGAGTCCCAGAGGGGAGGAACATTTTGGCATGAAAATTATTTAGACTTAATAGTATGTGATAGTAACAACAGCAAACTCACTTTCAGTCCATCTTATTGCTGCTTTTAAATTCTCCACAATAAAAAGAAAAAAAGATATACCCTTAATGTACATTAGCATATACTGATTCCACTAGCAACCCTTCATTGCTGCAAAGTTGTTCCATTGGCCCCATCTGTTGTACCAGCTTAGCATACAGACATGACATTCTTCTTCACTTACCCTATACAGTCTCTCAAATCCCCAGCACCTGCAGGTTTTTTCTTTTTGTCCTGCTCTCTCTGCACAAAGGAAAGAATGCTAAACCAAGCTTCTAGAGACCTGGGAGTTAACAACTCTAAGCTTGCTACATAATCTTATGTGTTAAATGGGATAAGAATAAGGATCTGAGATCACATTCTCCATTGAAATTCAAATGAAATTGCTTAAGATTTTCAACTCACAATTTTGTCCTTGTTTTTTTTTTTTGTTTGTGCAAGTCTATCTCTCATCCTTTCTCTCTCTCTCTCTCCCTCTCTCTCTCTCTCTCTCTCTCTCTCTCTCTCTCTCTCTCTCTCTCTCTCTCTCTCTCTCTCTCTCTCTCTCTCTCTCTCTCTCTGTGTGTGTGTGTGTGTGTGTGTATGTGAATTCCTTCCTATTTAGTTTCTCAAAAATACTTCTGTGTTTAAGATGTCTTTTGCTCCTTTATCTCCGTGTCTTCTGTCCTGTAAAGTTTCTATCCCCTACCTTCTCTATCCATCTGTGGAATATCCTTCCCAAGATCACCTGATCAGTTAGTTCCTCAGATTAAAGCAGCTATATGAATAGCAGGTCTCAATAAATCGGGGGATCTGGTACTGAGATAAGCCTCCAACCATGTTCACAATACTGGCCCTCCAGTCTTCCAGGCTCTTGCCTACAGTTCTGTTCAGAACCATGTTTTCACTAGGTACCACTCAAAAAACATCTCCTGATTCTTATTTTCCCCAACTCTGTTTGGCTAGGCCTATCTTCATTTCCAAATAGAGATATAACTACTCTGAATTATGTACCTAAGCAGTACAGAGAAACAGGCAAGAGAAAGACACAATGTTCTGTCATTTTTCTTTGTCCTTTGACATGCTGAAATAAAAAGCATAAAGATATTTTTCCCTTGGCATGCCTTGTGCCATCCCTTAGCAGCAGAAAGCCATTGCAGTTAGCTTTACAGTTAAATATAAATGTTTCCCCACGAAGTATTTTTAGCACATAAAAGACATTTCATTAACTTTGTTTTTTTTCTTACTCTAATAAATATTACTTAAATTATTTCATCTCCCTTAACCTTGCTGTTCATCTTGGTAATGCCCAACAATTTCTGAGCCCAGATTATCCATCACAATAAAATAAAATAATAAAATAATGAATAAGAGTGCTTACTTTCTCTACTTCTCACTGTAATGAATGTTAGAACTGGTCTTCCTTTATGTATTCAGTGCATGCATGTATGTGTGTATATATGTGTGTGTGTGTGTGTGTGTGTGTGTGTGTGTGTTTTAGACAAAACAAAATCAAAGAACGTATTTAAATGTGATTCTTGGCCCCTGTGCAGATTTTGTGAAATATTCTCCACCATAGATTTATATTTGTATGGTCAATTCTTTTCCAATAGCATCTAAGTCTAACATATCACTCATTAAACAGAAGAACATCTAATTCTCAGTTGTCAAGGGTTTTCTTTTTCCTTTTTTTTTTATCCCAGAATTTTCATGGCCTTTTTGTGTCACTATAACATATTCATATTCAGTCATTTATTTCAATTCTAAACAGGAACTGTCTAGAGAAATGTCTTAGTGGATAAAGTATTGGTAGTTCTGGTATGAGAACCAGAGTTTGAATCATGTGAACTCATGTAAAAGTATGACATGGTAACACATACATCTATAACCTCAATGCCTATGGCAATATGCAAGGCAAAGACAGGAGAATCTTATCATACATAATAAGCCATACTTATCTACATAAAGGAAGAACAGTTAAAATATTCATTACAGTGAGAAATAGAAAAAAGAAGCATTCTTATTCATTATTTTATTATTTTACTTTATTGTGATGTATATGTTAAGGATCTACATGGTTTGTGGGAAAACACAAGCAAATCAAGGCTAGATATCTGAGGAAGGACATCCTCAGATCCCCACACCTGTCTTGTGACAACATGTCTACAAGCATTTACACCAACCTAGACATGAGTACACATGAGCACAGGTATCAATCATAAAACGCTAATAGTTACACAAATTTTCACACTTCCTTTTAGTCTACTGATAATTTGAGAAAGATATTCCCACTTGACTGCTTTTTACACTTCTTCAAAGTATCTGATAGAATGCCTATACCTTATAGACATTCAACAATTACATGTAGAAAGAATGAATTCCAGGATATGTTTACAGTTTTGCCATAACCCCATGCTTAGAACTTCTAATCATTTTTCATTCTATCATTTTATGTGTTAGTGCCAAAGTCCATTTTTTCATAATATATTTCAGTTCTTCTCTTTAACCCTTTTATTAATAAATCTAATATCCAGCCCATCTGTGCTATCATACTGTTGCAGTATAACCTAAAAGTTCATGATTAGTTTTGAAGTCAAAATCTTTTCACCTTTGTTCCTTTAAAACCCTCCATGACCACATTGGAAAGGTTCATGACTTCTTTCGCTTTCTTTCCATTACAAAGAAAACTTCTCCCTAGTTTCCTCACAGCCATGGTTAGCCACAAGTTCAAATGTACCTACTTGTTCTTATTAGTATAACTGACCAAATAATAAGATATACTTTTGCCACTTTAGCTTTGTTTTTAAGTATTTTATATCCTTATTTACAACATTTTTCACACCATTCATATAATTTTCAACTTTAGATACTGATAGAGAAATCAAAACCATATTTTAGGATTTGTGCATAGAAATGTGTCTATGGAAAAAGCCTAAAATATGTTAATCAGTGGCCTCCTGAAAAAGAGTTCTTTTAGTTTATGAAAACAACATCAAGTAAATATGACAAAATATAGAAAGACATGAAACTTTTCAGCCAATATTTCATGATGAGTAAGCTTAAATTTCCTGCATGACTTCATAGATATTAAAACACTGTGGTTTCAATCCATGGGCAGCACACAGATGGTAGGACACAGTAACTAGAGCACAACTGGAATTGGTTTGTGTCTGTTCAGTTATGTGATTCTGTGTCAAACCAAAAATAAACAGGTTTTAGACTTCCTCTTGTTAGTTAGACTCTCCCACAAAGCTTCCTATGTAATTGTCTTTTATTTTTCCAGGGGGACAGAATTTTTGCTGCCTTGCTAGTACTGAAAGTCTATACCCCATGGGGCCTCCTCTTATTTAAAATAGACTTTCTCATATTGGACACATACCAATATGTACATTGGAAATAGAATTATTAAAAACTTGAGAACCATAACCTGAGTTTGATTTTATAAACTAGTCTTAAGTTGGCAGTTTCTTGTAATTCTCTCTTTTTATGTAACTGAAAAATAAGCCAATTCTATTAGAAATTGCTGCCTAACACTGCAAGAATCTGAGGTGTCCCTGTAGCCCAAGGGCCAGTCCATTGGCTACCCAAGAATTCGACTGTTCTCTTGTATTCTAAAGAACATATCCCTGAGACAGTAGTAGGGATGCTTAAACCGAGAGGTCACTTGGGATGACATTTGGTTCCTTCATTTTGTCCAGATATTCATAGAAGAAAATTAGATGAAGATGGTCTCTTCCCTTGGCTAAAACAAAATAGGCATAAAGAGAGTACAATTATAAAGGACCTAGCTTCTCAAATCAATTCCCATACAGCCAAGATGAGTTTTTCTTCTGTTTCTCTTAATGTGACCTTCTAATTAAACTTTCCTCTATAGGGATTTCATTACCAAAGCACCTTCACCAAGGCACGAAATTATAAAATAACCTTTCTACATGTGGAAGCAAATATACTGTCCAGCTGAGGTAGATTTCTAGATCTTTCCTCTTAAACTGCAAGAAAGAATGCTACCTAGAAGAAAAATGTCCACAATTCAACAAAATTACATCTCCTTATTATTACCATTTCAAATATATTAAATATGAATTCTTTAAATATTGTTTCCCTGTTTTAAAAATTACTGGAAATATTATTTAAACTAATGGCTCTTTTAGTGAATCAAAAAGATCATAGAGCTAGATTAATTGAATCTATTTCTGTTTTTCTAACTTTCATCTAGTCATATGGCTATGGGCAGTCTCTTTCTCTCACCTAGGTTCACTCTGTTCATCTAAAACCCAAAAGGTTAAATTAGATGCCATCAAGATTCCTTCAACCATTAAGAAATTACAGTCCTAAATTTATAGGAGATTACAAGGGCTACCCAAGAAAAATTTGTGAACAATTGCAATTAGGATTGTCCTAGTTTTCAATTAACTTGCTCAGCTGTGAGCATTGTGATAAGACTACAATATAATTGTGATTAATGTTGTTATCATTATCATAATTTTTATCATAACAAATCAGGAGGAGAGATTCTGCAACACAAAGAATACAGAAATATACAGGCTGCTGCTAATAGCAGTGACAATTTTCCTTTATACGAAGTTTCTCAGCTTCAGAAAATGGTCCACGTGTTTGCCAAAGTGGTTCTCACATACACTTTACATACTGTGCATTGATAAAAATAATGTTCATAACATCTATGAATGTTTCAGTGTAGAATCATGGCAACTCATTGATGAGGAATTTCTCTTCCAATTTGGAAGAAAGAAATCAATATGATTTATAGCAAGTATTGTCTGTGTTTAGTTACTTATATTTCTGTAATAAAATACTCCAACAAAAGCCACTCAGGCAGGAAGGGCTTTATTCTAGCTGGCAGATCAGGCCATCATTGTGGAGAAGACACAGCATTAGGACTTGGAGGAAGTGGACACATTGCATCCACATTCAAGTTGGAGAGTGATGAATACTTGCACTCACCTCCATTTCTCCTTTTGTACAGAGTCTGAGATCCCAGCTCAAGGAAAGGTGTTACTCACCGAAGTTGGGTCTTCTAACCTCAATTAGCCTAATCAGTCATAGTCAGAGGCTTCCTTGCAGGTGACTTTAGATCTCATTATGATGACAACTGAGATTAACCATTACCAGAATACAGACCATGGATCATTTCAAATCCAAAAAGAGCTGGAAAAGCTCAGCCACAATATGTATATGTGTGTAACAACTGAATTAAAGTTCATGGGACTGTATCGTTCATTATTGACCCAAATTCTATCCATAGAGTATGCCTGCAGAAGTTAGAAACTCACCAAAAATAAATAGATAGATAGATAGATGATAGATAGATAGATAGATAGATAGATGATAGATAGATAGATAGATAGATAAATAGATAGATAGTTAAAAACAGCTTCTATAAAGTCAAAATTAGTTTCACTTTTCTTGAATGTCAGAAACCTCTACTAATGTGTCATATAATTAGAAATCAGTGGACAGAATCTAAATTTTGTAGTCTCTGACAGGAGGTACTACCCATAACTCCATACCAGTATCATGCTAACATAGTTCAGGAAGTAGAAATATTTGGCCAGTCCTTCAAGTTGAATCTAAGTTCCATCTTTGCATAACTACATCCTTAAAATTCTCAGCCAGGTAGTGGGGGGGGGGCACACATCTTTAATCCAAGTCCTCTACAGGCAGAGGCAGGTAGATCTCTGAATACCAGCCAGTCTGATTTACAGAACAAAGTTAAGGATACCCAGGGCTACAGAGAGAAATCTTATCTCAAAAAACAAAAACAACAACAAAAAATATTAATAACAGGTAAGGAGACAGAGTATACTATGTGACAAGATGGCATTTTGTTACATGCGCTGCAAGGGTTCTATCAGGAGGATATATTATGGTAAGTAGAATAAAAAAGTGAAACTCCCAGACAACAGATAAGCAGATTGGAAGAGATGTTTTATCTTTGAGTCCAGAACAAAGAGGAGACTGTCATGGATGAAGGAGTACGGGTCTAGCAAGTACCTGTCTTCAGTGAAACTGAAGTCCTATAGTTCACTGAGCCTTTGTGGTTTATCTGCTCATTTGTATGCAAAAGGAATAAACCAGGTCCTGAAATTGTCTTCTTTAGGTTTCCTGAACCAATCTGCTTGGAAACTGCCACGTACACTCGTCTACTCCAGTCACATCCAAAATATCGGGGATAAAATCCTGATAAAGGATAAGAGGCAATAAGACTTCAAAAGGAGTTCTGTGCCTCCTGGATTTCAGACAGTCGCTGGTATCCCCTAACTCAGATGTGTTTCAGATTAGTCTTTCCAATCGTCAACACTGCCTCATAATTAGGCATAAAGCTACCCCAAGTAATGATTTGTAAATGGTTAAGATTGGGCATTGTCTCCTGGCCAACACAATGTTTCCAACTATCCTAGTTTAATGTTTTAAGTACTAGAGAGTAACTGAGAGTAATGTCTTACTCTAAGACATTAGCTGAAAGTGTTCTGTCAGATTCCCCTCTGCCTGCCTCCAGCAAGAACCAGAGAATTAGCATAAGAATACCTCAACAGGGAGGGCTTCACCTCTCTTCCTTCTGCTTCACACCTAGCTACCAGACTCTACTGACCTGGGTGGTGGGGGGGTCGCTTGCCTAAGTGACTTCAGTCTAGCACTAGGACTGGGGGAAGAAGGACTTGGACTCACATGCAGGACTAGCACTAGAACTTAGATGGGCTAAGACTCAGATTCATGTATCTCTCACAGTCCCCCGGGCCCAGGCCACTTGGGCCCGGGGGATGCAGCACCAGTTCAGAGGAGATAGCTGCTGCTCTAGACCCAGTATGTTTCAGATAGCCTCAGAGGTACCTCAACTGTTGAGCTGCCAGATTTTTCACTTCTCTTTTGCAATGATTGTAAAAGCCTCATGTCATTTTTAAAGAAATACACTCAGACCTTACACTACTCGTGTCTAGTCTGTCAAAGCCGAATCCCGTGCCCACCTGGCCAGAACTCCTCGTCCCGCGGAACAAGGGACCCCGCAAGAAATCCCGGTCCGCGGCAGGAAACATCACCTGAAAATGTGTGCTGTCTGCATGGACGGAAGAAGAACTCTCTTCAGAAGACATAAGACTTTCAGTTTGTATATGATGTGAAACATCTACCAGTATCTGCTCTAAGTCAAGTGTTTTCAACAAGGCAGGGTTTCCAAGTCATATGGGAGCTTCTACACATTTGCTCCAGAGATCTGTTTCTAAGGCTTTCAACTGAGTAAATCACGAGCAGACTCCAGAAATCTATCTATAATGCAATATTTATCATCCATGCAACCAGCTATCCTGGCAACCATCCACCCCTCTATTTTTGTTGATTCTCAGAGTGATGTTGGTGAAAAGGCATAATACCCCCAACTAAAGAACACAAGAAAGAGGAAAAGAATCCAGGCCTCTTATTTAAAATAACAACTGGAAAAAAAACCACTAAATTCAAAATCTAGAATATGCTCTAATGCATCTGAAGTTGGATAACATCTTCCTGAGGACAGCTTAGAATATAAGCCATATGTATATTTGGTAAGAGGTCATGTATACTTGGTAAGAGGTCATATGTTTTTCATCAAATATGCCATAGTTTGCATCTGTGGAGAGGAGGAGGTGTTGACAGAGGTGGTGGTTAGAAGGAGGTATGAGTGATTGGTATGTATTCCATACATGTGCAAATTATGTAAAAACAAATTTGATTAATAATGAAAAACACACACACAAGTTACTGCTTTTTTTTTTTTTTTTTTTTTTGTCTAGTTAACCAATCTTCCTCCACACTTGATACTTTACTTGGGCTTGGCCTGACATTTCCCTCTGCGTATTAGTCCAGAGAGAACAAGGTATTTTTGTGTTAAGTAATTCATTCAAAGAATTCATGTCTAAATTTCCCTTCTCCATAGCACAAGGACTCTGGCTAAATCAAATATTTCTGCTTAAGTTTGCATCTCAGTTCTACTTCTGGCCGTAATCACATTTCCTACAATAACCTTGAATTTATTCCCATTCTTGCATTACAACTAATGTTAGAGTTAAAATGATGAAAAAAAAAAAAAGTAGAAACATTGGGAATGGAATTAAGAGGGCTTACACCTGGGCCATGAGGCTAAGCTCATTTAAGAGAAAGGACAGGGTTTGTGAAAAATGCAACAAGGCAGTGGCAGTACGCTATGGCTGAATCCCACCCACTAAATATTGCCCACTAAATATTGTTGAGTGCACATGCAGGTTCTTGGTTCTTTCTCCCTTGTTCTTTCCCTAGTTTATGTGTAGATACATCTTTATACTTATTCCTGCAGCCAGTGCATCTATTCCATAAGAAATACTTCAAAGGCCACCTCTGCCTCTTCAAGGAAGGACACCAGCCCAAGCAGCCCCAAGTAAATGCAATATGTTTCTCATTTTTAACTGTATAGACTTGAAGAAGAGAAATTACCTCTTCTTACAAATCAAGCTGGAGTGTCTCTTTTAAATCAGTTGGTGTAATTAAAAAAAAAAATCAATCAACCAGACCCTCCCTCCCCCAGCACTCCCAGGGACTAAACTACCAACCAAAGAGTTGACCCAACCAAGAGGGACCCAAGGCTCCATTCACATATGTAGCAGAGGATGGTCTTGTCAGGCGTCAATGAGAGGAGAGGCCCTTGATCCTGTGAAGGCTCGATACCTCAGTGTAGGGGAAATGTGAGGATGGTGAGGCAGGAGTGTAGGTGTGGGTACACCCTCATAGAAGCATGGGGAAGGGGGCAGGATAGGGGATTTTGGGGAATAGGTACAGGGGACAACATTTGAAATCTAAATAAAGAAAATATACAATTAAAACCAAAAAATCAAAAAAAGAAACAACAACAACAAAAAAATGAAAAGTAACCCTAGTGATAACCAATGAAAGCTTTCCCTTCATTCTCAGCTATTAGAAGAAAGATAAGCACACTCTGCCTGTGTTCTGACATGAGTTCCTCCTCCTTGGGAACACTGGAACCAGGACTGGAGCAACGCTGAGATTGGAGGGCTTGTGGGAGAAAAGGATTTCCTTCTGCATTATCAGAGTTACTCTTTCAAAAGAGTTTGATAGGATATGGCCCTTCTAGATTCAGGTGCATCTCCACATAGAGTATTTATCAGTTCCTTTCTAGGAAGTAAGTATGCCATGCCTTGATTCCACTAACTTTTTTCCCTTGCTTTGCAGTTCTAAGAGGCTGCAGCTTCAATTTACAGCCAGGAACAACTGACTACTGGTAAGTTCTAGACTCCACTCATGGGTAAAGGATCAATATTATGTGGTGTGTTTTCTGAGTGCTGCACTTAGTATGTGTTCAAAAGGAGCCAGGCATTGTATGTGTTCAAAGGGAGCCAGGCTTTGCATTTCGACTCTGGGCCAGCATTCACAACACTGGTTTAAACCATAGGTCACAACACAGAAGCTAGAACATAGTCAAAACCCAAAGACTTTGGAACAACATCCACAGGAGCAGTACTTCTGATAAAAATGGAGTAAAATTTGTGCTTTGTTTGCTAATTTGCTAGTCATACTTGATGTTCAAAAATGATATATCTGAATAATTATTTTGTGTGTGTGTGTGTGTGTGTGTGTGTGTGTGTGTGTGTGTAGCCTTGGATGTGCTGGAACTCACTCTGTAGACCAGACCAACCTCAAACTCAGAGGTCAGCCCTGACCTCTGCCCCTGCCTTCCAAGTACTGGAACTAAAGGCATGTACCACGACTGGCTGGCTCTGAAGAATGCCTAAGAATATAATTTAGAAGATTACATTCTCAAATTTTGTGTAAAAATTAACATTCTTTATTGTGCATATATATGAAATGTCTCAATTGTAAAATTTTTTCTAAACACATGTGATCATAAAGGTATTTCATGTATATAGGTTCTATAAATTATACTTCAAGGTTGAAAAGCCAATACTCACCCCAAATAATTTAAGAGGTTATTGGTAGGGACAGGACTAAATAATTTTGAAATCAGCCCTCAGTGACACTGAACACTTGGTCATTTTATTACCTACAATTTTCCTTGATTAATTATAATACATATAAGGTAAGTTTCTAGGTGAAACTCTATATATTTAAATATATATATAATAAAATAATATACAAGCCTATATTAAAGTTGAAGTAAAATAGACTCACAATTTAAAATGCAAATAGAAACCCAATATCTGCCATTCTTTTGCTATTCTATTTGCCATTCTATTTTTTGTGTGTGCAAAATGAATAACATGGTATGAGATACTATGGAAATGAACTCATTCACATGAAATACATGAATAAAAATATAGGGAATTGCATGTCTAATGTCTTTTATGTGAAAGTAATATCAGTATAGATGTGAAAATAAAGATAATATATTATTTTCTATTTAACTTTAACTTTTTAAATATTAAATATTTAAAATACACACAAGATACTTAATGCAATGGTAGAAACATGGTTTTAACAAAATCTGATAGATTGCCATATGTATTCCAGATATTACTTGATAAAAATAATACAAAATTGCAGATATAGCTAAGACCCCACTTTCTATTGTTTCTCTCTTCTTTTCAGAAATAAACACTTTCCGAATGTGAAGTCAACATGTCACCATATCAAGTATATATATTAATAAATATAAATATTAACTTATATTTTCAACCCTTTATATATATGCCATCATATGCTAAACTATCACTTTATAATTCAAGATATTAATCTTTATATCTGCAATGATGATACATTAAACCATGGTTGTTTTGTTAAATTTAGTTTTCTATATAGCACTTCACTTTATGAGTTAATTTTATATACTTAGCCATTGTACTGTGAAGGGATAGTCAGGTAGATTGTTTTCATTTTTCTCCTATTAAAAAATTGAATGATTCTTCATCAAGTCTCTGAAGAAGGAAATTGAAGATCTCAGTAGATGGAAAGATCTCCCATGCTCAAGGATTGGCAGGATTAATATAGTAAAAATGGCCATCATACCAAAGGCAATCTACAGATTCAATGCAATCCCCATCAAAATTCCAACTCAATTTTTCACAGACTTAGAAAGAGCAATTTGCAGAATCATCTGGAACAACAAAAGACCCAGGATAGCCAAAACTATTCTCAACAGTAAAGGCACCTCTGGTTGAATCACAATCCCAGACCTTAAGCTGTACTACAGAGCAATTGTGATAAAAACTGCATGGTATTGGTACAGCGACAGGCAGGTAGATCAATGGAATAGAATTGAAGACCCAGAAATGAACCCACACACCTATGGTCACTTGATCTTTGACAAAGGAGCTAAAACCATACAGTGGAAAAAAGACAGCATTTTTAACAGATGGTGCTGGCTCAACTGGAGGTTAGCATGTAGAAAAATGCAAATCGATCCATTCCTATCTCCTTGCACAAAGCTCAAGTCCAAGTGGATCAGGAATGGCCACATCAAAGCAGATACATTGAAACTAATAGAAAAGAAAGTGGGGAAGAACCTCGAGCAAATAGGCACAGGGGAAAATTTCCTGAAAAGGATGCCAATAGCTTATGGTCTAGGATCAAGAATTGACAAATGGAACCTCAGAAAGTTGCAAAGCTTCTGTAAGGCAAAAGACACTGTCAATAGGACAAAATGGCAACCAACAAATTGAGAAAAGATCTTTACCAATCCTATATCTGACAGAGGGTTAATATCCAAAGTATACAAAGAACTCAAGAAGTTAGATTCCAGAGAACCAAATAACCCTATTAAAAATGGGGTACAGAGCTAAACAAAGAATTCTCAACTGATGAATACCGAATGGCTCTGAAGCACCTAAAGAAATGTTCAACATCCTTAGTTATCAGGGAAATACCAATCAAAACAACCCTGAGATTCCACCTCACACCACTCAGATTGGCTAGGATAAAAAACTCAGGTGACAGCAGATACTGGAGAGGTTGTGGAGAAAGAGGAACACTACTTCATTGCTGGTGGGATTGCAAGCTGGTACAACCACTCTGGAAATCAGTTTGGTGGTTCCTCCGGAAATTGGACATAGTTCTACCAGAGGGCCCAGTTATACCACTCCTGGGCATATACCCAGAAGATGCTCCAACATGTAATAAGAACACATGCTTCACCATATTCCTAGCAGCCTTATTTATAATAGCCAGAAACTGGAAACAACCCAGATGTCCCTCAACAGAGGAGTGGATTCAGAAATTGTGGTAAATCTACACAATGCAGTACTACTCAGCTATTAAAAACAATGAAATTATGAAATTCTTAAGGAAATTGATGGATCTGGAGAATATCATCCTGAGTGAGGTAACCCAATCACAAAAGAACATACATGGTATGCACTCTCTGATAAATGGTTACTAGTCTAGAAGTTCGGAATACAGGAAGAACAACCCACAAACCACAAGAAACTCAAGAAGAAGGAAGACCAAAAGGTGGACAGTGCATTCCTTCTTAAAAGGGGGAACCAAATACCCACGGAAGGAGTTGCAGAGATTAACTATGGAGCAGAGACTGAAGGAAGGATAAACCAGCCTAAATACAGCTATCTCCTGAGAGGCTCTGACAGTACCTGACTAATACAGATGTAGAGGCTCACAGCCATCTATTGAACTGAATACAGGGTCCCCAATGAGGGAGTCTGAGAAAGGACCAATGGAGCTGAAGGGTTTGCAGCCCCTTAGGACAAACAACAATATGAACTAACTAGTACCCTCAGAGCTCCCAGGGACTCAACCACCAACCAAGGACTATACACGGTGGGACTGATTGTTTTGGCAGCATGTGTATAGTAGAGGATTGCAAAGTCGATCATCAATGGGAGGAGAGGCCCTTGGCCCTGTGAAGATTCTGTGCCCCAGTGTAGGGGAATGCCAGGGCCAATAAGTGGGAGAGGGTAGAGTTGCAAGCATGGTGAGGGGGGAGGCAACAGGGGTTTGTTCTTGTTGTTTTTGTTTATTTGTTTGTTTGTTTGTTTGTGGAGGGGAAACTGGGAAAGGAGAAATCATATGACATGTAAATAAAGAAAATATCTAATAAAAAAATGAAAAAAAAATTAAATGATTCTTCATCCACCTATACAAAGGATGTTTTTTTCTACAGAAGACACACATATACCCATGGTTTCAAATGTCTAACACAAGAATAAGTCTCTGAAATTGTACTGGAGTCTAAGAAATTGCTTTGCAAATTTTGGTAGCAACTTTTGCTCCTATCAGAAAAAGTATTTTTCCTTCATCATTCTACTCCATCTTAATTTTATTAGTTGATCGTACATGAAATAATACAATATTAATTTTAACTTGTAAGGTACTGATTACTTGAGGGAGCATTTTTTGTAAGTTCCATTATTTTTAAGCTTGCATCTTTGTTATTGTTATTCTTGCAATAGGAGATTTAATGTGGTGGGCAGAATTTCAAGGAGCAAGCTAGTAACTTGCAAAATAAGTAGTCCTTGTTTAGTTTTTGTCTGGAGACTTGCACAAATAAATAGGAATACAACATACTGTGATCTATATTGACTTTGTTGGATTCATATTCTAGCATCCATCCTCATACCTCTCATTCTCTTATTTTGCCATTTCTAAAATAATTGGAAACCGCAGAAAAAAAAACATAAAATAATAATTTGAAATAATTGAACATATTTCTCTCAGTTTTGAAATGGACAAGAACAGTCCCATATTCTTTTCAGGCATAAAATAACTCTTTGTATATTTAAGTGAGTTATGGGGATATAAAAAATTCAATTAATGAACAGTAAGATACAAAGAAAGAAAAATGAAATATGACAGAAATCAACCAGATATTTCTTAAACAGGAAAACTAACATGACCATAAAATAACTTCTTGTTTTTAAGTAATGGACTATTAATCAAAGAAAATTTTACTGTGGGGAATGTGTCATCTTCCACTATACCTCAAGAAATTTGAAAATAGAAAGTCTTAATTTCTCCATTTGCTGTAATTACCATTGTTTTTTATTAACTTAGACTCTGTAGAAACCTTGGATGGAATGTTTCAAACAAGAGCAATTACTGTGATGACTCTGAATTTTATGACATTTCATATTTTCCTTTGATTTATATGCTTTTAGGTTACCCATTAACATGCTTTGTTGCAGTCCCTTTAAAATGAAATGGGATCAATGTACATCTTAAACTCATTATGCTGATATTACAAATGCAAATTGCCTGCTACCTACAGTGTAGTTAAACATCATCCTGCAGTTTCCTGCTACTTATGAACAATTTAGAAATAACATCTTCAATTTTACATGTGTTTTCTTTGTCTGTTCAACCTTGCAGTGATCCCATTACATGCCACATTTTGAAGAAAGATTAGCAAAGTCAAACAGACTATGCCTTCATCGTTTGCTGTGTTATGTGGTCATTTTTTTCTAATCCAATTGTTCCTAATCCTGAAATTGAGAATAACTTTATTGTAGACTTTGATATTTTAAACCTATTTTAGTAAAAATGCTCAAATGCTTTGACCACCCCCCCTTCTAGTCAACAGTCCAAAGGTATGTGAGAAAAGATGGTAAATAAGACAAGGGCATTTGGATCTGTTTACAGGTAGTTCTTGAGGCAATTCTAATCTCCATTTGTCAAGATACCATCAGTCCAGTTCAGTAGTGTCAGAATACCAAACATGAATCAGCAGCAGTTACATGATCCAGCAGAAACAGTCAGGCCTCCACCGAATCAGAAAGAGTCAGAGAAACCATCAGGACCAGCCAGGACACCAGGAGAAACTCTCTGCCATGCCTCTGTCAATGAACTGAAGATTAGGGAAGATGAAGAGTTGAGACCAACAAAATGTTGCAAAACTAGCAAGCATACTGTCACTGTCTGTTGAATCCTATTTACACTCTCTCCAAATATCACATGTCCTCCCATGGGTTTTTGCCTTAGCAAAATAACACGTGAGTCAACCAGAGCAAATCGCCACATGAGTCTGCATCATCTGACTTCTCTGGAAACTTCCACTTCACTTTAGTTCATTTATCACTTACGTTATTGTCCATTTCCTCTAAGCCATCTACACAAACACTCTGTATTCACCGACAGAGGCAACATTTCTAAGGAAGATCTTTTGGTCTTTTCTGCTTCTTACAGCAGAGTAATGAGTGTTAAATATCTGTGGACATCCCTAAGTAATACTTGATGAAACATCTCCCATAAGCAACTTTACAGAATGATACCAACCAGGAAATAAATACTCTATGTAGCAGGTCACATAATATTTTCAGGTCAACATAGGGTGGAAAATGTAATTCTGGGATTAATTTTCATTTAAAAATATTATGGAAAATGTTTAAAAAAATTAATATGAAGATATTGTATGATTAATTATGAAAAATTGTTGGATTTTTGTTTGTTTTTTGTTTGTTTTGGGTCTCACTTTTTCAAAGGAGTTCAATTATAGTTTGTGTTTTCTTCTGTAAACTTGGAAGAGCACTGGATTCCTCAGCAAGTGAGAATTTATGGATGTTTTGCCATGTTTAAAGATGATCCTTTATTTTTTTCTTACATATTTACTAGCTGTTTGCCTACATATACAGTGGCATAGAGCTCATAGCAGCAATTAGCTAATCTGATAAGCTCATCATCACTACTTAGCAAAAAGCACAGTAAAGGAGATGACAGCTGTTGGGCTAAATTCAACATGTTTCTTGATACATTTCTTTCTTTTGATCAAAAATAGATGAGAGTTCAAGTAGAAGAGATAATCTAGTACTGGGTTGCAAGTGTAAAACAAAAGAGGCATATTTAGATAAAAAAGGTTTTGAACATACTATGAAATCTTTCGAATGGTTGTTATTGGTGGTGAGTGATGGTATGCCTGTAGTGTGTGTGTGCGTGTGTGTGTGTGTGTGTGTGTGTGTGTATGTATGTATTTGTGTGTGTATGCCTACATGCATGTGCACACATGCATATGAAGGCTACTGGTAGATGTTAAATATCTTCTTCAGTCACTCTCCAAGTTATTGTTTCAGACAGTGTCTCTCACTGAACATGGAGATCACCAATTGAACTAGCTTCCGCACCCATCAAGCTCTAGGTATCCTCTTATCTCTTTCTACTCAAAGGTATCCACTTTGTACATGGGTGCTAGTAATAAAAACTCAAGATGCCTATGTGTCAAGCAGCCTACCAACTGAGTCCTCTCCTCAGCCTATTGAGTTTAGTTTCTCTAATTGTGGTTTATATAACAGCAATCTTGAATATGACTCAAAATGATGTTATCTGTTGACTTATGAATGATGAAACTCCTAATTAAACTTACATAATACAATATTAAAAGATATTCTATAGGACTTCAAGGGGTGCCATTTCAGTTCTTCCTAAAGCTTCTGTTACTGGATTTCAGGTGATTACCTTCTTGTTCTGTGACTTAAGTTAATCTTGTGTGTGTGTGTGTGTGTGTGTGTGTGTGTGTGTGTGTGTGTGTGTGTACATGTATCTCCAGTGTCTCTCTGTCTACATTCCCTCTTACATCTGTTACATTGAACTAAAGCCTGCCTTTCTGGTCTCATCTTATGTAAATAATTTCTGCAAGGTTTTATCTGTTAATGTGGCCACTTTCTGACACTCAGAAAATTAGACCTCTAACACATTAGTTTAGGAGGAAGACAATCAATCTCCCAAAAATTTGAAATCATATCATCTGCTTGGATTGGTTTGTTTCAAGTAGAATTTTGATCAACTATAGTGTAGACATAAAATCCTGACACAATAGTGATGGGAAGCAGTTTCCTACAATGCAGCCAATTTAACTGGTAATACTCCTGAATTAATATTGCTATTCTCCTGTCTGGCAGATCTGATTGGCATTAACTGATTATGGAATACTGTATAAAGAACATGACTCCTGGGGATATCTTTATCACAAGTTTCAAGAATGTTTCTTATAATCAAAGAGAATTGATACATAAAGAAATGTGTTTGCCACAACTAACCCATATGTTACTCTAGTTCACACAAGTTTTTAAAGCATAGATATATTTTTAATTAGGTATATTAACATTATTCCTATATTCATAGAAGTCAGTCTATTAAGCCAACCTATGTTTGTAATTGTTCAGTGCTGTTCAAGTATTCATTGTTGCCATTTTCCATTATTTTCTACCCTGTGTTCCCTACTCTTCAAAGTGTTTAGTACCCATCAGCCATTCTGCCAATCAAAAATGTCCCTTTCACATTCCAGACTTCAGACAGGTAGTAAACTTAAAATTTTCCTGCCTTGTTCTCCAAGAAAACTGGAATTAAAGATCTGTATCAATAAATAAATCTAATGGTCTTCAAATCTTGATATAACTTTGCATTAAATGGATCAATTTAGGAGAGGCAAAGGAAGGCAATAGAGAGGGAAAGGGGGGAGGAAAATAAAGAGGACAATTTATGTGTATTGAAAAATGCACTGTATGTGTATGTGTGTATCTGTGTGTATGTGTGTGTGTGTCTGTGTGTGTCTGTGTGTGTGTGTCTGTTTTTATGAAGATAAGTCACTTGGTTGATAGTGACCCCCCAACAGATGTACGTTGTCTAAGAAAAAAATCCCCCTAGTGCCAGGCATGGGAAACATCCTTCCAAGTTTCATCCAAGAGAAATCTAAAATACTATATGCTTTTTCTACTGTCTTTGATTGCCTCCCAGAACTTGCTAAAACCACCAAACATGTTGAATAAAAGACTTGGAGGATTGGACACAAATATGGTAGTTTTGTGTGTGTGTGTGTGTATGTGTGTGTGTGTGGTATGAAATGCAATGAAAAACATAAAGCAAAACATTCAGGAGCTATTTTGAACCCTTAAAAAAAATCAGTGCTTTATGTCATACTGTTCTGTTCCTTAAAACTTTGGCCTAGGACTTTAAAGTCACTGACAGTATAGAGCTCATGGAATAGTCATCTCCCCATTTGCATCTTCCTATTTCTAGCTTCTACAAAGCTCTTCCAAGTTCTCAGAGTTTAGAATGGACAGATGAGACTCACTAGCATCTAGTATAATTTGTCCAAGTCTACAGCCTTGGACTTATTTAGAGACTCTGACGACTTTTATTTCTTCTGGAATTCAGTTTCCATTACCAATGTTTCTCCTTATGTTTTAAGGTAATACTGCAGAAAATCCAAAATGAAGTTCATATTTAACCCATTAAATTTATGAATGTCCATATTATTTAAATTCCTACAAAATATATTTTTGGTTAAAATTTTTAAGACTTTTTTCAGAATTCATATAAAAATCTTTGAATATTAGCTTTTGGGAAAATGAAAGAAAAGTGCTAATGAATTCTATAGACTAATCCCTTGATAGATGTTGATTAGAAATTATTAAAATCGTAATAGTAATAATTATTTTCATAAAAGTAACCAAGTTAGGATCCTCTTCTCATAGTCTAATCCTCTCAACTGTGAAATCCATTATGAACTACAAAATTACAGTTGTTTCCCAGTAGAAAATTATCATTATAGTGCTTGAGACAAAGTCCTACTGTAGAATTTTAACAGCTGCCACTAGTCTATAGTATATGGTCAAATAGTGGATACCAGAAAACTGAGAGTTTTATTCTTAGCATTTTCTTACATATGCCAGTTATTCTGAGACAATTTACTTTACATGCCAGCATTGTGTAACAGACATCAAATGTTTTATGGCCCAGAGCTTATAACAGAGTTTGTTTAGCACTAACTACATTTGCCCTCAAAATTCTAAAGACTTTTTCAAGAGAGATATTCAGCTTAGAGAGATGCTGGATGAAGCTGCAATGCAGAGGTGAATAGGAGGTCATGCTAATGACTTCCTCAATGAATAGCCAAAGCAAAAGGGAAAAATGATGATAAAAACTTTAGAAATAGTGTTTTTCTACAAACAAAAAATAGTTTAATTCTAAAGGCATACTGTTTACCAGTCTACCTATTTGTGAAGAGATCTCTACATTTTGCCTGGTAAATTATCTTAATGAGCCTTTCAATTTTAAAGACATGGCTGGTTTAGTTCTATGTTAACATAAACAATTCCCTCACAAAGGATATGATAGCTCAACACTTTATTCAGTTAACAAGAAGAGAATTCTAGAGGGGTTTTGAGAACTGGTGGGCTCAGGGTATCTCCCTTGCACATGAGGTATGTTCAGAGGGTTCTTAACTAACAAAAGCATTCTCAAACCAACAGACTAAATAGGCATTTAGTAAGTAAGATCACAATGTGATAAAATTATAAGTCCTTTGATGAATTCTGGGTACCAGAATCAGCAATTGGAGTTATGAGAGTTTCTGTTTTAAAATTTTCTATAGTTTCATAGCTTTTTTGGTTTCCATATGTTAATTTCTGTCTTTGTTTTAAAAAATGTAATGACCTACAAATGTGAGTATGCTGTGCTTCGTAACAAGAGAGGAAAGGTAAAGAATGAAGTAGATTTGCCTACATTGCATAAACGATTTTAGGAATTGGGTCACAACAAGACGGGAAAAGGAATATCATTTAATCAGAAATGAAGTGACTTTTCAGAAAAATAAATTACTTTTCTACTTGTTGAGAAGGATGCAGAATATGGAGTTTTCCTGAAGAACTATAAGATCATCTTTAAGTGAGAGTTTGTAAATAACCATGGTGTGAATCACAGCTCACCACAGTTCTGGGATACATATGATCCCCGTGGACCATAATTGAGCTTTACAAATTTTTCCTTTAGTTACATATTTATATTTCCCTTAGTTTATATTGTAATAAATGGTTATATTTGTAGTTAGGCAACTTTATCATGGAAAATAACTTAAACATGTGTTGCTACAAAGAACTGGACTCAAACACAAGAGTGGGGCTATTTCTTATAAGGAACACTGGGAGATGGGGTAGAGCCAGCACAAGTGGCCCCAGAAGCAGTAACCACAGCTCAAAAGCTTGGAAACTTGGGTTTCTCACCCCTACCTTCTGCCCAAACACTCTGGGCAGGAAACGAAGCATCAAAATATTACTAAGAGTTTACCATCTGAACTTGAAGTAAAATCACTCTAAATCCAGTCCAAATTACTCATCCATGAGGGGGAGGGAAAGGATGAATCAGAGATTCTTGGCTCAGTCAATAAGTTGTTATGGAAGAGCTGAGGATGAGTTATAAAACTGTTAGGGCCTTCTGTAGACTCTACAGTGAGTACTACCCAGGAAGGCAGTGTCTCTTCATTTTAGAAGATACAAAATATTTAACGTTCAGCATACATATATATATATGTGTGTGTATACACATGATTGAAAGCACATGTACAGACACATTAATATGGTAGAATAACATAGTGAATCATCATATACCAGATAGTATATCAGTTAGTCACTTTGTGGTAAGTCTTACATTAAAAATACCAGAGACTCCAAATGATGATGCTTCAATCCCACTTGGGAGGGAGAAAAAAACAATCATGGGAGGTAGAGGGAGGGAGGGAACTGGGTGGAAGAAGGGAAGGGGAAGGGAAAAGGGAAATGTGACCAGGTATTTGGGGGAGGAACAGGAGAGAAGTCGTGAGGGCCAGCAGAAAGAATGGAAACAGGCAACCTCAGGAGGTAGGAGGTGGGCTGACCCTCTAGGATATACCAGGGACCTGGGAGGTGAGAGACTCTCACGACTCAAAGGGAGAGGGACCTTAGATGAAATGCTCTACAGTGGGGAGAAGAAACTTGTAGAGTCCACCTTCAGCAGAAAGACAGGGCATAAAGTGGAGGGATGTGGTTGCCATCCCACAGTCAAAAACACTGACCCAGATTTGTTCCTATCTAAATGAACTGCAGAGACAAAGATGGAGAAAAGACTGAGTGAAGGGAGATCCAGTGACTGGCCTGACTTGGGATCTATCTCAAGGAGAGGCACCAAAACTTGCCATTATTGCTGATGTTGTGGTTAGCTTAGAGACAGGAGCCTAGCATGGCTGTCCTCCAAGAGGCGCAACAAACACCTGAGACAGATGCAGATACTTATGGACCAAAGTCAAACCAATAGATTGAAGTCTGGACCCCTGTGGTTGAATTAGGGAAAGGCTGGAAGAAACTGAGGAGGAGGGCAGCAACCCTATAGGAAGACCAGCACTCTCAACTAACACAGAACCCTGAGATCTCTCAGAAATTGAGCTACCAATCAGGAAGCATACCAGAGCTGGTATGAGCCCCTCTCTCTACATATACAGCAGAGGACTGCCTAATATGAGCTCAGTGAAAGCAGACATGCCTAAGCCTCAAGAGACTTGAGGACATGGGACCGGGGAGTCCTGGTAGAGCAGGGACAGGGAATAGGGGGATGTGGTAACAATTAACATATTTCTTCTTTGGATATTATCTTGGAGACAAAGGGTAGAAGGAATGGGATGTGGAATTGTGGGAGTATAGACCAGGAGGGGGTAATAACTGGACTGTAAAAAAAATAAAAGTAATAATAATTTTAAAAAACAAATACCAGGAACCCTTTGCTTCAACCATAGATTATTTTGAATTTAAATTCTAGATATCATATCTCTAAATCATAATAAAATAAGGACTCTTAAAAGTGTAATCATGATACCATTTTCAAAATTTTAAATAGTATATTAACTTCTTAGCTTCATTGATTATCTAATCAGTGTTTGAATTTTATTATGCTGTTTTTATTTCCATAGTCTGTTTATTTATATAGGATTCTAAAAAAATCTCTACTATGGGATCTGGGGAGATGACTTCACAGACAAAGTATGGGCCTCATATGCATGAGGACTAGATTTGAGATTCCCAGAAACAATGTAAAAAGCTGGGTAGACATGGCAAGATCCTATACTCCCAGCACTTGGGGAGAAAGGACAGGATTCCCAAGACAGGCTGGCTAGCTATAGAAGCCAGTATAGATGACATCAAGGTTCAGCAAGCTATCTTACCATAGTAAATAAAGTAACTAAAGAATTGATTGATTGAAAAAACCTGAAATCAATTTTGGACCTCTATATGCATATACATACATACTTTCAATCACACACTCACATACACATACACACACACACACACACACACACACACACACACACATGTATAACACATGTGTGTGGAGTAATAGAATAATAATTCATAATTTATAATTGTTTCATATATATACTATGATTTTTCTTACATACAGATACAGCCCTATTATTTTTTTGTATTTGTGTGTGTGAATGAATAAGTGTGTGATATGTGTGTGTGTGTGTGTGTGTGTGTGTGTGTGCATGTGTGTGTGGTGTTATCCTGAAAGTATTTTTCTATTCAGCCAGTTTTATAGATTGCATCATTGTGGCAACAATTAACATGTTTCTTCTTTGGCTATCTGATAATTTAACAGTGTTAAGACCTTCAGATTTATGTTTAACTTTAGCTAATCTATGAGTTTTTTGGATATTTACTTTAAGGAAAGATTCACATGTGTTTTTAGAACCAGTGATTTGAAAAAAAATTAGATTATTTGGCTGATATTTTCTCAATGGTGCATCTTACAAGAAATGTAGTGCAAAACTGTGTTTACAAGCCAGGTGTCACGGCAAATACTTATAATCACAACACTGAAGACTATAAAGCAAGAAAATTCTGAGGTGGAGTCCAGCCTAGGCTACAGAGTGAGCTGAAAACAAGTCTAGGCTGCAATGCAATATCTTTTCTCAAAGAAACTGTAAACTTCACTCAAGATAGTTCTGCAATATCAAGACTAACTACAAAACTTTCAATCCTGACAATATCATTGATGTAAGTGTAGATATATCATGATGATGAATTTCTACGAGATATGAGATTCCTTCCATGCATGACAAACAACTTCTCGTTTTCATGGCCTTTCTTCTGAAGTTCTTGAAGTCTATCCAGTAGATTCAACAAAATAAGGTGAAACGCAAACATCAGCTAGAGGATAGCTAAGAAAATATGTTTGGAATAGAAACTCTAATGCAAAGATAAGAGAGAGGAAGAGAGAGAATTTTCTATATTACGTTGACATTAAACATTGCAAAAACCCTGAGAGCTGATGCAATTTGGGAAAATATTAAGTGGTAGAAAGACTTGTTATTTGAGACTGAAATAACAAAAATGGAAAGAGGAAAAAAGAAGCCATTGAAACAATTTGACTTTGATAAATCCGTGACTGTACAAATGATTAAGCAAGTTTCATCCGAGCTTTGTTTGGGGTTTATATTGTACACTGTTCTGTTGAAGGTAGCAATGTAAACAGTATTATATTAGTTATAAATGGATGGATTATTTGTGATTGTATAAAATATGAAAATTGTTTAGGAAAGGTAAATATACATATTTTAAGAGAACACTAGTCATTAGCAGTAAAAGAACCAGAGTATTAAAAAAAAACTGTGTTTTCAGAACTTTAAAAAAAGATTAAATCTGAGGAATGTCTTTATTGAAATTTTGTTTAGCTATTCTCACATAACACATACTGAAATTTATATGAGTATCCATATTCCAATTTCTCTCCCTCTCACAGCTTGGGTCCTATGAAATGCCCCCGTATTCCATTCACAGGGATATTACCTGGAACTCCATTTGAGGAAAGAGCTAAGAGTTCTGAGTTTCTAACAACAATCATCATAACATACAAGAAGGAACAGAATATGAACGTATTTACATGTTTGTATACTTATTTGGAATGGAGCTAGGACTAATAAATTTTTTGTCCACTGAGAATTTATCTACACTATTTTCCCCTGACATTTCACATAGAAAAAAAGATAGCAGATGTTTAATTTATCTTTCTGACATTTGCTCAAACATAACTTCTGGCGATCTAGCCAATATGTTCCAGCCAATGCGTCTTCCCTGACCTATCAGCAGCACCTGAATCACTTAATCACTCCTGATTCACTGTGAGATTTCTGTGCTGGCCTACAGGATACCACATTTAGCATTTCTTCCTTGCATCTCTGAAGGTTTCTTTGCCTTTCCCTCTCTGTTTCCTAGGATCCTAACATCATGGATGAGTCTTGAGACTTATTTTTCCTCATCTAAACTTCCCTTTTTGGTGATCACAGCCACTCTGACAAATCTAAGCACAGTGTACCAAAGACATCAAAAGTCAGACATCCCATGCAGAAATCTCTTCCACAGCTATCTTATATATCCAATGGCATCTTCAGAATCTTCTGTTGGATGTCAAATAAGCATCCCATAGGAGTCATGTGCTCAAACTCCTTCTTCTGCCATCTACCTATTTTCTCCATTGTGAGAAAGATGCTGCCTATCTGTTTTCAAATAGGGCTGCCCTTAAATCCCTACTACAACCCACTTTTAACTGTTTAGTTAATAATGCTAACCCTATATCAACAAAACTCTAGAATTGACCCTGTCTAAATAAAGGATAAAATTTTTAGACTAGAATTTCTCCCTGTTTGGAAATAAGAAAATAGGTGAATATTAAGTCCAGAACAACCATGCACTCAAAAGCATGTCAAAAATCACTTTCTAGATTAGTGAATAAATAAATCAAGACATGCTAAACTTAACCATAGACATGCAGAATGATCTGACATATTAAAAAAAGTTCTCTCTGAGGACACATTGCACAAAGGTATTCAATCTTTCTCCTTTTTAATGTATTAAAAATAAATAATAAAAATGAAATGTTTATTCTTAAGAATATAACAGAAACTTATTGCTAATTACTTTTATATCTTTACAATTTCAAGTTGGACATAAAGCTCTCATTATAAATCCATAAAAAGAAAAGTACTCAGATGTGCCAATATGTATGAAAATGTTTCATTTAACATAATACATTTTTCATAACTTATATATGCACAAAATGGATTAGAAAGATCACAAATGGTATCATAAAACATGGAACAAATTTAGAAACGAGCAAAAAGCAGATACAGGAGACCCTTGACATTCCTATTCTGAGAGGTTCACTGTAAGAGTGCACATTCAATGTATTACAATGTTCAAACTAAATGGAGAATACTAGGGACTCAAAGTTCTGTTGTTGTTTTTCAATGACGTTAAGTAAATTATTAATTTACCTCTTTGGTTATGAGTTTTCACTAAGGGAGATAATTCACTAAGCTCTTATATCATTTTGAGTGCTTATAAATAGAGAATAAAAACATTATTGTCACACCACAGGAATCATTTCCATAACAAAGTTTAAGATGAACAAACTGAGTTATTATTCATTTATGTTCATAGATCACATGAAGAAGGAAAAATAACCATTTTAGGCACAGGCTAGCATTATATTGAGTTCTGTGAGACTTGGCCTTTGTAATAATTCCTTCAAATAGTGTATACGGTTTTAGAGACAGAAAAGAGCCCATTGTTGCTAGATATTAAAATGATATGAACTTCCTGCCTTATATTCCCATTTTGTTTTAAAAAGCTGTGTTACACTTTATTTTTTGTATATGTGAAAAAGCACTTTAAGCTTATATATCAGATGTAAACTGATAATGTTAGCCTTTGAACTATTACTTATTGAACATACAATATTGACTCCTGTTCCCTTGTTCCTTCCCCCTTATTCCTTCCTTTGTCTCTCTGTTTTGCTTTTTATTTTTTTTTCTTGATTCTAAAACTCCTTGATTCACATAAAGCTGAAAGTAAGTAGAGAGTTTCATAAAGACTTGGCAAAATCTCCTAATGATAAAAAAATTAATATATATGTTAACGTGTATATGTACATGCCTGTGTGTGTAGAGGTCAGAGTACAACCTTTGATGTCATTTTCAAAAATGGCATTAATCTTTTTGTGATAGGGTCTCTCATTGAACGTTAGCTCATTCATGAGGTTATATTAGCTATCTCAACAATCTCAAGAATTCTCTCTTCTCAGCCTTTTGTAAGTTAACCATGCTTGGGAATTTTAAGTGAGTTCTGGGGCCTTGGCAGTCCTCATGTTCACAAGACGAAAGATTTACACACTGAAATTTTGTATCTAGCATTGACTTGTACCTTTTAGGAAAGGAATAAACAATACTCTTGATAACAAAACAACATGGGAATTTTACAAAGTGATCAATGATTCAATTTAGAATATATCTAAAGCCTATGCCTTCCCTACAAACATAGTCAGTGAGGGAAAAATGGGAAGCATGTATATCTCTGTGAAACAATAATAAGGGCAAACCAATATTTCAAGGCAAGGGTAATGGTTCAGCAGATATAGGTGCTTGCTAGCAAGAGCAACACCCTGATTGTAATCTCCAGGGTCCATATGCTTAAGGGAGACAACCAAGTTCCACAAGTAGTTTGTTTGCCTTGATACCTGCACAATGGAATACACATGCATAGTTGTATACACACACAGTAACCACAACATCAATAACAACAACAAATAAATAAAATTCAAAAATCTATTTCAAATGCTTCAGTATACATAAATTTTTATTTAAAATGAAGCTCCATGACAGAGTGCGGAAAACCTAAACATGGCTGTATAAAGGTTGTCTCGCTTCAGGAAGCTATGGTCTTTCTTAAAAATCTAAGATTTTGAGTTTATGTTTCCAACCCTTCAAAGATAATACAGATGGCATATGTGACACACTGGTCTGACTTGAGCATTTCTGAGACCACAAATCATGCCCCCACATTGGCTCACTTCCTCCAATAAGACCAATACCTTCCAATAGTGCTACTTCCTCAAACACATGAATCTTTGGGGGCCACCTATTCAAACCAACATACACTCTAACACCATGAAAATGAACTAAAACACCATCCATTAAAAACAAAACAAAAAACAAAAAAACTATGTTTGAATAAAATTACTCAAGTGAGCTATCTAAGTAGTTAGTCTTTTCCAAGAAGGCTGAACCCCTCTGTTCCTTCTGAAAATGAAGGTTTAGCATTTTGATAAGCATCTCTCTCTATTGTGACACTGATGACCACCTTCAATCAATAGTAAGTTAAATAAATCATTTTCCTTTCCCCACCCCAAAAATAAATAAAAATAAACCAAACCAAATCAAAACCACCAAATAGTAACCACCAAAACATTCACACACACACACACACACACACACAGAGAGAGAGAGAGAGAGAGAGAGAGAGAGAGAGAGAGAGAGAGAGAGAGAGAGAGAGAGAGAGAGAGAGTGGAGTCCATTATATGTTGTTCAACTACTCCTGAACATGAGGTCTTCTCTGGAGTGGTTGGTATACACAGTGTAACTCCATTAGAGAAAACTGATTTTCCCTCTCCCTGAAGGTATAAGTGATAGCACAGTTAACTTCTACCCTAGTAACTAGGTTTAATTCATTCACTTATTCACTTCTTTTAAATATAAGAAAATATAATATAATAAAATTAAGCAAAAACTATCACAATGAAGTTGAACAAGATAAACAACAGAAAGAAAAGAGCCTAGGAGAAGAAACAGGAATCAGAGACCCATTCATTCACACACTCAAGAATCCCATAAAACCACTAAACCTGAAGCCATATTCTAAGCACATTACAAGCATGAGTGTGGATCCATGCAGAACCTGAATGTGTTGCTACAGACTCTGTGAGTTCAAATGAGCTTTGCTCATTTTGATTTAGAGAGCCTTATTTCTTGGTGCCCTCCATATCTCTTTCTACTTCCTCTGCCTCAGGCTACCTTTAGCTTTGAGGGTAGACATTTAATGGATATCCCATTTAGGCATGAATGTTCCAAGGTCTCTCACTCTCTGTGTAGTGTCAGGTTATGGGTCTCAAAATTTTTGACACCATCTGCTTCAGGTATAAGGGTTTCTGGTGATAGGAAACAAGGCACTGATCTTTGAGTATAGAAGACTATCATTAGGAGTAATCACTATATATTTTTTCTTCTTTTAGACCAGTATTAGTTGGTTTTACATTAAGTCTCTATGTTATCTACTCTTAGGTTCTTTGTCACCCATGCAGTGCCAGGTAAGGCTTCCATTGCAAGGAGTGGGCCTTAAGTCAAATCACTTTATTGGTTAGTTATTTCCACAAGCTTTGTTCTACCATTACCCTAGCATATCTTACAGACAGAACACCATTATGGAGAAAGGATTTGTGGCTGGTTGGTTGTTTACATTTTTCTTTTGGATCATATGCAGAGTAAGTTCCTGCACTAAACCTGCTGGAGCATAGGAGTAAAAATTCTAGGTAGGCACCAGCTTGGCACTTCCATGTTCAATTAGTTATATAGGAATTTTTGTCATCAATGGGGCCTTGTTGTCAGTTTGTGCAGAGCAACCTATAGACTTGCCAACACCTGGGTTGTTTAGAGATTCTCATGTGATATCTTTGGCTAACCACTCAACTAGATGTAACTCAAACCATGTACTGGAAGCTATATTTGGTGACAGGTGAGAGCCAGCTTGAACTTTGTCTTCCACATTATTTTGAGATTTCATTTAAAATGCTTATATATACATATATATTATATATATACATATATAAGTACATACATACATATATGTACACGTATATATGTATATATACATATATAAGTATACGTGTATATATATATATATATATATATATATATATATATATATATATGTGTGTGTGTGTGTGTGTACATACACATATGGAAGTTTCTACTGGGTTAGGTTTTCATACTACTCCTAAAATACTCCTTATTTTAGCTGTCTTCTCTGTATTCCCTCCCACAGAGAACTCTCCCCATCTCTCTTCACTTGGTTCTCCTAGCTCCCTTTCATCCATATCTATCTATCTTGTTTTTATTTTCCTAAGAAGACCTATATATTCCTGCCTCAAGTCTCATATTCTATCTTACCCTCTGTGGTTCTATGGGGTGAAGCTTGATTATCATTGACTTAGCTAATTTCCACATTTAAATGAATATGTACCATATTTGTCTTCCTGGGTTGGTTATACCTAATTCAGGATGATTTTTTTCTGGTTCTATCCATTTGCCTACAAATTTTATGATGAAATTTTTAATAGCTTAGCAATATTTCATTGTGTAAATGTACTACACTTTCCTTATCCAGTGTTCTGTTGAGGGACATCTGGGATTTTTCTGACTGCTGGCTATTTTGAGTAGATCAACAATGAACGATATTGAGCAAGTATCTTTGTGGAAGGATTAGGTATTGTTTGCACATATGTTCAAGAGTTGTATACCTGTATATTAAAGAAGGTAAGTTTCAACTTTCGGAGAAACCACAACACTGGTTTCCAAAGTGGGTGTACAAGATTACACTCCCATCAGCAATGAGTGAGTCTTTTTCCTTCTCTACATCCTCACCAGCAAGAGCTATAACTTGTTTTGCTGATCTTAGCCATTCTGACAGGTGTAAAGTAAAATCTCAAAATAGTTTTGATTTACATTTCCCTGATGGATGAGGAGACTGATCATTTCTTCCAGAATTCCTTTGTCATTTGGGTTTCCCCTATTGAAAATTTAGTCTAATCTAGATATGTACCCCATTTTTAATTGGATTATTTGTTTTCTTGATATTTGGTTTCTTGTGTTTTTTTTCCTTTGGAAGTGTGAAAAAAAATCTTTCCAGGCTGATGCTTTGCTCAAATGACAGCATCCTTTGCAATGAATAAGCTACTAAGCTTCATGAGGTCCCATTTATTATTATTTTTTTAATTTTAGTGCCTATGCTAATAATATTCTATCAAGAAAGCCTTTTCCTGTGCTAGTGAGCTCAAGGTTATTCTTCATTTTCTGTCCTATAAGGTTCAGTTATTTGGTTCTATTTTGAGGTCTTTAACCCTTTTGGAGTTGAGCTTTATGCAGAGGTTAAAGTGAAGATCTATTTTGATTTTTATACATGAGACATCCAGTTTGACCAATATCATGTGTTGAAGATTATAACTTTTTTCCAGTGTCTATTTCTAGTCTCTTATCAAAACTTGGGTGCCTTTCTCCAACTAAGAGATGATTATGTGTTTTTTGTCTTTCAATTTGTTTATATGGTGGATTACATTTACTGATTTTTGTATGTTAAACCATCTCAGCATCTCTAGGTTGAAGCCTACTTAATTATAGTGGATGATCTTTATGTGTTTTCTATTTGTTTTACAAATGTTTTATTGAATATTTATTGAATATCAGTATTTATTTATTGAATATTATTGAATGTTCTTAAGTGAAATTGTTCTGTGATTCTCTTTGTTGGTGATTTATTTGGCCAGAATACTAGAGTAACTATGGAATTTTAAAATGATTCGGGCAATGATTCTTAAGGTTTTATTTTGTAGAATAATTTGAAAAGTATTGGCATCAACTTTGCTTTGAAAGTATGACATAATTATGGACTAAAGCCATAATTTGACTCTGAGCTTTTTAGGTTGGTAGACTTTCTCAAGTACTACATCTATTTTCCAAGAGGTTATAGATCTACTTAAATTGCTTATTTGATCTGATATATTTTGGTAAATGTTATGTATCAAGAAACTTTTTAATTTTTTAGATTTTCAAATTTGTGGAGTAGAGATTTTTAAAGTATATCTTTATGATTCTCCAGATTTCTCTGATGTCTGTTATTGTATCTTTTTCAGTTCTGATTTTGTTAATTTTAATCTTCTGCCTTTTATTTAATTTGGATAAGAATTTTTTCTTTCTAACTGATTTTCTCCAAGAACCAACTCTTAATTGATTCCTTTGTATTGTTTTGTTAGTTTGGTTGTTTATCTGTTTATATTTTGATGATTTCAGCCCTGAATTTTTTATTTCTTATCAACTCCTTTTGGAAGTGATTCATTCTTTCTGTTCTAGAGCTTTCAGGTGTGCTGTTAAATTGCTATTTTGAGATCTGTTCATTTTTTTTCTTTTAATATAGGCATTAAATGCTATAGAATTGCTTCTTATAACAGCCTTTATTGTGACCCACAAGTTTAGGTCATCTTGGTATTCATTTTCATTAAATTCTAGAAAGTCTTTGAGTTCTCTCTTAATTTTTTTTCTGTCTTGATCAATTTTTAATTCAGTAGATTTGTTCATTTTCTACTAATTGTAAGTTTTCTGATGTTTCTGATGTCTTTGATATTCAGCTTTAGTCTGTGGTGATTATATAGGATGCAGGATATTATTTTGATTTTCTTATATCTTTTGAGACTTTCTTTGTGCCTGAGTATATGGTCAGTTTTGGAGAACATTCCAGGAGGTGCTGTGGAAAAGGTATATTCTTTTGCATTTGGTAGAATGTTCTATAAAAGTTCATAAGGAACATTTGGTTCTTAATATGTGTTATCTCCAGCAATTCTCTGTTTACTTTTTGTCTAGCTGATGTGTCTATTGATGTCAGTACTGTTTTAAGTGTTAATATGTGATTTAGTAGTGTTTCCTTTACAAACTTGGGTGTTCTTATGTTTGGATCATAGATGTTAAGTATTGAAATGTTTTCTTGGTGGATTTTTTCTTTAATGAGTATGTGATGTCTTCCCTTACCTCTTCTAATTACTTTTGGTTTGAAGTCTCTTATGTCAAATATTAAAATGTCTATACAACCTTGCTTCTTGGGTTTATTTACTTAGATTATCATATTTCAACCTGTTACCTTGAGGTAAGATCTATTCTTGATATTGTGGTATGTTTCTTGAATGAAACATAAGGATAGATCCTCATTTAGCATCTATTCTGTTCATCTAGGTCTGTTTGTTGAAGCATTGAGACTGTTGATATTATCGATAAAAATATGATTCCTGGTATTTTTTATTCTTGTTGTTGGTGGTGGTCGTGTTGTGTGTGTGTGTGTGTGTTTCTCTTCTTTGACTTTACTGGTCTAGGATTATCTACTCCCTGTCTTCTATTAGATGAGGGAATCTTATATCATCTTTTATATGGCTGGAGTTTAGATATATATTGCATAAATTTTTTTTTATCATGGAATATCTTATTTTCTACATGTATGGTAATTGAAAGTTTTGCTGGATATAGTACCCTGGATTGGCAATTGTAGTCTCTTAGAGTCTGCATCATATCTGTCAAAGGCCTTTGGGCTTTTAGAGTCTCCATTGAGAATTCAGGTATAATTCTAGGAGGTCTACATTTACATTTTACTTGGCCCTTTTCTCTTGTACCTTTAAATATTCATTCTTTGATCTGTATGTTTAGTGTTGAGACTATTATGTGACAAGTGGAGTTTCTTTTCTAGTCCAATCTATTTTGTGTTCTGTTTATTTCTTGTACTATGATAGACATCTCCTTCTTTGAGATAGAAAACTTTTATAATTTTGTTCAAAATATTATCTTTGTCCTGCTTTTCTTTTCCTTTGTCAATTTCTATTATTCTTAGATTTGATCATTTCATAATAGTTCAGATTTCTTGGATGTTTTATTCCAGTAGTATTTTAGATTTAACGTATTTCTTTAACTGTTGTATCTATTTCTTCTATTGTGTAATAAATGTCTGAGATTCTCTCTCCCATCTCTTATTCTAAGAAGCTTATACTAGTAAGGCTTGCCTCTGTGGTTCTTGTTAGAGTTACATAATTTTTCCTTCTAAGTTTCCTTTACTTTGGCTTTTCATTTTATTCTATTTACACTTTCAGGTCTTGAATGGTTTTATTCATTTTCTTTCACTGCTCGATGTATTTTCATAGATTTCTTTAAGGGATTTATTTATTTCCTATTAAGAACTTTTTTCATATTGATAAGGACTATTTTATTGTCTTTTACTTGTGCTTCAACTATGTTGTAATATTCATGTCTTTCTGTGGTAGTGTTGTTTAACTCTATTGGAGGTACATCATCCTGGCTGTTACTGATTATGTTTATACACTGGTACATAGGTATCTGGCACTGGGAATATTATAATTCTAGGTGCTAATATTTGCCCTTTTCTTTGCTTTGTGAGCCTTTTGTTCCTTGTTTTCTGTTTCCTTTCTGGTTCCTAGAAGTGTTTGAGAGCTGTGTAAAGCTTGTAGAAAAATCTTCTATGGTCCTGATATGTTTAACCACTGGGAGTACCAGGTAAAATGTGCTTCTGAGTATTGGGACCTATAACAAGAATGGGAAATGCTGGGTATAGCAGAAAAACTTCACAAGAAGGAGGAAAACTGTAAGTTCCACCAGGATCTGCTTAGTTAGTCCCTTGGGTATGGGAAAATTTATGTTAGGCCACAACAGAAGGTTTGCTAAAGTCCTGGATGCTAGAATGTGAGATTGTACTTGGAAGAATGGGGACTGTTGAATCTGCAGTTTGCCTACTTCTTTTAACCGGTCAGAGTAGTGAGGAACACTAAAAGGGGGAAGATCTGTTGAACCCATTAGAGATGAAGAGGGGATGTCACAAGTATTCTACTGAAGAACTTGAGATGAGACTGGGGTATTGGACTTGGCGGGATGGAGGAAGAAGTAAAGATCTCCAATTAGCCTAACTGCTTCTCTGCAGGAATGACCTATGAATTCCCAGGGAGTGTCTCCTGGAGTTGTGGGCTAGGATAAAGTAACTGGAAAAGTAGAGTGATTAGGAGGAGAAGATCTGTGGAATCTACTGGAGATGGGTTGGGGAAGGGGAGGGAGACTACAGCAGGATTCTGTTGCAGAGGTGGATTTGAGACTGGGTGATGTACTTTGGTGGGGCAAAAAGGAAATGTGAAGGTCTGCAATTAGCCTACATGCTTCCCTCGCTGAAGCAGCTTCTGAATTTGCAGTGAGATTACTTCAAGTTGCAGATGGAGGTTAGAGGGATCTGAGTACTCCACTGGCAATGTGGGAACAGGGAGGGCGTGGAGATCTTAGCAGATACTCTGCTGCTGATATGGATGAGACTGGTGGGGGCTTGGATTTGGGGGAGCTGAGGAGGAGGTGAAGATCTGGTATTAGTCTACTACAAGAGTGATCTGTGGGTTTCCAGGGAGTGCCTCCTGGAGTTGGAGCTAGGGTAAAGCACTGAAGGGTGGTCATGGGTAGGAGTCGAAGAGCTGAGAGATCCCCTAGAGAAACAGCTTAAGGAGGATGCTTCAGATGTTCTAGTGTGGAGATAAGGAGAAGACTAGGAGACTGGATTTGCAGGAATGGGGAGAAAAGTGAAAATTTAGCCAGAGTAGAATTTTATGTTTTTAGAAAATTGCACATTGATAGTCTTTTTTCTACCAATACACTTTTAACAATATGAAAACATTTTACACACATGCACACACACACACACACACAGAGAGAGAGAGAGAGACACACACAGAGAGAGAGAGAGAGAGAGAGAGAGAGAGAGAGAGAGAATTTTAAAAATTAATCATTTGAGAAGATTTGAGCCTTGTGAGAGTTATACATGGTTTTATTGTTACTTAGTATGACACAGTTCAGTATCTCTTTGATTTGAATGTGAGATGGCTCAAGATGGCTTAAGTGTTTGAGTACTTAATTCCTGGCTAATGATGCTGGTTTGAAAGGTGTGGGGCCTTCTGAACACAGTGCATATCTGGTGGAACAGAAATAATAGACTTCTAAGAGTGTTGGTATGCAGGTAAAAGTTCATGCTACTTTTAAGATCAATATTGAAATATACCACATTATTACACATGTAATTTTGCTTATGAAACTGCACCTAAGAGAAATGAATACACATATCTATATAAAAGTTGTACAATTGTAATTGTACTGATATTTTTCATAGTAGCCAAAAAGCAGGAACAATCCAAATGTTTATCCTTTGAACAATAGATAAGTAAATTATAACATTGTCATACCATAAAAAATTTAATCAAATATCATGTAGCTCGAGGCATGGATGTATGTTATGTAAAAAGAATTTTACTAAGTGCAATAAGTTAAACAATATTTTAATGATAACTCTAAGAGAGTTTAAGAAAGACAAACTTATAGTCAAAATGAGCAGATTAGTTGTTCCTTAGGAGAATATGAATAGCAAACATGTGTCTGCATACTTTGAAGACTATGGATTCTTGTATATTTTTATTATATTTGCATATATGTGATTGGATATGATTACCACAATTTTTCTTTTTTTTATTTTTATAATTTCTCAAGACTACAAACATATGAATCTTATTGCCTACAAATAATGCCTTAACAAAGGTAATTACAACAATACACTGCTCAGAACCTGAAGAAAAGTTTAAAGGTTTGCATGCAGGGTAAAATTTCAAAGACAGTTCACATATTTACTAGGCTCTGGTGGTCAAAGAAATGTCATCCACAGGGTTGTCAGCATTTAGTACAAAACCTAGTAAATGTAACTTCACCTTGAATTTTTATGAAAACTGAATAAGAACATGATTAGAAAAGATCAGTGATACTCAAAAACAAGAGGTATACTGGTTGGAACTGAACTCTACAACTGTGCATTTTGGTTAGTTATGGTTCTCTGCAGTGGTGTTGATTTGTTTCAATGAGAAGCTTCCTTGAAGATAGTTGAGGAAGACACTTAACTGTGGGTATAAGAATAAGTATTTAGAATGTAATTAGAGATTGTTTTAGTTTGGGTCTCTATAGTTATGATGAAATACTATGACCAAGAAGCAAGTTGGGGAGAAAAGGGTTTATTTGGCTTACAGTTCCATGTATTTATGTTCATTATTGAAGGAAATCAGGACAGGCACACAAACAGGGCAGGATCCCGGGGGTAGGAGCTGATGCAGAAGCCATGGAGAGGTCCTGGCTACTGGGTTGTTATACTTCTGGCTTAGATTGCATTTTATTGCTGTGAAGAGATACCATAACCAAGACAAGTCTTATAAAAGAAAGCATTTAATTAAGGCTGGATTATAGTTTCAGAGGTTCAGTCCAGTATCATCATGGCAAGAATCATGGCAGCCTAATGGCAGACATGGTGCTGGAGAAGGAGCTGAAAATTCTACATCTTAATTCAAACACAGCCAGGAGACTGTCTTCCCCAGGCAGTCAGGCAGAGGGTCTTGATCACACTGGACATACTTGAAGATGTATGTGAGACCTCAAAGCCCACAGTGACACACTTCCTCTAACAAAGACATATCTTTTTCAATAAGGCCACATCTCCTAATAATGCCATTTCCCAAGCATATTCAAACCATCACAAGGATTATGCTGGTTTAATAAAGTGGAAGTTGTTAGATTCTTCTCCAAGGCTGGTAATTGCACTTGACTTGGTTAGTTAGCTGTGGGAAAACTCTGCTAATTAAGGTGAAAGTCCTCAATTGATCTGATAGCCTTCTGGGGCTCAGTGTTATATAGAGGTCTGCCTTCCTTGGCAGATCTTCTCCTTCTCTGGCCTTATCCAGGGAGTTGAAAAAAATCCAACATCTCTACCTGTAGAGTGTCAGGTAGCATAATACCTGGAATGCTTCCCCATGCCAAGGGGGCATTTTGGTAGCTGTAGCCTTCAACCAATGACATTCCCTTTCTGGGTATTCCTTCCCCCCGGGAGGGATCCAACCAAAGGAAAGTATCTACACCCACATCTACCTACAAAAGTACAATATGATCAAGAAAAGATTGCCTCAGAGAGCTTCTTCATTAAAGATTGCTTTAGGGAACACCTTCACCTAAAAGAGTTGCATCTAAGATTTCTGAAGAAGGCTTTCTCTCCCTCAGCTCCTCTAGTACTCAGTACTCACTCCCAATCAGATCATATTCTATTCATCCCAGGTTCCATCTTCCCCTTCCTGCCTGAAGCCTACCAGCCCTGAGAGGAATCATAGAGCTCACACCACAGTTCCTGTCTTCCTCTCCCAGAAGCATGTCCATGGTGCCTGGGCAACCCCCAGCAGAAAGGCAGACCAAGGTATGACTGTCAGGTAGGTTTTCAGTACCAATCATATTTCCTAATATTCAGGGGAGATCATTGTAGAAGAGAGCATGTAAATGTAAAATAAAAAAAAAAAAAGCTAAGCTTACAAGGCTCCAATCCTAAACAAACAACTACAAGCAACTAAGGAATTCAAGGAGTGGAAAATAAAGATTTTCCCAGGAAGAGCACCACAATTGGTTATCCAAATTCCAAATGGTCAGCTCTGAAAACAGATATATACAAGTGACATACAAGTGATACAAGTGACTCATCAGTTTGTGTGTGTGTGTGTGTTTGTATGTGTATGTGTGTGTGTATATATCACCAATTAAAAAAAGTGATCTTGGATTTGAAAGAGAATGAGGAGGAGCACATGAGAGATTTTGGAGGGAGGAAAGAGAAAGGTGAAATGCTGTCAATTATACTATAATCTCAGAATATTTTTCAAATATATTTTGAAAAGCAAAGAAAACCTTTAGGATAGAAAATTGTGTCTGCTCCCTTCGTCTATAAAGAAGAGTGTTAGATTTGGTGAGGCATTTGGGTTTGTTTGGACAGAGACAGAAGCCCCTGGAGATATAAATGACTGGAGTCAAATTTTCTCATCTGTGCCTTAAGGGTATTAGTCTGTGGCTAGGTGAATTGTGTACCAACAGAGGATATAGATGAAGATGGGCAGAAAGGGAACAAGACATTATCAAGGTACATGAAAGAGGAAATGTTTGAAATGGCCTTTAATTTCATTTTTTAGATAGAGCCTAACTGCATAGCCTTGTAAGCTTGTAATTCACTATGTAAACCAGGCTGGACACAGGTTCAAAGAAATCCCCCGGCTCCCTCATCATAAGTGGTAGGATTATAGACATGAGCTACTGTTGGGGATTGGTCTGGAGCTGCTATATATTCAAATGTTAAATTCTGGCCTCCAAAATCTGTTTGCCCCAAGGAGAAGATCCTCATGTATACCAAGTGTGAATCTTGCTCTCCAATTTAAAGTTAATTGGTTAGTAAAAGCCTAGAGCCCTTGATTGGGCTGGAGAGAAAGGCAGGTCTTGAAGATTGAGTGAGGGAGTCTCAGGAGAGACCAAGGAAGAAGGAGAAAGGAAGAAAGGAGATAGAGAGAGGAGATGGACTGTGAGCACACAGCAAGGAGAAGTATACTCTGAGGACAGGCTGGTGGTACAGAAATCACCTGGGTAAAACGCAAGGAACAAGGGACATATGGCTGGGATGTAAGTTAGAATCGCTCAAAATCTCTCCAATCTAGGCTTACAGCATATAAATAAAATGCCAGGATTTTGTGTCTTTTATATGGACTAGCTAGAATATATAATTTATTTTACAAGCTTCCATACCCTGTGCTATATTCAATGTATTCAAACATAGTCAGTGAATGTAGCAGGTGACCTATACGTAAAGCTAGCTTGCTATGTCTCACTTCAGGTTGAGTGTTGACTTGACATTCCAAGCAGCAATCTTCTTAAATGTGAGAAGTCCATTATCAAAACACAGGCCTTTGCTGGGAAAGATGGAACATCATTAAACCTCCAGATATAGGTCTAAGACAAATATGCTAGATGCAATCACTGAGAGTTTTACAACACTACATAAAGAGCAATTAGTCAGCTCTGACCCCATTTTTCTCTTTTCTTCACAATCCTGATAAAGGAAGAAACAAAAAAGAATAATTTTCCAGCTGGTTCTCTGGCATTGTCTCATCTGTCATGAATTACTTGATTAAAATTAAACCATTTGTTGTTATGAGGACTGATATGACTTGAAATTAAAATAAGGCTCTGTGAAGAAAGAACCCTTTTTATTGCTTGTATTTATGGGCACTGGGAAGTCTGATAGGTCACAGGAATGCACAGTACTATAGAATTTAAACCAGTGATCTGTCCTCTGAAGCAACCACTCAGAAATAATGTTTTACCCCTCACAGAAAAGCCCACATACACGTGGAAGCTTAACAACACTCTACTCAGTGATAACTTGGTCAAGGAAGGAATAAAGA
>NW_022196894.1:44701370-44708324 GCF_008632895.1 Mastomys coucha | reverse complement strand
GAAATGGACAATTTTCTAGACAGATACCAGGTACCAAAGTTAAATCAAGATCAGATCAATGATCTAATAGTCCCGAATCTGCTAAGGAAATAGAAACAGTCATTAATAGTCTCCCAACCAAAAAAAACCCAGGACCAGATGGGTTTAGTGCAGAGTTTTATCAAATCTTCAAGAATACCTAATACCAATACTGGTTTGGTTTTTTCTTTTAGGAAAGACAGAAGCATTTCATACCAAATATAAATGTTTTAATACTAAAACTTGAACTTCGAATGTGTAAAAGACCTGGGTAGAGGTGGAAGCTGACATTTACCTTCAAAACATGCTGAGTAGACACAGGAGATAGCTTGAACATTTTTACTCACTGATGTCACCAAGCCAAATAAAGGGAAAGGATAATGAAAAAGATAAAAGTGTACATCTCTAAATATCACAATATCTACAAATTTGCCATATATTTACTAATATATTACAGGTTTATAAATCATATGGAACCCCTATTTATAAAGGGATCTGTTCATATTCTCCATTAGTATATTTTTCTTTGTGTGTGTTTGTGTATGTATGTGTAATTATGCTTGCTCATGTGTATATCTACACATATGCACATGCATGTGGAAGCTAGGAGACAACATCAAGAGTCTTCAATTGTTCTCCACCTTTTGAAACAGAATCTCTCATTGAAATTGTGCTCACTGATTTGGACAGACTGATAAGCAAGCTTCAGTAACCATGTCTCCAGATCTATTATTATAAATACAGCCCTCTGCTTCTAGCTTTCATGAAGGTGTGAGAGGTTTGAACTCAGACCTCCATGCTCACATAGCAAGCATTTTACAAACAGAGCCACACACTCAGCCCTGAAGCAATATTTAATTAACTGTTTTTATAGCTCTTAGGTAGAATATTGTGCATGGAAATCACACACACACACACACACAAAACCAACAACAACAACAACAAAAAGGCTTGAAATCTCAACATTTGGGAGACTGAGGAAAGAGAATTACTCTGAATGTGAGACAAGCTTAGGTTATAATGAGTAGCCCAATATATAACATAATGAATATTAGGCCAGCTAGAAGCACATAACAAAATTCACGTACACTCACAAGTGCATGCATATATATCAAAACATCAACAAGAAGAAGAAGACACTTTCAATGGCTACTGTTTAGTTGAATACATATCATATTATCCTTGATTACAATAAACAATAAGACTTTAAAAAGAAAAAGGCATAGCTTCAAGCACTAATCCATTATAATTCGAAATTTCTGATTGGGTGAGCTATTTTTCACTGAATTCCTGTTTAAGTATTTATAAAACAAATTAATTCCTGAAGCAAAAAATCAATGTCTCCACTTTTTGAGATTCTTGATATACTTACTGCATTGTGTATTTACTGTCTTCACACAGAGGTTTAATAATAGCTTGCACAAAAAAGAAACTGGCTTACCCTCTTTTGCAGTTACTTGAGGACCCTAAGTCTATGTATCACAGAGATACTTGCAGCAGTGTTTATTACACCATGGCTCATAATGGCTAAAATTATGAAGTCAAACTCAGTGTGTGTCAAGAAAGGAATGAATAAAGAATGTATCATCTTTAAGTACAGTGAAACTTTACTCAGAGATGAGGAAGAAAAAAATTATTCATTTTCAAGAAAATGAATGTAACTATGGATTGTCATATTAATCTAATTAAGTTTTACAGAACAATATCTATCACATTTTTTCTATTCTGTGAATCTTAGAATTTATTTAGATACATGAAATAAGCTTGTGCATATGGCATGGCAGTAGAATCAAAACTGCCTATGAGAATAAAGGGAGGTAACAGGATGGGGAGGTGAAGAAGGAAACTTGGAAGCATTGTAAAACGTATTAATAGTGAAAGAAATATTCTTACAAAACCCAGTACTATGTAGAATAATGATTGTCAATAAAAAATGTAGCACATGTCTGAATAGAATCTATAATAATAATAATAATAATAAATAATAAATAAGATTACTTGTAGCATTAATAGTGGTTATCATTTTCATTAAGTAGTCAACATACTTTATTATATAAAGAAGGAAAGCCCGTGGCTCCTTTGGGTAACAGAGCAGAGCTGGCTGGAGGTATGGGGAGGTATAGATGTGGATGATCCATCCTACACTTTCACCTCAAACTTTGCCAAGTTTGCCCCCGGCAGTATGCCTGCTCTACTTCAAGTCTATCAAATTATACATGGTAGATGAGGGAGGGTTGCAACTTCACTGAACTTTTTTTAGTGTTTTATTAACAATATGATTGATTTGTACATAAGACCACGAGGAAAAAGAGAAGAAGAAAAAAGGAGAAAAAGGAAGAAGAATGGAAGGAAGAAAGGAAGGAAAAAAGAAGGAAGGAAAGATAGTGAAGGTGGGGGAGAGAGAGGAAAAGAAATAAAGAAAAATGAGAAAGAAAGAAAGGAAGGAAAGAAGGAAGAGAGAGAGAGAGAGAGAGAGAGAGAAAGGAAGGAAGGAAGGAAGGAAGGAGGAAAGAAGTACACTAGGATTAACAGGAATAATTTTTAATTTCCTTATTTCACAGTCTCAGACAGCCTACCTGCCAGCAGATACAATGTTCCTAAATGCTTAAGACTAGGCAAGTATATTCTCAAAAAAAAAAAAAAAAATGCCTGCATAACCAATTAGTTTGAATGACACCACTCAGTCTCTCCTCCAAAAGACAGTACATACCCCAAGAAAACCTCTTCTCCCTGCTAACTGATACTACCTAAATCACTCAACAACTCATAAGCCATGGTAATGTTGATGCCTACTCTATTTCTTCTGGGTCTGCTAAATGACAAAGGCACCCACACCAATTGTGTGTGGTGTCATTAGTTACTATTAACAAAAAATGTTTCTGAATAGTGAGTTACTACCTGAGTTTACATGGAAAGTATCACTGTTTTACCAGAATGTTCTTCCATTTCTTCTTTGATTCTTTTAAGCCAAGTATAATAAAATAGAATGTCATTTGAAAAACAATATTCAAATACCTATTAGCAAAGCTTATTGAAAACACAGGGCTCTCTTGATGCAACACTACTTCCTGCCTGACATCAAGGCAGCATATATGTGATCATCTCAAAGGACCAGTTGGAAATTGCTTTATCAAATGACAGGACCAAATTGTGAGTCAGCCCACAGAACATATACAAAAACCAGGAGCTTTCTGGAAGAACCAGAAAATAGCAGACTGCCTGCAGTAGCAGTGATTAAAAAGAAAACACTGGCATTCTGCTATAATCTACCTTTGTGCCTCTTACAGACATCCCATTTCAACATCTCACAAATTCCAGTGATGAAGGCATGTTTAATTTCTAAATTGACTTCTGGTAACCCTTCCATGTCACTAGGTTACTTTAGTAAGTAGCAGAAATATTTAAAAATAAGTGTAGAAAGAATGTCTGCTCAATGATACATGTGAATAGGATATGTGTATTCACACAAAGAGGCCACTTTATGGAATTACACTCAGTGCTGTACAAATTAAAGTCCCAAATAAGACAACATATTATCAAGGGCCTATACTTATTACTCTATATAATTCGTAACATAGCAGCTTTTAGGAAAATTACATGTTTCTATAAAAAGCCAACCCACAGTCTTCAGATGAGATTATCCCTTTGAAACTTCATGTTCCTAAACCTAGGAATTTGGACTTTCAAAATGCCATTGCTGTAAAATGAAATACCATTATTCAGGTTATTGCCCATCCAGGCTCTTGAATGAACATCTTGTCCAAAATTTCTTTTATAGCAAAGCATAACATGAAACAACATTTTTCTTTGGTGATGTATAATCATGATAATAATAACATTGGTAGAAATGTAAATACCTTTTTCTCATAAACATGTGGATACCACATTGTCGAGTTTAGAAGAATAGATAGGTTTAGGCAAAATATTTGTCCATTCACTTACAGAGAATGAAGTAGGATGGTTTTCTGAAGGTTGGCATCTATAGGACTACATATTTTTATTTAAGCCACTTATCAATAAACAATAATCATGTCACTCTGTGCCTCTCTACTATGACCTAAATGTATGGGTACTCATAAAAACCAAAGTTCAAATATAACCAAAAATGTATTGGTATTATGAGTGGGAGTGTTTGGAAAGTGATTGTGAAGTTTTGTGCCCTAATAAGGGAGGTACAAAGAGCATCACTACCTCTGCCATAGAAGGTCATGGTAAGAATGTTCCATCTTTGAAGAATAAAGATGACAGACAACAGATACCTAATATGTCCTGTAGAGGAATTATAGTTCAGAATATGGCTGCTCTGGCAAGAGATCACATCCAAAGACCCTGTAAGTCTGTATGATTAAGCTGGAATACAGACAGGCCTTTTATTTTTTCCTTTTTTAATTAGATATTTTATTTATTTACATTTCAAGTGTTATACCCTTTCCCGTTTTCCCAGAAATCCCCTATTTCATCCTCCCTCCTCCTACTTCCATGAGGGTGCTTCCCCACCCACTCACCCCCTCCCTCCTCTCCACCCTAGCATTTACCTATGCTGGGGTACCTAGACTCCCAGGACCAAGGGCTTCTCCTCCCAATGATGTCTTACAAGGTCATCATATGGGGCTGGAGTCATGGGTCACTCCATGTGTACTCTTGGCTTGGTAGTTTAGTCCCTTCAGCTCCTTCAGTCCTTTCTCTTACTCCTCCATTGGGGTCCTCATGCTCAATCCAATGGTTGGCTACAAGCATCTGCCTCTGTATTTGTCAGGCTCTATTAGAGCCTCTCAGGAGGCAGCTATATCAGGCTCTCCTATCAGCAAGCACTTTTTGGCATCCATGATAGTTTCTGGGTTTGGTGAATGTATATGGGATGGATCTCCAAGTGGGGCAGTCCCTGGATGGCATTTCCACCAGTCTCTGCTCCACACTTTGTCTCCATACTTTCTCCTGTATTTTGTTCCCCCTTCTAAGAAGGACTGAAGCACTCTCACTTTGGTCTTCCTTCTTGAGCTTCATGTGGTCTATGAATTGTATCTTAGATATTCTTAGTTTGGGGACTAATATCCACTTATCAGTGAGTGCACACCATGTGTGTTCTTTTGTGATTTGGTTACCTCACTCAGGATATTTTCTAATTCCATCCATTTGCCTAAGAATTTCATGAATTCATTGTTTTTAATAGTTCAGACTGCCAACTCTCTTCCTACCTGTTCAATATAATATTGAAGTTCTATCCAGGGAAATTAGAAAACAAAAGGAGGTCAAAGGAATACAAATTGGAAAGGAAAAAGTCAAAATATCACTATTTGCAGATGATATGATAGTATACTTAAGTGATCCAAAAAATAATACCAGAACTCTAGGACCTGATAAACAACTTCAGCAAAGTGGCTGGATACAAAATTAACTCAAACAAATCAGTGGCCTTCCTCTACTCAAAGAATAAACAGGCTGAGACAGAAATTAGGGAAAAGAACAGCCCTTACCATAGTCACAAATAATAAAATAATACCTTTGTGTGACTCTAACAAAGCAAGTGAAAGATCTGTATAACAAGAAGTTAAGTCTCTGAAGAAAGAAAAATCATAGATCCCAGAAAATGGAAATATTTCTCCTGCTCATGGATTGGCATGATTAAGAGAGTAAAAATGGCCATCCTGCCAAAAGCAATCTACAAATTCCATGCAATGCCAATCAAAATTCCAACACATTTCTTCAATGAGTTAGAAAGAACAATTCTCAAATTCATTTGGAATAACAAAAAAAAAAAAAGATAGCGAAAATTATTCTCAACAATAAAAGAACTTCTGGGGGAAATCACCATCCCAGACATCAAGCTTATTACAGAGGAACAGTGACAAAAACAGCATTGTACTGGTACAGACACAAGCAGGCAGATCAATGGAACAGAATTGTAGACCCAGAAATGAACCCACACACCTATGGTCACATGATCTCTGACAAAGGAGCCAAAACCATCCAGTGGAAAAAAAGACAGCATTTTCAACAAATGGTGCTGGTTCAACTGGTGGTCAGCATGTAGAAGAATGCAAATCAATCCATTCTTATCTCCTTGTACAAAGCTCAAGTCCAAGTGGATCAAGGACATCCACATAAAACCGGATACACTGAAACTAATAAAAGAGAAAGTGGGTAAGAGCCTCAAGCATATAGGCACAGGGGAAAATTTCCTGAACAGAACACCAATAGCTTATGTTCTAAGATCACTGACAAATGGGACCTCATAAAATTGCAAAGCTTCTGTAAGGCAAAGGACACTGTCAATAGGACAAAACTGCAACTAACAGAGTGGGAAAAGATCTTTACCAATCCTACATCCCATACAGGGCTAATATCCAATATATACAAAAAATTCAAGAAGTTAGACTCCAGAGAACAAAATAACCATATTTTTTTTTTTCATTTCTGAACATCTATGACCCGAATGGAAGGTCATTCATATTTGTAAAAGAAACTTTATTAAAGCTCAAATCACACATTGTACCTCACACAATAATAGTGGGAAACACCCCACTCTCACCAATATAAAGGTCATTCAAACATAAACTAAAAAGAGACACAGTGACACTAACAGAAGTTAGGAATCAAATGTGTTTAACAGATATCTACAGAGCATTTCACTCTAAAACAAAAGGATATACCTTCTCAGCACCTCATAGAACCTTCTCCAAAACCGACCATATAATTAGACACAAAACAAGCCTCAACAGATACAAAAATTTTTGAAATGATTCCATGCATTCTATCAGATCACCATGGACTAAGGCTGTTCTGCATGTTTCATTCCTGGGTTATTTTAAATCTGAGATTTTCTTTTACCAAGTTATTAATTTCCTAAACCTTGACTTTGAGATCTGCTACCAGCTCTTCCACTTGACTCAGTCTACTGGAAAGGCTTCCTCTTAGTTTTTTTTTTTTTTTTATTTT
>NW_022196894.1:44697418-44698852 GCF_008632895.1 Mastomys coucha | reverse complement strand
CTGGCTTAATGTGCTCTCTCAACCATATTTTTAAAATGGGGTATAAAGTTAAACAAAGAATTCTCAACTGAGAAATACTGAAAGGATGAGAAGCACCTAAAGAAATATTAAACATCTTTATTCATCAGGGAAATCAAAACAACCTTGAGATTCCACCTCACACCAGTCAGAGTGGCTAAGATTAAAGACTCAGGTGACAGCAGAGGAACATTCCTCCATTGTTGGTAATATTGCAAGCTGGTACAACCATTCTAAAAATCAGTCTGGCAGTTCCTCAGAAAATTGGACATAATACTACCTGAGAACCCAGCAATACCACTCCTGGGCATAGACCCAAAAGATGCTCCAACATGTAAGAAGGACACATGTTCCACTATATTCATAACAGTATGATTTATAATAGCCAGAAGCTGGAAACAACCCAAATGTCCTTCAACAGAGGAATGGATTCAGAAATTGTGGTTCATTTATGCAATGGAGTACTACTCAGTTTTTAAAACCAGAAACAGAGACAAGCAGATTTCTGAGTTCAAAGTCAGCATTGTATAGAGTAAGATTTCACATAAAGGAAAGCTTAGGTCTAGATATAGTTGTACACGCCTTTAATTCCAATCCTCAGGAGATATATGCATGCAGATCTCTGAGTGCTAGCCAGTTCTCTTTGATCAGTTGGTGAAATTCTGAGGCAGATTTATCCAAAGAACTTTACAGAGACAAGTTAAAGGGAGAAAAAGCTAGACATGGATAAAGACATTACAAACCAGAGAATGAGAAAGAGCCAGAAGATTAGAACAGATTGCTAGAGTTAGACTGAAGTCAGGTAGAGCAATTCAGTGAGAAGCAGAAAGAAGTCAGTTTGAATCAGTCACCTTGGCTAGAAGTTTGAGCCAGAAGTATTGAGTTGAACCAGCCAGCCAGAGTTCACAAAGATCTAAAAAGGGTGAGCTTATTCAGCATTAAGTATCAGAGGCTAAAAACATTGTTGACTTAGATTGGATTTATGAGGCTAGAAGCTTCCAGAACTAGGGATAGGTCAGCAGATAGCAGCTTCAGAACAGTAAAAGATACCTTTACACTACCTACCTTGATCCTGCCCTTCACAGATAGCAACACTTTGATCAATAAAGTTCTATTTTTTATAATTACCCAGACTCACTTATTTTCTTAAAGCAATGTGTGTTGTCTGAAATTCTCTCCAAATTTTGATAAACATTTAATCAAAAGTAATTTTCCATATGTAAAATGTCTGCACTGATGTGGTTTTCAGACATAGTTTCAAAACACACCACACATGACAATGTTTTAACCTGTGTTTACATGAGCAAGTTCAATATTTATTCTTTCACAGATCACTGCATATATATAACGAATTTTAGTTAATTTCATTCTTTACTACCCTGCCTGTTCCTCCACACTCTCTTTTTTTTTTTTTTT
>NW_022196894.1:44683980-44696913 GCF_008632895.1 Mastomys coucha | reverse complement strand
TCTAACTCCTTCACTGGGGACCCTGTATTCAGTTCGATGGATGGCTGTGAGCCTCTACATCTGTGTGAAACCATTCTTTGTCCAAACAAGTCCACCTACTTCTTTGTATGTATGTAGGGGCAGGGAGGTAGTGTCCCTCTCTGAGTTTATTGATGCTCCCACAGAGGTAAGAGGTTATTTAATAGATCATGAGACAACATATCAGTAGGTTCATCATTGAAGAAACTGACAATGCCCTCAGCAGCAACCCTTAACTTCCAATAGTGCCTCAGTGAGCAGTAGAGCCATATAAGCTCCCATAAGCTCACATAAGCCACATAAGTTATCCATCCTTGAATGTTGTAAAAGTAAACACAGGTGCTATGAGTTGATGAGTACAACAGCTGAGTCAAAAAACATCTTTTTGTTGTACATCCTCCCAAGGCCTTTAACCTCCACATGCATGTACATATGACCAGATGTAGATATGAGTTGTCTTCTATGAAGTTTGCTGCAAATCTATTCAGGAAGCAGTTAGTTACCACCGTAACAACCAGAGGGAAGATCTTGTTTGGCAGATCATTATTTTAGCTTGTGTAATGAGTAGCTCAGTTTCCCTCCCTGTAGCTTCTATAGAACCTTCTAGCACCATAATGTTCACAAATAGAAAGGAAACTTATAGCTCAGTTTGCTTGATTTCTCTTTGCCCTGTGTGATGCTTTTCAGCAACAGAGTATTAACATCACATTATGGTAGGCAATCTAGAGCAGTAACAATTCCCTGTTTAGTTTTGAGGCATCTGGAGTCCCCTTCACCAACATCTCATAGCTACATTCTCATGCTCCTTCATTTAGCTCAACAATAGAATTGTAGTTTAAGAAGCTCTTTGAGATATTTTGATATGGAAAAATTACAGACAAAATCCCCAAATTTAGAGGAAACAGGAAATGTATTTTCCAAGCACTGAAATATAGAAATCCATGCACTGTTGAAGGCAGCACTCTGTGGCTCCCAGTACTGAAGAGGATGGTATACTATCTGGCTCAGGTTGAAGGGAAGACAGCTAGAAAAATAGATGACGATATAAACTTCTAGACTCAGTCTATGGACAAAACCACATAGTGACCTTTTATCTCCTCTACTGCTTTTTTGTTGGTAAGCCCTTTTAATAAATGCTTGAGAGCTATGGTTTCAACTATGGCAAACACACAGCAAGCTTAACTTTTACTAATGACTCATCAGAGCAAAGCAAAAAGTCAATAGTTAGTGTTAACTGAGGCTACTGCTAACAAAGAGTATGGCCTAAGCCATAATGACAAAGCCTTGCTGGGTGCTCCATCCTAATTGAATTTCCTGACATTAATGCTTATTAGAACCCAGGCAACTACTTTTAAATTTGAAGCTCTATCTTCAATGCCCTTATTAGATATTCCTGTCCTGCTTACTCATAGTGTGGATGATGTAAAAATAACAAACCTTTATTTTAACATAAAGGGTTTCAAGCTGTATATCTAAAGCACATGCTAAGGATATCTGACATTTCAAGAAATTCTGATGTGATAACATGTTGGGTGTGCTCAGAGGTTCCTCGTGTTTATTAGTGGTTGTTTTTAGAAGCATTGTGGCAGTATGGAAAAAGCAGGGCTTTCCCTCTGTGGACCAGTGTTATAGCAAGCACTCTAACAATTGCTATCTTTCTTTAAAAAGAAAGAAATAAAGGAAGGAAGAACAAAAGAAAGAAAGGAAGACAGACAGACAGAAAGAGAAAAAATATTGTAAATAGACACATGCATTCCAGTGCCCAAGCAAAGCATATTTTCAATGCTTCCAGAAGGAAGTTGAGGTACTTTTTATCTATAGTTTGCAGTAATAAAACTGAGACTCCTTGGTTAAAGAACTAGAAGTGACAGGTTGGAGCAAACCAGCTATGGACATTTGGTGTTGTCTGCGCTGCAGCTTAAGGCAGAGCAGTTTTGAGTTCAGATGAGCCCATGCAGACAGCTTGCTAACCTACTTAAATATGGGGTAATATTTCTCCAGCAGTAGAGGCCCAGGTACCTTGTCTGTTCTTTTCTGACTTCTGGCATTTCTATTCTTTTCTAGGAGCTTCAGAATGCTACTGGCTCTAGGGCCCAAAGCTTGGCCCAACTTCTTTCAGCTCATACTGGTTCTCAAGATCTCAGGAGGTGAAATCTGTATGTAAATTTCCAGCACTTGTCAGGGCAGGGCCAGCCCCAAAGCCATAGGTGAAGAACTAGATTGTTGATTACCTTCCTGTTTGGAGCCAGGCTGAGCTTAGCTGGCCACAAGAGCTGAGAAGAACAGTGGCACCAACAATAGTGGGCAGAAACCCTGAACCAGGCTGCTGTGGGTCAGGGTGACTTCAGCCTGCTGAACTACAAAAGCAGTCCTCGATGCAAAGCCAACTTCCCGGGCCGGAGGGTGCTGATGTACACTGATGTGCCCTGACATTTGCCTCAATAAGATGGAAAAGCTGGTTCAGATGGTGCAGAACCAATGGCAGAGCCTGATCTGCCCCTGATGCATCCTGTCATCAATACTGTGGACCTTCAAGTTGGCATCAACTATGTATGACTGACCAGAAGCTAAGAATCCTGTCACTCAAAATCTTAGTTTTTTGACAAGTTATATTTGAGATTTATATAATGAATCTATAATTGTAGGTGTACTAATGCTATATTTTGAACTTACTTATACGGTCACCTTTACTTGAATTATAACAAAATGATATGCATTTTAGGTTGAAGACTCTGATTACTACCACTCTTTCAAATTTGATGAATGTATTAAAGATACTTTGGACAATCCACAGCATGACCATTTGCTTTTTACCCCCTAGGTTAGCTCTTTGTATCTCCCATAGAAATAGAACTGGCCCTTAACTTCCATTTTAAAGAATAGTACAATCATGCACTACAAGGGGTTTTGTTTTTTTTTTTGTTTTGTTTTGTTTTTTAATTTTAGATATTTTCTTTATTTACATGCAAATTTCTCCATTCCCAGTTTCCCCTCCAAAAAACAAAAAAAACAAACAAAAACAAACCCCTGTTGCCTCCCCCCTCCCCATGCCTGCCACCCCGCCCTCTCCCACTTTCTGGCCCTGGCATTCCCCTACACTGGAGCACAGAACCTTCACAGGGCCGAGGTCCTCTCCTATTGATGAAAAAAGACAGCATTTTCAGCAGATGGTGCTGGCTCAACTGGAGGTTAACATGTAGAAAAATGCAAATCGATCCATTCCTTTCTCCTTGTACAAAGCTCAAGTCCAAGTGGATCAGGGACCTACACATCAAAGCAGATACATTAAGACAAGGGGTTTTAAGGGATTACATCCTCACACCATCCTATTTGACAATTCATATCTATGATGCTACCACCAAGACGCAAACTGGACCTGCACATCCAACTTGGAAGGCGGTGTTAAAACTTAAATAGTGAAAATAAATAGAATTAAATTTAGAGACCCTGAACCAGGCTGCTGTGGGTCAGGGTGACTTCACAGGGTGAACTCTACCAGAAGCATTTTGATGTGTACCTGTGGCTAGTACCTTCCATATGGCACAGACTGATTAGCTAGTATTCCTACTGTCTCAGTAGTTCTTTTCATAGACAACAGTGAGGAAGAGTAAGCTTAGTAACTTCATCACAGTAAACTCAAGACCTCCCAGGAGTATGGGTGATGTTTCACAATGTTATTTTGCTAGGATTTTTTTCCATGTTCTAACTCCCAGAAATGCCTGTTCAGTTGGTCTCAAATACATTTTCCCAAGTGAGTCTGCAAGGCACATCTTGTTCTATTATACACATCCACAATATCTCAAAACATGGAGTCATCTCCCCTCCCTTCTTTCTGTCTGTCTGCCTGTCTGCCTGTCTTCTTATGTGGGTATCTCTTTCATTTTCAGTGCATTATAGAATATGCTGAGGTTACATACAAACATTAATCTAAATGTCACAAAATGTGAGTTATATACTAAATAAGAAATTTATAAACCAGGTCACAGACACAAAAAGGCATAAGCATTTTACATAACAAAATAACTTTCTTTCCAATCCTCCCACTCATCCTGGTGGGTAGGCCATCGTCATCAACCAGCAACTTCTGGTTGAGTTAGTTAATAAATATATTAACCAGAGCCTGGTGCCCTTGGTGTATTAGTGTCTGCTTTTAATGTTTCATCTTATCAATGTAGCAAATTAGAAGATTTTCTTATTATAATACGTATCATAGTGATAACACTCATCATAGAGAACCTTGAATATACAAAAGAAACTAATGATTATAATGCTATTTAACAGTGACAGCCATGAATATTCTAGTGTCACAGAGACTCTGATCAACAAGTTACAGCTCCACATTTTAGAAATGTGTTTCTTAATGTTTCATGTATATTATTTCCCATTTTTGTGATGCTTCTGATGATTTCCGTTTTTATTAGGTGTGGTTACTAGATTTTATAACAGCCCAATTTTTATTTACTTGATACAATTGACCTGAATTGTGCATGTTAGATCTTCTCCATCCTCCCTCAGAATAGGACCATATTTAAGCCTAAGGCCTTAGGAATGGTAGGTTAATATAAAATTGTTGAGATAGAACTGATGACTCTAAGAAAGGGAAGACCATGCAAAGCATAACAAGAAGGCAGCCATCTCTCCAAGCCAGAGAGAAAAGACACTGGAAAGATCACACCTTGGTCTTAGATTTTTGGAATCTAGGACAGGAGAAGAATGTTTCTAGTAAGTGTATCCTGATTGTGGTGCTCTGTCATTTCAGCCCATGTTAACTAATATGCTTGATTTTTTAAGGTTTTTGCTTTTTGTATCTTCATTCATTTTGTGTGATATGTGTGAGCATATGTCCATCAGAAAATATCCAGCAGGATCTGACTCTTTCCTTCCAATACATGAGCCCCAAGAATTCAGCTCTTTAGGTTTGGAAGCAAGCATCTTTACTTACTGACCCGACTTGCTGTCCCCATATTTTCCTTTTATAAAAGAAGCTATAATCTTCCAGGCAGTGGTAGCCAACACCTTTAATCCCAGGACTTGGGAGGCAGAAGCAGGCAGATTTCTGAGTTCGAGGCCAGCCTGGTCTACAGAGTGAGTTCCAGGACAGCCAGGGCTATACAGAGAAACCCTGTCTTGAAAAACCAAAAAAAAAAAAAAAAAAAAGGAGCTATAATCTCAGAAAACTTTTATGCCCATTTCTGAATACCTTTCTATACAAATATTTTTTGAGAAAATATAATTTAGTTTTATTAAATATTTTTTTAAATCATGAGATGCTATATTTTTCAAGCATGCAATATTTTCCTGAAGTTATGAACAATAAAAAATCACTGTACAAATATATCTTAGTTATTTAGCTCTTCTTTTAGAATGAAATTTTAGGTTAGTATGTTTTTGTTTTTCTATTAGCAGTGCAGTTGCCATAAACACAAAGACACAGTTATAATGTTTTATTGTGCAATGAGGAAAAGTTCTCTATGGTATATGTCAATAGGTAAAAATATTGGCATTACTCATTGGGAAGGTTAGAAATTATAATGAAGAGTATTATGTAATAATAACTCTGTTATCAGGATGCCTGGACCCAGTGCTGGTTGTAGGGGTTTGCAGGTTACTTACCTAAGTATCCTAACCTCTCTACATTATGTTCCTCATTCAGTAAATAATGAAATCTGCAGCATTTAATCCACATTATTATAAGGTTATTTAGTATTTCATGTTTAGCAAAAAGCTTCACTATAAATATTGATTATATTCTCACCAGTGTAACCTATTCATCAGATATTTAAGAAAGTATTATTTTTTTTGTCCCTGTTCTTCCTTTGGACAGGAATAAATCTGGATTAAATACTTTGAGATGGGTGACATGCACAAAAAATGGAACAGAAACTGAAGGAAGGGCCAACTGAGGACTGCCGCACCTAGAGATCCATCATGTCTGCAGACACCAAACCCAACACTGTTGTCTCAAACAAGAGGTGTTTGCTGACAGGAACCTAGCGTGTTGGTTCCTTGGGAGGTCCGGCCAGCAGCTGACCAATGGAGGTATGGATGCTTAGAGCCAAACATCAGACTGAGCTCAGAGAACCTGGTGGGAAAGTTGGTCGAATGACTGGAGGAGCAGAGGGGAATTGCAATCCCATTGGAAGAACAACATAGGCTGGTTTGGCCACCCAGTTCTCCCACAGTCTAGACAACCAGCCAAGGAGTGTACCTGGAGGGATTCATGGCTCCAGATACATATGTAGCCTGACAGCAATGGGAGTGGAGGCCCTTGGTTCCAGGAGGTTTGATAGCCCAGCATAGGGGGATGCTGGAGCGGTGGGGTGGGAGAGTATGGCTGAGTAGGGAAGCACTCTCATATAGGCAAAGGGTGGATGTCGGATGGGGTGGTGGTGGAGGAGTAACTAGAAAATGGGATATCATGATTAATAAAAAACAATTAAAAAATAAAAGATCATATTACCTATTGGAAAAACAGAATCTATTGTTTTTGTTAATTCACCAGCATGTAGGCTTAGAGACTTATTTTCAGTTTCTCTCTCTCTCTCTCTCTCTCTCTCTCTCTCTCTCTCTCTCTCTCTCTCTCTGTGTGTGTGTGTGTGTGTGTGTGTGTGTAGCTATAGTTTACTTCTTCTCTTTATTGCACAGCATTTCAACATAAAAATTTAACTCAATAATTCTCTTTCCAAAGGAATTTCACATAGTTACCTATTTTTTGCTATTATTCACATCACTGGAGTAACCATTCTCATAGATGTTACTTGGTGTCTACTGATAAAAGCTTCTTTCTACTTACGTAAAATATAGGGATCTCAAGAACAAGAAAAAAAAACCCAAATTTGAAATAAACCCAAATCTACAGTCTTGGATTACATATTCATGTTTAAGACCTAATTAATGAATATTTCTAGAGATCTTCAAAACGTCAGTCTTAGTGTGTGTACAGTGTTTTCAAGATGTAAAAACTGGTTAGCCTTGTCCCCTCAGAAAGATTTAGTAGTGGCTGTGTTTCTAAAAAAGGGTTAAGGGACTTGAAAGAAGAGTTTCACATATGGATTCCTTAGTGCCACAGCATTCCTGAGTAACATGAATTGTCAGCAAACAAAGATGTCAAGAGCTGCAGGAGTGTTGCTCTTCATCTCCCTCCACCATCCACTGTGCCAGGCAGAGGAGGGCAGCAACAGTGTATCAGCGCTCTGCTGAGTAAGGAACATTCTCCAAGGTCATTCCAAAGTCTGTGAGGGAGAGAGGTGCACTACTCAAGACCAAAGGGAAAGATGGGCCTTCCCCTCTGCATCTCCTCCCTGCTGGAATGACAGCCATCATACTCCTTAGTCACTTCTTTAGCATTCATCTTTAATAATGTGTAATTGCAAGCTGTCATTACAATCAAAGGACAAAATCAAACATAAAAATGGGAATAGAGGCTACATAAAAAAATAATCAGTTAGCTCATCACGGTATCCCTGGTGGCTGCCTTAACTCATATTCTGCTCCATCATCTCATCTGTTCTGCCTCAGGCTTCAACTCTCAGCCTTCCTTGTGCCATGATCAGGCAGTATTTGCTTTCTTACACATTGTCATCCACAGGAAAAATCATGGATATAAGTAATCTTAAGTAATTTCCACAATTAGCTTGTAAAAAATACAAGTTGACTGCAATCTTCCCTAGAGTCAATACTGTGACATGCCATGCAAAAAGCACTGTAGGTATGGGACCGAGCTAGAAAAGCCAGCATGGCAAAAAACATTTTACAGAGTCTCAGATTTGAGAGTAAAGGCAGAAGGAAACTATCAAAGATCAGTCTTATAAAACAATAGAAAAATGGCATGCAAAGTGTGCAAATTCACAAATTACTGGAGCTTGAGGCTTTCAAATATACATATGTGTGTGCGTATAAACATATGTATCAAAGTCCTCATAAATATATACACAAATGTATACATATTATCATATAGAGAGATGATGTCATTTTAAAAGTCATCTTAAAGGATAAATACTGGTTTCTTCATTTTAAGTCAGTCAAAGATATATGTAAAAATGAAGTGAGTCCTGGAACTACAGCTGGGAAGCCTGGCTGGTCTTTTAAAGGCTTTGAAATATTGAGGACACTGCTTCATTCTCTTACGTACAGCTTCATTTTGATCACAGTAAACATTGAGTTCAATCTGAGCAGTTCTCGCTTTTTTCATAGTCCATGTGAAAGTGCAGAAAAATCTTCTCGAACCACACTTAGTGTGGCATAGTTCACATACAGTCGACATGACCTCTAATTGTCCTTGTGTGGCTTCTAAGTCACCTAACAAAGCTAAAGTTCAACCCTATTTATATATTAGGATTTTCTTGGGAATTAAAGAACATGCCAGTATTCAGAAAATATGAAAGATTCAGATTTCTCTGGCCAGCATAGGATATGCTATTTATATAATATAAAATGATGCTTGAAAGCTCTCTGGATGGTTATCTGCAATGATCAAGAAAACTTTTTCCCAGGGTCTGTGATAGGTCAAAGAGCGATTCCTGCTTTACCCTTCGCATTAGTGCACATGCCAAATACCTAGAACCATTCAAGTCAGGCAGCAGACTTGAAAGGAATTGAGTAAATACTGACTCCCCTTATTAATCCCCTTGGCTAGACTTCCACACAAAGGATATGGACACAGACTGGTGCATCCTTTGGATATGGAGATGAAGAGCAGAGTTTGTCTGGGAAAGCTACACTAAGATGCACAGATTCCATGGAGTTTAGTATACTTGGTGGGAACTTTGTGAGCCTTTCAGAAAACCTATGGATTTTCTAATCCATGCCCTATGGCTGGATTTCAACAATAATGCCACTTTTGCATTGTGTGTCAATAAAAAGCAGGATTCCATGAATAAATAGCACCCCCATTCTCATCAGTTGTATCCCATCTGCCCATTTCAGCAGCTGTGGGTACTAGGCTGATTCATTTCACTCTGGACTTTGACATCTACACAGTCTGTCTCTTGTAAGTGTACATAGTAGCTCTATAGTCTGTTCATTAGTTTTACAAGTAATATTTCAAATCTACTTTTCATGTTTTTCACTGTTATTGATTATATCAGAGAAATGTTAATTCCATCTACTGTCAAAACTACAAGAAAAAAATCCATTTCAAAGAAAAGTGAAGAGAACTATTAAAGTTTTATAAAAAACCACCTACTATGAGTATAAACACAGTTGAATGAGAAGGTGACATTCTGATTATGCCAGTGCAGTGATAAATAGTAGACAGGAAGTAATAATGTGTTACTAGTCATTTGTATGGCAATGGATTAACTACTCATAATCTTGTGTATGTGATCTTTAAATAGCCTAATAAAAGATCAATGATTTCTAGAGATTTGTTAGTATCAATACATTTGAATATAAAAATACCTGATTACATCACTGATATTGAAAAGGCGCAACAGGAAAAGAATCATATCTGACATAAGTTCTTATATCACTGTCTTGCAGAAGACTCATGAGAAAAGGTGGTTAGATCTGATTTAAAGCTGTAAAATATCATGTTCTACCATTTTTACTTAACATTCAAATGCTCATGTTTTAGACCAAATTGTAGAGGAAGTGAGAAGGAAAGTGACTTTCCTTTGGGAGCAAAACTAAAATAAGTATAAGCTGCTAACAGTTTAACATAATGATATTAATCTCTATAATTTACAGACTATGTGCTAGACACTAATGGATACTTTCTAGGTTTCATCCCATAGGGTCACACAATAGCTATCAGTCTCTTGTTATTACAAGTGAAGAAACTGTCCCTTATTCCATTAAGTAGATAGCTGTCTGAGTTCATGTAACTTACAAATGCAGAGGTAGATATGAATCCAGGTCTATCTCCTGCAGGCCTCTATGAAAAGTGTTGAAAAATATTATAATATGTAAAATATTAGAATGCATAGTGATTGGCAGAGGTGTGGCTCTAGCTACTGTCTGTTGTTATGACAAACACCATCACCCTCAAAAAATGAAAGGGAGAAAGCATTTATTTGGCTTACACTGAGCTCATGTAAGACCTTGAAGTAGAAACTGAATTTTTGCTTGCTGACTAGTTCACAGACTCGTATTTAGCTATCTTTCTAATATAACCTGGGACCACATGCCTAGGGAATACTGCCACTCACTGTTGGTTAGGCCCTCCTAAATGAGTTAATAATAAGACAATACCTCATGGACATACTCATAGGTAAATCGGATCTATGAACTTGTGACTCTCTTGTCAGATGACTCTAGGTCAAGTGGACAGTTAAACTTAACTGTGACAGAAGCCTAGCAATTCTTCGGCATAAAAAATGCATAAATGTCATAGACAACATAAGCCATCTCTTAGCTATTATCTGTGTGCTAGCTTTTAGCCCCTCTCGATTAAGTAAGAAGACCACCATGGAAATGTAATCATGTTTTTGAGTGAGCTTTCTACCACTCTAATCTCAATGAATGGTACCAAACCACACCCAATCAAATATCTGGAATTTTTGTTTTTTTTCCTTATGCTTTTTCTCAATTCTTGTATGAAACATAACACCACACATCAATATTACAACATTACATTTCTCTTCCTTCCTCCATCCCTCTCAGTTTCTCATTGTATTAGAGACAAGTACACCTCATTCATTTTTACAACCTGACTTTAGTGTAGGTCTTAGTAAGTTATCAAACTCAGTTATTATCCTCACCTCACTCTCTTATCCAACACATCATCAAATTGACATGTATCATGCGTTAAGTCAAGCCTTTTCTGGCTACAACCTAGACCATCTGGCCTCTCTTAATCGAGACTCTTCCTTGTTATGAAGAACTTATTTTGAAAGGGTTAACCTTCTCAATATATATATATATATATATGGTATATATATATATACACATATATGTATATATACATATATGTATATATATATATATACCATATATATATATATATATATATATATATATATATATATATATATATACCATGCCTCAATTCTGCAAGAAATGCCTGCAATCCAATATTTACTTTAACCCTGACACTCTGCTCCCATATCTGATGGAAATTCTTGCATGTGTTCACCAAATGCCATATGCTAGTGAGAGGTGAAAATTTAAAATGATCTCTATGTTCTAATCCTTAATCAAGGAAAACTTAGGGCATAGTCACTCAATGAAATGTTATATAGCAATAAAGATAAATTGAAATATGCATAAGCAAAATATTTTTATGTACAAACAGTCAAACTGTTCAAAGTTCAAAGCCATGGAAATCTAAGGTTGGCTTCTAGATGTCAAAACTCTTGTTGAACATAGACTTTAAGAGGTAGAATGTAGGTATGTTTTCTGGTACTTGTGCCTTTGTCTATGTACATTCTGGAAAAATTGTTGGTAGAGTCACATAAGACTTTACAAAATGCATTTGATCTGCATATCATATATCAATCAGAAGTACAACAAAAAAAACTAAGGCTCAAATATTTCCATTGATTTTAATATCTTACCTCCTTCCTCTATGTGTATTCATTTCAAAAACATGCAGAAGTACTTGGATCCTATCTAAAATGGTTATCTTTGTGCTGCCTTTTCCATTGCACTTCTTTCTCCTTATGCATTTCTCTTCGTACTTTAATTAACATTTTTGTCTTACCCCCATTTTTTTATTTCATTGTCTTCCACTCAATTCAAAACATATTGCAAACATCACTTTCTCTGAACGTCGTCTCTGCCTCCACCTTATGCTTTATCTCAATTCTTGTATAAAACATAACACCACACATCAATATTACAACATTACATTTCTCTTCCTTTCTCCATCCCTCTCAGTTTCTCATTGTATTAGAGACAAGTACACCTCATCCATTCATGTTGCGAATCATAGACCACCTGGAAGGAGAGAGACTCTGTGGCCAAGCATGCTGGACATGGTGCAAGGAGGAATGTGTGTCTAAAAGAAGTAGTAGAACAATGTATGAGTAGAACATTGGCCATGAGATATGCAGATGCCCTAGAAACTACATTGCTGTCCATGTCTGTGGACCCAGCACCATTCCTCACACATTCATTTCCATGTTTAGTTCACAATACAGTAAATGCCTAGGTCAAACTAATGAGACATCAAAACCAGAGTTCTATTTTCCAATGACAGTAAATGAGTTCCTTTTTTTTTTCTTTTGCCTTTTGCCTTCAAAATGGCCCTGATAACTATAACTTAACTGCTTATTATTCAAAGTAATAGATTATATCATTAAAAGTACAATTTAAATTCCCAATTATGTTACCCAGCTAATATGAAATTACCAGCATAAATTGCAATTACTGAAGTTTTTATAATATCTACTTTTATCAGAGGTCAAAAATTGGGGAATATAAATTGAGAGAAATAAATTTCTCAAAGTATGATATTGTTTGCAATCATGGGTAGCTTCTAGACTGTTCCTTTGCAGCAACTTAACCACATTCTTCTCTATTCTCTTAAAATTGGCTTTTCTTTCTGACATTACTTCATCACCTAATTATTTTGTAGACTTTGGGGTGCACATCTACCTGTATTCATATGCACAACACAGAAGTCAACCTTGGTTGGGTGCCTTCCACCTTTTTGAGGCAAGGTTTCTCAACCAGCTAAGTGTTTGCCAATCAGGCCAGGCTACCTGACCTATGATCTCAAAAGTTGTCTTGTCTTTCCCCTATGGGCATCTCTCCAGAGATAGGATTCTAAGCACATTAGACCACACCCAGAGTCTTCTGCTTTTTTAAATATTTTTTTACTTTGTAATATAATTATATCACACTCCCTTTCATATGAATTTTAGAGTCAAAACTAGGGCTTTGTGTTTAGCAGAAAGCATTTTCATGACTTAGTCAACTAAGCTATATATATATATATATATATATATATATATATATATATATATATATATA
>NW_022196894.1:44658626-44683955 GCF_008632895.1 Mastomys coucha | reverse complement strand
GTGTGGGGAGGGGAGTTAGGAGAATAGCAGAGGCAGAGAAGGCAGAGAGAAGGAGAGAGTAGAGAAGTAGAGGCCCGCCATGACCATGTGGAGAGAGGGGGGAGGGAATGGGGAAAGAGGGGGAGCAAAGGGGGAAGAGACAAGGGAGAGAAGCAGGAGTAAGAGCTATATATGTATTTTTAAACTCATATTAAATGTAGTATTCATTTATCCTAGAGATTTATCCCATTTTGTGATGCTATTAGAAAATATATAATATTGAAAAAAATTAAAAGAACTACAAGAACTTATAAAAGCTTATTTGAACACCTTATTTTGGTTTTGTTTCAGAGCACTTAGTCATTAGCTCTTGTTCCATTACTTCTGAATCAAGAGTGAGGTAGATATGACAGTGGTGGCATGATGTGGCAAAGGCTACACAGATCTAGGTGTGGAAACCACATACCTCTCAGGAACAAGAGTGATACACAGGAACATAGGACAACTGAGAGCCCCAGAAGAAGTGGCCTCATAACCTACTTCCTCCTTGCAGTTTCCTGAAGTGAAATCTCTGAGGATCTTCCTACAAACACCAGGAGCTAGGCACTAGGTATTTGAAGATAATCTTGATACAATATTATATATAATATTCACATATAATGTTCAAAGCAAAATGTGTTGTCTTCAGGTTCCAAGGAACTATACCCAAGTCAGAATAAAGATGAATTGACACCTTTCTCATGTGTTCATAAAGCCTTAATAGTTCCAATTGTTCAAATGTTCAAATCCAAATTTTCCTCTGACTCAAAGCAAGCTTCTATATCTGGGGTTCTATAAAAGTACAAAATAGCATTCTGTATGGTTTAGTATAGAGTAGCACAAAATAAACATTCTCAGAAGGAAGAATGAGAGTGTAGAAAGTTACAAAAGGACCAGAGAAGTGGTGAAACTCAGTAGAGCCAACATTAAATGTCATAGCACTGCACTTGGTGTGCTGATCAAGAGCTGTCATGATGTAAGCCACTTGGGCATATCATTCCTACGTCTTACCATTTCCAGCTCATATGGACTCTCTCAGGTTTTCCCAACTCATTGTTTGTGGATTTCTTCAACAGATGATCCACAAGGTTGGCAAAGCCAAACTCCTGGGATCTCCACTATATCTATAGCATCATTATCACATCTTTGTATAGACACATCAAGATTTCCTTCAAGAACCTTGACCTTCTCATATATCACTTGACACCCCTCTCCAGGCAATTCTTAGGAAACTGGCCAGAAATCTAATTCCATGAGTCTTGCTTCTACATCACAAGGAAAATACTATATTGCTGCTACTTTAAGAGGTAGCCAGATGCATTTTACTATAGCAGCAAAGATCTTTGCAAGCCTGAAAGGAATCTTGGGGAAGCAACTTTCCAGGTAACCCTATGTGATTTTGTACAGCAGGCCATTATTCAAAGCAACATCTCGGAATGAGTAAAGTTTAATGGATGAGCCCTTGATATGAACTAATTGATCCTAATTGAAACCTATCTGGATTTGATGAAGCCAGTTTCATCTTCAGAGTTGCACCATTGGAAATTAGAAAGAAAAGTTACAATATCTGACTGCTTTAAAGTTTTCAGAATGTAGAAGAATATATAATGATGATAAATGTAAGTATCATAATAATGAAAATCATTAGTGTTTAATTAGGGATATTACATTTACTTGGGAAAAGATAAACATGACAGAATATTAATTCAGAACACAAACTTCTACCTTATTTCCAATTTGTATTTTTTTATAATTTGTTGCATCCATCTTAGTTGATCATTCCCATAATTAATTAGAATAATCATATAATTAATTTGACCTGTAACAAAATCTATTCTATCATCTCCCTGGTTAGATTACACTAAGCCTTTTCATGCCCTTTGTATCTCATGGTAAATTTTCCTACCATTAACTGGGCATTTGCTGTGCCCCTGTGCCCTGCATTAAACACTTTGTACATTGAATTTAATCATTAAGATCACAAGATGAAGTCTATATGATTATCAGCCTCATTTTATAGAAGAAGCCAATGATATACCCCTCATTTAAACTTTGTTCAAGGTTATACAATTTTTAAGTTGCAGAGCTAAAGTTTAAATTTCAGGCTTTCTGAGTTCACAATGTACCTTCTATCTCTGGGATGCATTGCCTGATGTACCTGAGACCATGCCTTAACTCTCTTTGACTTTCTATGCTTAGCTAACTCAATGCCTCCATAGAGGTAAAGAAATAATAAGAATCAATGGAGATTAGAGAGAAAATAACACAATTTTAAAAGAAAGTGCATATATTCATTGTAGATGGTTAAATAATTAGAGGATTATGTGGTCAATAGATTTAAAAACTACTAGGTCAATTAGATTACTCCAAAAACAAAGCTTTGGCAAATTCAAGGTGAGTTATGCATTATTAATCTCATAGATCACGTACACAACGTCAAACAGAATTCACTTTTTAGAGGATCATTTTCTTAGACATTGGGAAAATTTTAATTCATGAAGAAAAGACTATTTGAAAGTAATTACCAGGGCTTTCAGAGATGGTTCAGTGGTTGAGTACTTTATTTGTAGGTCCTGCCAAGCTACTGTTTGCAATGTATACAACTTTCTACAACTTCAGCTCCAAAAGCTCTGACACCCTCTTCTGGCCTCCGTAGATAGGTAGCTACACACACACACACACACACACACACACACACACACACACACACGTGTAAATCTATTTTAATTGTTAATAAATCACACTTTTATTTACAAAATGAATCATTCTGCCTAGTAAATGAGCAATTTCTCTGATTTAGGCATTTTCTAAATGACACTAATTTTAGATTCTGCCAAGTGTTTCTTCTAAATGATTAGTATGATTCACATATACCCACCTCACCCCCACTTTCAACATTGTTGAAATGGAGGAAATGTAAGAAGGACTTTTGGAAGACAGAGTCCTCAGGAATAAGAACACATCACTGTATGTATTATGAACATAACCTCAGTCAGATTCGGCTAAGTCTCTCTAGCTGATTATCACCAACCATTTTACAGTACTCTGGGAAGCCCACCCACCACCAAATGGAGACTTTCAATATGGCACCCATATGAAATGCCCCCCATTAGTTATAAGTTGAAGTCTTGATGCTTTAGGATGTTCTGAAAACTTTAGGACATGGTCAGTAACTGGGGGAAATAGATCAATGTGGATGTACTTTTATGGACCCTGTCCAGTTAGGGGATTTTGTCTCTGTGCTCTCGGTTTCCTGTCTACCATCATGAAAATAATCACCTCTGTCATACATTTCTACCACAATAGTGAATCTGACCCCAGCTCCAGAGCAATGGAGCTGGCCATGAGGTCAACCTCTGACTTGCCATATACAATAGTGTCTGTTATGCATGTTAGGTATCTGGTCACAGTAATGATGAAGTAACACACAAAATTTAGGACAATAAATAAGGCGTTTGATCTCATTAAATGTAGCCATAAGATTATTAATACTTGGGAATAATCTTCCAGAGAAATTTTAAAAGGATACAAATAAGGGTTGGAAATCCTACGTAGTAGGAGCAGAGCTAAATTAACAGTTCTCATGGGAATAAACTGGAGTGTCAAAAGCAATGTAAACAGGAAAGGCTGGCTAGTGAGGCTTCGGGTAGAAATGAGGAGTTTACTGAGGACTAGAAACCATTTATCTTCAGTACTGGAAAGGACCTCTCTACATATTTTACTGCCCTGAGACTGAGGAAGGCTGAGCTAAAGTGGAATCCACTGTTGAGGCCGTTGCACGGTTATTGTTTGCTGTTTTTAGCCAGTTTCCATTAAGACAACAGAATAGGCAAATCGCTGAACTCTTATCATTTATAAATATGAAGGAACAAAAGAGTAAAATCACAGGAAGGGCCTTCCTTTAGAAGACAGCCCCTGTAGTGGACAATTCACAGCTGCCTTGTATGCTGTTTCCCAGGCCTTGCCTTTGTCAGGATCAGGTGCCCAAGCCCTCGCAGGCTACCGCAACTGTGGCTCAAGGTGGCCCAGATAGAGATAGAGCGGGGAGCAGACTTTGCTATCATCAACAGGATACTGATTTTGCAATTATACAGAATACAGGACTGATGAGATCGAGGCAGGTTCCACTCAGATTCTCACTAAATTCTGAGGGTTTAGGTAATATGTGACAGTAACAGTCCCAGAAGGCAGGCGCTTGAAAGGGTGTTATGTGGGCAGGAAAAAAAAGAAGCTGCTGCATTTGAAATGCTAGGAGGTTTTCTGTGCCAGCAGCATGAACATCTGCCGATGAACACCTAGTGCAGAGTTCATGTGTACTAGAGAAGGCCACAACACACTCTGTCGTCTGTTGAACTCACTCTGGAGGCCGCACATGGAACCACTATATCTAAGGCCAATCTTCCATTTGCCTTGTCCCCTTCACCCCTTTTATGTCCTGTCCTCTTTCCATATGGGAATATTTACTTTTTGCCAATGTAGGTTGAAAATAAATATATAACTCACTGTGTTTTATATGTCCTCACAGCCAAGACCCACTTTGAGCCTCAATAGAGACTTTCAATTCAGACTCTTGAATAATGGTGGAGTTTTTAATTATGTGTTGACTCGTGGAGATATACAACATTATATTGTATTATGAAATGAACATAAGCCTCTGTGATGACAGGGTGGAGTATTATGTTTAAAGGGATGTGTTTGGTTCAAGTTGACAAATAGTAGACTTAGATTAGTTAACCTAATAGGCATCTAAGAGACTAGTAAAAACACCATTCTGTATGTATTTCTGTGAAGACCTTTCCAGAGACAATAAATTAGATCACAAAAGCTAGTCTCAATAAAGCTTTAATCACTGCAACAATTCCATTGTTCAATATTCTCTGAGGGCAGTACTACTTCAGAAGATCTGAATATACTCAGGAAATTGGTCACTGGCCTGTGCCTTTAGGGACTGTATGTTTCCTTTGCCTATTTCTGTTACTGTCTTACTCTGCTTCCTGTCTGCCTCAAGGGGTACAATGTCTCCCTCTACAGAATCCTGCCACCATATTCTATCACATGGTCAGCCCAGAGGGCAGGGTTGGGGTAGGAGAGGCACCAACACTTGGACTAAAATGTCTTTGATGAATTAAAACTTCTCAAACAATGATTTAAAAACAAAAACAGAAACAGAAACAAAGACAAACCCCTATTAAATGGCACATAGAGCCAAACAAAGAATTCTCAACTGAAGAATACCGAATGGCTGAGAAGCACCTAAAAAATGTTCAACATCCATAGTCATCAGGGAAATGCAAATCAAAACAACCCTGAGACTCCACATCACACCCATCAGAATGGCTAAGATCAAAAACTACCCAAGGACCCAGAAATACCATTCCTGGGCATATACCAAGAAGATGTTCCAACATGTAATAAGGACACATGCTCCACTATGTTCATAGCAGCCTTATTTATAATAGCCAGAAGCTAGAAACAACCCAGATGTCCCTCAGCAGAGGAATGGATACAGAAAATGTGATACATTTACACAATGGAGTACTACTCAGCTATTAACAACAATGAATTTATGAAATTCGTAGGTAAATTGGTAGAACTAGAAAATATCATCCTGATTGAGATAACCCAATCACAAAAGAACACACATGGTATGCACTCACTGATAAGTGGATATTAACCTAGAAGCTCCAAATAGCCAAGATACAATTCACAAACCACATGAAACTCAAGAAGAAGGAAGACCAAAGTGTGGATACTTCAGTCCTTATTAGAAGAACAAAATACTCATGGAAGGAGTTACAAAGACAAAGTGTGAGCAGAGACTGAAGGAATGACAATCAAGAGACTGCCCCACCTGGGGATTCATCCCATATACAGTCACCAAGCCCAGACACTATTGCGGATGCCAAAAAGTGCTTGCTGACAGAAGCCTGTTATAACTGTCTCCTGAGAGGCTCTGACAGTGCCTGACAAATACAGAGGTGGATGCTCGCAGCCAGCAGTTGGACTGAGCACAGGGTTCCCAATGGAGGAGTTAAAGAAAGGACTGAAGGAGCTGAAGGGTTTTGCAGTCCCATAGGAGGAACAACAATATGAACTAACCAGTACACCCAGAGCTCCCAGGAACTAAACCACCAACCAAAGAGTACACATGGTGGGACTCATGGCTCCAGCTGCACATGTAGCAGAAGATGGCTTTTTCACTCACCAATGGGAAGAGAGGCCCTTGATCCTGTGAAGGCTCTAAGCCTCAGCATAGGGGAATGCAAGGCCCAGGAAGCAAGAGTGGCTAGGTGGGTGAGCAGGAGGAGGAGGAGTAGATAGGGGGTTTTCTGAGGGGAAACCAGGAAAGGGGAAAACATTTGAAATGTAAATAAAGAAAATATCTAATGAAATAAAGCAAAAAAAGAAACAAAAACAGAAACAGAAATGAAAACAAAAATGTTCTTCTCTTAATATTTTCTATTTGGTATTGGTGGCAGTACAGATAAATCTAACTCATATACTAAATTTCTAGAAGAGCAAGATGTGGCCTTTAATGCTTAAAATGAAAAGTAATCTAATCACTTTAGAAAACAGCTGTCTTGTAAACTACTAGCCTTATACTTAAATATATATTTAAAACTCATTGGGTTATGAGCAAAGAACTTAAAAGTTAACATTTGAGGATATAGGGGCTGTTTTAGGTCAGAAAATAGCTGGTAAGAGTCTATTGTTTCCTTCTACCCTATGTGTCTGAGAATCTGGCTTGACAGAAAGCTCCTTAATGTAAAGAGCTAAGAACAGTGAAAATAAATGTGTTGTTCTTGTTCTTGTTTTTTTCTAGATACTGCTATTATCACTTCCTGTTTCTCGATATGTCAACTTCTTCTCTTCACATAGAATCCCTACTATAGTGTTGTACAATAAGTTTCTATTTCTTGCTCTGTCATGAGCTTCATCTTACTACACTTTATTTGGCTTCATAATATGGTTAGTATGTAATCATAGTATTGAGGATATTTTACTGTTTTGCCAACAAAATAATAATGTCACTGAGCATAGAAAGATTACAAATCTTCATTTCAGCCTGTCTTCAGAGCTTTGAGCAATCTTTGGCACAATGCTGACTCATTTTGTATTGTATGAGTAAACAGGATACCAAAACAAAACAAACAAAACAAAACAAAAAACAGAAAAATCTTAACCAATAAATACTTTGGTTTCTCTGCTGTACCTACTGAGTGGTCAAGAATTTAGGGGCCAGTTGATGAAATAGCATCTCACCAACCTTTCTCTATGCAGAGTACCTCCTGGACCACAAATTCCTTTTAATACAATCACTGGAAGTCAAATTCTATAATATAGAGAATGACCTATATGCCCAAGGACCCAGAAATACCATTCCTGGACATATACCAAGAAGATGCTCCAACATGTAATAAGGACACATGCTCCACTATGTTCATAGCAGCCTTATTTATAATAGCCAGAAGCTGGAAACAACCCAGATGTCCCCTCAGCAGAGGAATGGATACAGAAAATGTGATACATTTACACAATGGAGTACTACTCATACAGGTTAAGTTTTTGTTTTTGTTTTTGTTTTTGTTTTTTAATGAATGTAACATCTGGAGTTCGTAAGTACCCTACGGTAGTCTTAGGATTTCCATTGCTGTGAAAGGACACCAAGACTAAGGCAACTCTTATATGGATAACATTTAATTGAGGCTAGCTTACAGTTTCAGAGGTTCAGTCCATTATCATCAAAGCAGGAGGATGGCAGAGTCCAGGCAGACATGGGGCTGGAGGAGCTGACAGTTCTACATCTTGATCCAAAAACAGATAGGAGGAAACTGATTCCCATGTGGCTAGGAGGAATGTCTCAAAGCCCACCCCCAAAATGACATACTTCCTCCAACAAGGCTATACCTAATAGTGCCACTCCATGAGCCAAGCATATTCAAACCACTACACCTACATGCTTCTCTCTAGACAGACAGATTTCTCACTGTAGTTATCCTGGGTATCTTTCTCTCTATAAAAACCAAATGAACAGAAAAATAATTCAACTTGCACCTGGGTAAGGCTTGCTTAAGTTTCTCTCATAAATCTGGCTCTTGAAAAAAAAAATCTCTATGAGGTTTATGTAGGTCACTACTGAGACACTTTATACTGAATACAATTATTAGAATAAAACGGAAAAATTTCTCATTAGCATGGGAAGATATGCATGAGCACTCCCAGGTTTGTAAGGCTTGAAGAGCAATGCAAATATGGATGCCTACATGATGTTTTTTTCGATGTATCATGCTCTCATGCTCTCATGCTCTCATTTGTGTTAGCCATCTTCCCCTTAGCTCTCTGGAGTTCTTTGATGGGTATTTCTTTTCTACATTGGAGTAGCAAGAACAATTATCTTAGGCTCCAAGCTATCACATGGATAGGAAATGAGGGAATTATGGTGCTTCCTGCTTAATTAGAGACTCACAGTCATAGCTTGGTCCCGAGTAATTCAAGTAAGGTCACGGTCACCTCTATTTGCTACAGAGGATAAATACAAGGACACAGTGTTCTCATGGTAACTAGCCAAATGCACCACTGTTAATACTAATGCACTTTCCTACCATCTCATAACCAACTCCAAACTGCTGCCAATCTGCACTTAACAGAGACCATTGGACTTAAGCACCTTTTAATAACAGAAGCACCCCAATTCCTTAAGAGATGAAAATTAAAAAAAAAATTGTTCCCTTATTATGGAGCAAAGTGAATTTCCCTTTGCATCTATGGAAGCATTTTCAAACCCAGGTGATTCTATGCTCTGATCCTAAATTGCCAACACAAAAATAGATCCAGTGATCTCTAGAGTAAATAGTACTCTCTCACACAGGATAGGATATTGAGATAGTTTGAATAAGAACGCCTCCATAGGCTTAAAGATTTGCATGTTCGGACACCAAGGCATGGTACTATTTGAAAGAATTAAGAGGTGTGATATGGAGGAAGTGAGTCACTGTCTGTGGGCTTTGAGGTTACAAAATCCCACGCTAAGCCTAGAGTCTCTTGCTGCTGCCTATGGATCCTGGTGTAGAATTTTTATAGCTGCTATGTCTGCCTGCCATGAGGATAATGGACTAAACCCTTGAATTTCTAAGCAAGCTCCAAATTATATATGCTTTCTTTTCAGAATTGTCATGGCCATAGTGTCTCTTCAAGTCAATGGGAGAGTGACTAAGACAAAAAGGGAGTTGGAAGAACCCAGCCTCCACCATCTACCATCTCAGTGATTGTTTTCCACTTGTATGGACACTAACAAATAGAATCTAGATCTGAGGTCTGTGTTCATTGTTTTTACCTTTTGGGCTAGAACACATTCCTAAAAATGGTCCTGATAGAAACTTTATATGAACAAAATTTTTAAAAGTCTCTTCTGTTGGGAAACATGGGATTCATTACCCTCTTAAAACTCTCTCTCTCTCTCTCTCTCTCTCTATCTATCTATCTATCTATCTATCTATCTATCTATCTATCTATCTATCTTTCTATCTATCTATCTCTATCCCTCTCTCTCCAAATCATGATTAGAAAATAATGATAAAAAACTACATTTGAAAAAAAAGCTAACTGTAGAACTCAAAATAGATTTACTCTCCTGTGCTTTTTCTGGAATTCTGACTTCCTATATATGATTTCTTTTCTTTTTCTATTTCTTTTTTACTCTTCATTTAGTAACACTCTTATTTAAAGTTTACAAGAGTCAATAGGACATAGAGTTAAAACTGTTAGCTCTACTGAGGGGTTTGCAGCCCCTTAGGACTAACAACAATACGAACTAAGTAGTACCCTCAGAGCTCCCAGGGTCTCAACCACCAACCAAGGACTGCACATGGAGGGGTCTGATTGTTCTGGCAGCATGTGTATAGTAGAGGATTGCAGGTTCGATCAGCAATAGGAGGAGAGGGCCTCGGCCTTGTGAAGGTTCTGTGCCCCAGTGTAGGGGAATGCCAGGGCCAGAAAGTAGGAGAGGGCGGGGTGACAGGCATGGGGAGGTGGGAGGCAACAGGGATTTGTTTTTGTTTGTTTGTTTGTTTTTTGGAGGGGAAACCGGGAATGGAGAAAGTTACATGTAAATAAAGAAAATATCAAGAAAAAAAAAAACTGTTAGCTCTAATACTTACTCAACCATAATCCAGTATGTTTTATAAAATTTTCTTGTCTTTTTAATTATGAGAAAGAAGTCCCTCATCTGTTAAGCAATTCAAATAACTGACAACAGATTGGGGAGATCATTAAAATGACAAAACTTGGATCTGCTCCACAATGCAGAGCTCTCTAAATGGCTTTAGGCATGATGACTCGCAATCAGGATGACCACACTGCATGCTATTTGCTTTCTCAGCTCTCAGTTCCTGGGTAGTAAGCATGAGTCAGCCAATGACTTCCCATGTAACCTTCAGCAAATTCCTTTACTTCTCTCACTATCATTTTTCTAATCTGACAATTGACTCAATAATTTTGTACCAAGAGGATTTTTGGTTTTAGGTTGCTAAAACGATTAAAGATGATGAAGAGTACAATTCTTCTACAAGGTCTAGGTCAACAACACACAGAGATTTTATTCTCTACTCTCCTTTATTTAGGGGAAAAGATGGTATAAGTAAACCAGGTTGTAATCGCTTGTGTTCTATTCTTTTTCCCAACTTTTGTGGTGAACAGAAAGGTACCAGTAGTGGTACTGGTGCCTTGGAATTGGAATATTGTTCTAATTCCCAAGTGCTTGCTTTCTCTCTCTCTCTCTCTCTCTCTCTCTCTCTCTCTCTCTCTCTCTCTCTCTCTCTCTCTCTCTCTCTCTCTCTCTCTCTCTCTCTCTCTCTCTCTCTCTGTCTCCCCTCTCTCACTCTCATCCTCCCCTTTTACACACACAAGCACACTGAGGCTCATTTTCTTCTCTTAAGGGATACAGAACCATTTATTTTTCCTATAATCAAAGCCTTCGAAGGATTCACAAATACCTTCAGAAGGAGATGGTTCCTAGATAATAGATCACAATATAACTGTAGAATTAAACAAGTAATCAGAGTTTTAATGTAATGGTAATCATATACATGTATATATATCTATATGAGTTAACATATATATATTCATATATTCATGAGTACATGATTTATCCCATAAAATGAGTTAATTCTCATATTGATTTTTCTGTGTCTTTTTTAGCAGGACTATAGTCTATTTGCAGTGCTATTGTGTAGCTCCTCTCTCTTTAGGAGTATGATAGCATCTTTCTCCTCATCTTACTGGCTTTCCAAAACATCTGTTTCCTATGTAAGTAATTGCTAGGGTTGAATTTCTTTGGTTTCAAACATCTACACTAATCTTTATATTTGAACTCTGTCTTACACATGAGGCTTATCCCAACATTAATACACCATACATTTCAATGCATACTGTATGTTGGTGAACATTATGAACATCAACACAAACTAACTTATGCTCTATCTAGTTCATAAATTGGCACACAGTAGGTCTGAACTGTGCATTTGCTGCTGAATTAACTGTACATGGCATCAAGAGGTATAACATGAATGGTAATTCATACATGCAAAGTTCTTAGTAATTACTATCATGTCATGAGTTGAATAGTGCTATGGGGATGGAGAGCTGACCTAGTGTTAAAGAGACATACTGCTCTTGGAGAGGCCCAGAGTGTGTTTGATTCCCAACATTCATGTAGGAGAATTTACAATCACCTGTAATTCCAGCCACAGAATATGTACTCCATCCTTCTTATTACTTAAAGTCTATTTACATAGGAGACACTTCCCTCAAAAATTCACTTAATGATGTGTGAAACAGAGCAAAAGAAATAGAACATCACTTTAGAAGCCTTGGGAGCTTCAGCAAGGGAGCAAACTCTGGCCTGAATCTAGAGAATAGCAAGAAAACTAGATCTCTACATGCTTTTTTCTGCTCAGCCAACTAGATGGTTTCTGCTTTAAACTGTCTTAAGTTTTGCCTGAAATGTATTATATAACTAAGGGCAGGTGGGTTATTTAGCTTGTGATATTCTCCTCCACAATTCATATGTACTCTGAGTTATGAAACATTAGGAAATTACATTTGAAAATAACAAGATAGCAGAAATTAACAAAATAAGTCAATTAGACAAACAACTTTAGCAATGCACTTGTGATATTAAGACATTGTCAAGATGACTTAATCAATAACAGAACAAATGGAAAAAGATTAATTAGAAAGTATTCACGGTAATTAAAGTAGGGGACAGGAATACAAATAACAGTGGCTACTACTGAAATGTAAGTAATAGTATGAACAATGGCTAGCTATTAGAGAGCACATTTTAAAAGTCATGTCTTATACCAGCTGTAATGGAGGTGGGTTTAACAGCATGTATTTGGTGCATGTGAGGCTTTTGTCTTTATGACAAATAATCAGAAAATAATACCAAATAACATGCCCATGCTCAAGAGAAAAGACACAAGCAACAATACTTTTGAAGTTTTCAACCAGGATTGTCAGAAGACTGTTCATACCACTTACAAAAATACTTAATGTGGAACAAGAAACCATGGTGATAGGAACACAGCTCATATAATATATGTGTAGAGTTTCAGACCACAGTGACTAACCTAGGTGAAGTACTGAGAATGACTATGGTGGTGAAAGTGGTGGGTACAGGTTTTCTTAGTCTCCGAGTGTCTGCCAGACATTGTACTGAATTCAGTTATACTTTTATTATATCCTTGTGCTAATCAGTTGGTAAATTACATTTAGTAGAAAACAGAGCTGCATTCACATATAAAGTTACATGAAGAATGCTTCCTAAGACACCAATAAAGAGGAAGACTGGTGTTTTCATTTTTTCATATGATTAACAGTTATGAATATCAATTTTGCCCAAACAACATGAAAAAGTCCATGACCCAAAAGCCATGTTTGATTTGTTGGTTCTCTCCATAATCCTCACCCTTGAGTTTCTCTTCCTGAAGAAATTCATACTTCTTCCTCAAGATACCTTCATGCAAGAGTGGAACATATGACTGACCTTGCTCTACCTTCTGTGGGTTTAATTTTGCTTTTTTTTTTAATTAGCAATAACTAGTTTGATAATTATCTTGTGGGTATTTCATGGTTTTGAATATTTGCTGAGCCCTTTGTGAAAAAAATTATAAACTCCTGAGAGAGATTCATGTAGTTTCTTGCCAGGGATAATTGTTTCTAAATAAACTGAGGGTAGCTAAGTGGATGGGAACAGATGGAAATAAATTGACAGAAGTTGACTCTTGTGCCTCTTGACTCCCCCTTTCTATGCTACCAGCAGCGTATCTTTGTCTTGTCAGGCCTGGCATTTCATGCATTTGAACTTTAAGGATGTCATCCTGATTCCTACACTTAAGAAAGCATACAATTGAGTTCCAGAGCAGAGCCCTTTTCCAAACTAGCCAGAAGTACAGCAGGAAACAACAGCATAACTGTAGTCTTCTAAGCTACAATGAAGGAAGAACTCCTACATTGGTACTTCTAAAAGCATCCATGTTTACATAACCTCTGTTGAAACTAGAAGCAGGCTCAATTAACTGTGGCCATTTATCTACCTTTATTTTATGTATGAGGAAAAGGAATCCAGGAGAAGAAAGTGATTCAGCATATGTCATAGCCATCCATTCATTAAACTAAGTCTACAGTTTTATATTAAATACTAGTTACAGATTACATAGCTGTAGCTATTAGAGATTCAAAAGTGTTAAATCATAGACTATGCTCTGTGGAAGTCCACACTGCAGAAGAAAAGAGAAAAACTCAGCAAGACTTAAAATACAACATGATAAGCTTACACTAGAAGTATAGCAAGATCTTATGAGAGGGGCACTTGATCCCATATTAAAGTGTAGAAAACTAGTTTCCAATAGAATAGTCCTCTTAATTTTGACTTGAAGAAGAACAAATACTTGAATACTTTGAGGGGAATAACTTGTCCCCAACCTATAGCTATCTAATCAAGCATGCTTCTGTGCACTTCAGTATTAACAAGTAAATGCTGCTGAGGGTCTCCTATGTCTCAAATATTGTGGTAGAGATTTTAGCATACCAGGAAAATAAAATACCAAGTGACTTCAAAAACCTATGATTTTTTTTTGTCCATTAAAACAATGAAGATATGTGAATCAATTAGAAGGTCATATAAAAAAGATGGCTCAAAGATTAAGATATGTTATAAGTAATACTATATACAAACTCTTCAGAGCCTCCCAACAGCCTTCAGTAGGGAGGCGGATTAGTTGGGGATTGGCAAATGACGAGGGAAGAAAGCAGAGGCTTTTTGTCTTCTGTTGATAGCACTGATGTTACCTCGGATTCTGGGTGGACAACAAATGTTAATCCTGAAGATACTATTTTGGCAATTCTTTTGGAAGCCCTATGTTTTCTCAAATCATCTTCTCTATTAAAATGTATTGTGCAAAATAAAAAACCTGAGCACAAATTACCACTACTTATAAGCATGTTCTTATTTAGAAATAGAGCCTGCACAGACGTAATGAGGTTAGCATGAAGTCATACTAAATTATTTAATATGGGACTAAATCCACTGATGAATGTTTTTAGTAGGAGTACCTGCAAAAGGTAATGATGTAAAGGCATACAAGGAGATAATGAAGAATTCCAACATCTACTAAGACAGAAGGAAATAGTAGATTGTTCTATAGAGCCTTTAGAAACAACATGACTCAAGATATATCATTTTGCCATCAGAAATGTAAATAAATAAATTTCTCTAGTTTAATATATTTGGTTCATGACTCTTTTATGTGTATGTATGTGTGTGTGTGTGTGTGTGTGTGTGTGTGTGTGTGATAGACAAAGAACTCACAAACTAAGCATATTGCTCCTCTCTCTAATTTTCCATCTGTAAATTCTCTAAGTGAATATTGAATAGAAATGGTTACAAATATCAATTGATGTAACATGTAAAATTTCGGAAGCAGAGTAGAAGTTAAGATTATACAAAGACTTTATTTTAGTTGACAACTTCTGGGTGAAGAAATCAGGCCTTCCATATCTGCAAGCAGAGAAAGAATCACATTAAGGATTTAAAGGGCATTTATGTGGTGTGGTGTGGTGTATGGTGTGTGTGTATATGTGTGTATGTGTGTGTGTCCTGTATCCAAACGTTAAAGAATTATATATATAAATGGAAGGTAGTATTGTGAGCATTCTGACAACTCAGCAGATTTCTCAGACATGTATGTGGCATCTGATTTTTTTTTTCAAAACAGGGTTTTTTTGGATCACCCTGGTTGTCCTGGAACTCACGTTGTAGCCCAGACCTGCCTCAAACTCAGAAATATGCCCGCCTCTGCCTTCCAAGTGCTGGGATTAAAGGCGTGTGCCACCACTGCCTGGCTGATCATTTTTTCTTAAATCTCAACTCTAGCATCAAGATCCAAGACACTGTAATGTTTTCCCTAGAATATTGCTTGAAGTAATTCGCTTTCTTATTTTATGTGATCACCCAAAAGATACTGCCAACTTCCAGAGTAACTCTGCTACCAAGGTAATTTATATTACTTCGCAGCTTGCTTAATAATCCCCACTAGTACCTTCCTGTCGCAGATGACATTCCTTTCAGGCCACAGAAGATTCAGTTTCAGCTCCTTTTCTATGGGTTCTACTGTTCCACTCACACAGGCATCATATTCTTTTAAGGATATGTACTTATTACATACTATACATCTCATAATTTATCTGTGACACCGTAAAGCCTGTGCTCAGATGTTATCTTCTCATCAAACTCTCCCAGACCATACACCCAAAGTAATAGTCTACTTTTGCCAGCACATTTTTTTTCCAATGTGCTCATCTCCTTGAAGTATATAATATCCAATTTGTAGGCTTAATTTATTTATTGCCTGTTTCTTTCCCAGTGGATATGAAGTTCATTAGGGCAGGACTTTCCAACTGGTCTATTGACTCCTACAGTTTATTGCCTAGAATAGTGTCTGTCATAATAGCTACTCAATACATATTTGTTCAATGACAGGGGAAGGATATTTATTTACACTAGCATTATTTGAAGTAGCAAAATATTGGAAAAAGACTGCATGTTCAGCAATGCAATAGGCAATTTAAAATGCTACTTTTCAGTAGATTATTGTATACCTATAAATGATTAAGTATATTAACTATATTGTCTACATAAATGTTTACAATGAAGTAAGCTATGAAGGTGAAAATAAGCTTGATTCCTTTAGGGCAACTACATCAAACTTACCTATATGTCTGAATCAGGAAAAAGTAAATATAACTTATAAAGATAATGGGTAATATGAACATTTTAGATTTTTAAATAATTACCATGAAGAATTTTGAAAAAAGTGAAATTTAGCTTTATTCCCATATTGAAATGAGAACACACACTCACACACACACACACACACACAAAGAGAGAGAGAGAGAGAGAGAGAGAGAGAGAGAGAGAGAGAGAGATTGAGATTGAATCCTATGAAATAGCATATAGTGAGAAAAAAAATCTCGAGTAGGAGGGACTCCAGGGAAGGACTATTTTGTATTAATGTTTTTTATGGAATTTGGAAGCAGAGGGAAAAAAGAAAAATAAGTAAATACCCTTTTCAAAATTAAATAGATGAAATGAATTAAGAAAACTTTCTCTCTTACCTTGCCATGGTTAAATTGTAGATGGCCCCCGGACCACGTGTTAAAGGCTTCATCCTCAAAGAAGGGTTATAACTGGAAAGTGGTAGAGCATTTAATGTGAGACCTAGCAAGAGGCCTTTGGGTTACCGAGATCAAGTCCTTGATGGAGACTGTAGGAGCCAGGCCCCCTTTTCTCTCAGTTTTCTTCTGGATCCCAGTGAGATGAGTGTTCTGTCTCATCACACAGGCCTATTATGGCATTCTGCTACAGCCCAGGTACACTGATCTCAACCAAAGGTGGAAGGCAGCTTCCAAAATAAAGTCTTATCTCTGGAAGCTAACAAGCTAAAGTATCACAGAGGTTACTAACACGTGCTTGGTAGAGTTTTGAAATCTAACTTTATTCTGATGATTAAAAATAATGGCGTTAACCTTTCAAAGCAGGAAATGGCATTGATTTCCTCAAGACAAATTGATGGTATACCCTATCTTTCATGGGCTGATTATTTAAACTATTACAAAGTTTAAGTTGACTCTGCAAATTATGAAAGCAAGAATTTATTGGTTCAAAATAGGAAAATGTCATTGTGCTGATTAAAGCATGCCCTGAATTTTAATGGGCTTAGAGAAACATAAGAGTTTTGAAACATGATCATATATTATGAAGCATAAGTATGAACAAGGAAGCTTGGAGATTTCTATAAAATCTTATGATGAAAAATAATACTATCATCTGATAATGAAAAGCTGATATGTTATATTACCAAAATATGAATGTCTAAACTTCAGATGAGTCTTTTCTATCTTTGCTATAACTGCCTTAATAGTCCCAACCTCTTCTGACTCTATGATGACCAACAGTTTTGTATTAATATTATTCTGAAGAACCCAGGTTTAATCATTGGATAATCAAAATAGGGAAAGCAACAATCAATCAATCAATTAGTAAACAAACAACATGCAAGCTATGTGAATGAAGATACAAAGGATCTGTCTGCACTGCAGAAAATTATATAACTGTGGAATGTGTCCCCTGAAAACATGAAGAATGGAGAACCAGGCATGTTTCCCTTGAAAGCATGAAGGATGGCAGAGACCATGCATATGGTGACACTTCACTTATGCCTGGGTTATTTTATGTACCGACATATATCTGGTCTTGATGTATTTTATGAAAATTGTAGGAAGATCTCACATGAAACTTAATTTGTTATACAAAAACAAAGTAAGCAAAATATAAAACATAGAGAAGTAAGAGAAAGAATGAATGGGAAAGAAAAATGAGAACAGAGAAATAAATATGGAGGAAGGATGTCCAGAAATATTATACCTGAATGTGAAAAATTGAGAAGAAAAGAAAAATAAGTGAACTATTTACAATTAAATAATTGAAAAGAATATATTGAGCTAGGATGAGGATCTGAAAAGAATAGAAATGGAAAGGCTAGAAAACGCCTCATTCACTAAACAGCACAAGAAGACATTGTAGGAACAAACTCTTTAGTCAATATGCAAAAGAGTGCATATTCCACCAGAGGAGTCAAAAGATGAGAACATATTAGACATGTAATATAAATCACTAGTCTTTAGTGCATCCTGTGTCTTTTGTTCCCATATGACTTTGTTGAATAAGTAAAGTTAAAAGGATAGTTCACTACTGATACACATAAACCCCTATCATATGGCTAACATAATATAACATTGTACTAGAATTTAAAGCATTATGTATTGTTCAACCACTAGATAGAGACTGTTCCACCTCATGGGAAATCTAATACATGAACAAAATTGAGAATACCGACTTAACCAATAAGCCTCCAACTTACTTCTAAGCAAGTACTTTCCATCAGAGCCTACAAAAATAAGGCAAATGGCTATCTGAGGCTAATTGCATTTTTTCCACATTTGTTCTATCAAGTCTTATTGTAATACCATGGGAACAGAGCTCTTCGGATCTACTAATCAATTTACTCATATAGTCTCAAATAATTTGAGTTGTTTGGGGTTTTTAACAGTGACCACCATAATGCTATCAACTATTGGATTCAGAAGCACTAAATAGATCATAAAAATACATTTCTAGATGTGTCAGAGCGGGTATTTCCAGATGTGGTCAATTAAGTGGAGAAGGTCCACCTTGAGTAGACGTGGCAATATTTCTAGGCCTAAATGGAGTAGAGAAGAGTGCTCCTAGACTCCACCCCATCTCCGTCTCCTCCTTTTCTCCTTCCCTTTCTATTTCTTTCTTCCTTTTGTTTCCCCTTGCTCACTCCTTTGTTTTCTGGTTGCTTTGAGATTGGTTATTGATTTGCCATAGTCCCTTTACCAGGAGGAACTGAAACTTTTGAAACTGTATGCCTAGATAAATCTTTCAACAGAATTGTTTCTCTCATGCATTTGTCATAGAAACGAAAAGTTTAACAATATCTTTTTTTAAAGCACTTCATATTTTTCAAGATTATGAAATTCCAAGGCAAATCTGAAGGAATTTTTCAAGCTTTTAAGAAAGTTACTACCATTATTATATTCAAAAATTAATTAAAGCTTAAAAACTATAGCCTAAAGATATTACATCTGCAACGGAGGTTATAAAACTTGTCTGAAAAAGAATTATGGAGAACATTCATTGTTATAAATGTATTTAAAAGTATTGAATTGTTTTGTAAAACATCTAAGTAATACATATATTTACTACTATTTAAAGGATTATAAAAAGATAAAAGGCATTTTAGATAGTACAACAAGATCTTAATAATTCAGAGAGAATAACATCATTTGATTATAATAAATCATATTGCAAACACTAAGCTCCAAAAGCAATGATTTTTACATTTGTAAACACTGTAAGATCAGGCAATGTAGAGAACTCTGAATGTACTAAGATGGTTGCCTAGGAGATCAAATTTTGCAAAATAAGACAGGGTCTGCACCTAGACACTATTAACTTCTAGTGCTTTGGTAGATAAATATCCACAGGATTCTTTAAAATTATTATCTAAACCTTAAAATTATTGAATTTTGCTGTATATTGTTGAGCTCCAAATTCTTTAAATTGTATTCATGCATATTTTATGATATCCTGTCTACCCACATATTCTCCAATCACCTAGTCACTAACCTCCAGCCTCCAATTCCTTTCTAATTGTTATTGAGAATGCAGATCACCAACAGGAGGATCTTGCTGTTTTCTCTTTTGCCATCAATCTGTTGGGTGTCAGCTTAAAGTCACTATTGTTTAAGGAAACATCATCTCTCAAATACTTGTGTTGGCAAAATGTCTCTAAGGCTAAAAGAAAAGAAAAGTTACAAGCTGAACTTCAATACAAATTGCTGTGTTGTATATAGTAACACTGAAAATTCTCAATTTTAGAAATAGAGCAAGAAACTGGAGGGCTTTATTCTACCTGCAAGTACAATCAGGAAATGCTAATCATAACTGAGGCAGAATTTTCCAAGAAAGATAAAATCCAGTATCTACCTTGTTTTTCCCTAACACTTTCAAGATGTCCTTTCTGGAATGGTCCAAGTACTATCACCTATATGGAGGGAGATGAGGGCTGAGCAAAAGAACATCTCCTCCTTCATCCTGTAGATGGTAAAGCAGGACCTGGCCTATTTGTTGATCCCTATATGATAGGTACATTTAGATTGTAAGTTCTTGTTTTCATATCTTCAGTCATGTCAATGATAAGTATTCTAACGGATGCAGGACCATGAAAATACATCATCACGCCCAGCCCAGCTGCTGAAATAAAAAGACTGCCAATCTACATTCCTAAGGAATGGCTGAGCAGGAACTATTAGCTGCTTTGAACCCTAATGTGAAAAGCACCAGATGGGTAGCTACATTCCCAAGATATTTTGGGTTGTCATGTAAATCTGAAATATTTCCAATTTTAACAGGGATATTCTTACTTGCATAGGTTAGAAATTAAGTAAACACTCTCAACATGCAACAAAATCTATATTTCAAGTGCCCTCTGCCTATGTTTAGACCACAGGTCTTAGAGTTGTGAATTTTACAGTTTTATACTGCAACAATAGAACATGAGAAGAAGGACTAAGAAGGGTGAACAAGCGATATAGCTTTTAGACAGCTGTTAAACCTAGTGGGCATTTGGTAAGGAAAAGCTCCTGAAGTAGAGGTTTCAGCGATGTTTTCGGCAGTGAATCTCACTGTATTTATAAATAAAATCACTTCTAAGGTTTTAATTTTTTATTTGTTCATCTTTAATGCAATAATATGTTAATATTGACTTCAGTTTAAGAGGGAGGAAGCTCCATCATACATATGCCTCTATCTATAGGTATAAGTATTCAGTTAATTTTTATAAGAAGTATATGTTGCACATCATATAACAGTTGACAATAAAAACCATACCTCACAGGAGTTTAGTAAGATCATTGGAAACTACTTGACTGCAGTAAGAAAGTAGAACTGTAGCCAAGAGGCTATCTGACCAGCAGATACACCCAGCACAATGTATGAGTTCTAGGAGAAGGACTGAAATACTTCCAAAGATATCTTCTCTGATCTGCAGAAACACATGCACTCACAGTAAAGTAACTGTATACTGACTGTTATGACATAAACTTTATCAATCCAAAATATATGTGATAAATCTCACTCTTTTTCAAAAATATTTTAATTGAGAACTTCATACAAAGATTTTTATTATATTTTTATCCCTTCTCCGACTCCTCCAAGATCCACTTCTATCTCCCTATGCGATCATATCATGTTTTTTTTTTATTTTGTTTTGTTGTTGTTACTGTTTTTAAGTTCATTATATTCAATTTGTGTTGCCTAACCACTCTTGTTCTGACCAACTGGTCAACATCCAGAGAATAAAAGACAGACATAGTACCCTCGTTACAGTAAGCCACCCAGTTTAAGGTGTTTTGTTAGAATGGTCATTGTGGGCTAAGAGAAATAGTCTAAATTTGGAACATATCACTTGGAAACTATATATAAAAGATGTTTCCCAGTAAGTCTTCTATCAACCTCTATTTAAAGTGTATTATTACCCAATCAGCTTACTAAAATCTAGGCCATGACCATTTGTGTGCCCTCAAAGTTCAAATGTTGAGATATCTCTCCCTAGTACATGGTGTTTGAAGTCAGTGCCTTTGAAAGTTAACTAGGTCATAAGGATGGAGACCCTGTGAGTAGTATTGGTGACTTCACAAGAAGATGCCAGGGGTCTCTTCTCTGTTCTAATGAGGATATAAAGAAGCAGCAACTTATAGAGGTATCTACCCAAACAGGGTACATGGCAGAATCTTTAATTTGAGCTGTTGAAATTTTCATAGCTGTGAAAAAAAAATGTTATTTAAGCTACCCATCTGTGGTGTTTTATTACAGCAACCTGAGTTACCAGAACAGATTCCTTTATATTAGACACTGATTTTCCTCAATGAAACTATTAAATTTGAGTCTGAGTATTCGGTGACACTTTAAATATGCCCTGAAAACTTGACATTCTATCTTACCTTAAATAAGATATTATCATTTTGTTCAATGAAAGAAGATTTTGCAGTCAGGAAGGCAGATTGTACATTGTGACTCTACTGCTTACTAATTATTTAGCATGGGATACCTTATTTAAGTTATGAATGGAATTCTAGCATTCTGAACTGACAATTTTATTGCCGGAGAGGACTGTTATATTTAGATAATGCATGTAAAGTATTTAACATACTTATACACAGGAAATCTATTTTGCATTTGTTTCTAAACACAAAACTATGACTTAATTCTACCAAAAGTGACTTTTGAAATATTTTTAAGTAGCTCTGAGTGGATAAGTTTTCCTAAGGCTAATTACTAATTAAAAAAGAGATAGCTGAACATTTAAAAAGTTAATCAGGATCCTTTTTACCTCTGTCTATACCTAGGAGAGATGGCAGATCCACAGCCCTCTCTGCCCCTTCCCCTCAAGCAGAGAGCTTGACTCCAGGGAGTACTCCAACACAGGGACTCAGTATACACCTAGGAGCAACAGCAGATCCACAGCCCTCTCTGTACCTTTCCCTCAAGTGAAGAGCCCGTCTCCAGGGTTTGCTCTGACCCCAGGACTCAGGAGGGACAACTGATGCACAGCCCTCTGCACACGGGTCTTACCAGAGGAGAGATGATATCTCAGAAGTGCTAACACAGACTTACAGACCCACAGGAGGAACAAACTCCAGACAGAGACAGCAAGAACATCTAACACCAGAGATCAACAAATTGCGAAAGGCAAACACAAGAATCTTACCAACAGAAACCAAGACTATTTGGCTTCATCAGAACCTAGTACTCCCACAGCAAGTCCTGGATATCCCAAAATACCAAAAAGCAAGATTTGGATCTAAAATCATATCTTATGATGGTGATACAGGAATTTAAGAAAGACATGAATAACTCCCTTAAAGAAATACAGGAGAACACGGGTAAACAGGTTCAAGCCCTTAAAGAGGAAACACAAATATCCCTTAAAGAATTACAGGAGAACACGAGTAAACAAGAAGAAGCCCTTAAAGAGGAAACCCAAAAACCCCTTAAAAATTACAGGAAAGCACAATCAAAGAGGTGAAGGAATTCAACAAATCCATTCAGGACCTAAAAATGGAAGTAGAAACAGTTAAGAGTCACAAAGAGAAACAACTCTGAAGATAGATACCCTAGGAAAAAAGTCAAGAACCATAGATGCAAGCATCAAAAACAGAATACAAGAGATAGAAAAGAGAATCTCAGATGCAGAAGATACCATAGAAAACAATGACACAACAGTTAAAGAAAACACAAAATGCAAAAAGTTCCTAACCCAAAACATCTAGGAAATCCAGGACACAATGAGACGAGCAAACAAACCTAAGGATAATAGGTATAGAAGAGAGTGAAGACCTCCAACTTAAAGGGCCAGTAAATATCTTCAACAAAATTATAGAAGAAAACTTCCCTAACCCAAAGAAAGAGATGCCCCTGAACATACAAGAAGCCTATAGAACTCCAAATAGACTGGACCAGAAAAGAAATTCTTCCCACCACATAATAGTCAAAACACCAAATGCACAAAGCAAAGAAAGAATATTAAAAGCAGTGAGGGAAAAAGGTCAAGTAAAAAATAAAGGCAGGCCTATCAGAATTATATCAGACTTCTCGCCAGAGACTATGAAAGCCAGAAGATCCTGGGTTGATGTCATTCAGACCGTAAGAGAACACAAATGCCAGCCCAGGCTACTATACCTGGCAAAACTCTCAATTACCATAGATAGAGAAAACAAAGTATTCCATGACAAAACCAAATTTATACAATATATTTAGACAAATCTACCCTTCAATGGGTAATAACTGGAAAACTCCCAGGAGGGAAACTACATTCTAGAAAAAACAAGAAACTAATCTTCCAACAAAACTAAAAGAAGAAAGCCAAATGAACAGAATTCCAACACTAACAACAAAAATAACAGGAAGCAACAATTACTTTTCCTTAATATCAATGGACTCAATTCCCCAATAAAAAGACATAGACTATCAGACTGGGAAGGTAAACAGGACCCAACATTTTGTTGCATATAGGAAACCCACCTCAGTGACAAAGACAGGCACTACCTCAGAGTAAAAGGCTGGAAAACAATTTTCCAAGCAAATAGTCTGAAGAAAAAAGCTGGAGTAGCCATTCTAATATCGAATAAAATCAACTTTCAACCTAGAGTGATCAAAAAAGATAAGGAGGAACACTTCATACTCATCAAAGGTAAAAATTACCAAAATGAACTCTCAATTCTGAACCTCTATGCTCCAAATGCAAGGGCATCTACATTCATAAAAGAAACTTTACTAAAGCTCAAAGCACACATTGTGCTGCACACAATAATAGTGGGAGATTTCAACACTCCTCTCTCTGCACTGGACAGATCACAGAAACAGAAATGAACAAAGACACAGTGAGACTAACAGTAGTTATGAAACAGATGGATTTAACAGATATCTATAGAACTTTTTATCCTAAAACAAAAGGATATACCTTTTTCTCAGCACCTCATGGTACCTTCTCCAAAATTGACCATATAATAGGTCACAAATCAGGCCTCAACACATAAAAGAAGATTTAAATAATTCCTAGCATCCTATCAGATCACCATGGACTAAGGCTACTTGTCAATAAAAACATAAACAATAGAATGCCCACATACACTTGGAAGCTTAACAACACTCTACTCAATGATAAATTGGTCAAGGAAGAAATAAAGAAAGAAATTAAAGACTTTCTAGAGGTCAATGAAAATGAAGCCACAACATACTCAAACTTATGGGACACAATGAAAGCAGTCCTCAGAGGAAAACTCATAGCTTTAAGTGCCTACAAAAAAAAAAAAAAAAAAAAAAAAAAAAAAAAAAAAAAAAAAAAAACCTGGAGAGAGAGCACACACCAGCAATTTGACAGCACATCTGGAAGCTCTAGAACAAAGAGAAGCAAATTCACCCAAGAAGATTCGAAGGCAGGAAGTAACCAAACTCAGGACTGAAATCAACCAAACAGAAACAAAAAGAACTATACAAAGAATCAACCAAACCAGGAGCTGGTTCTTCAAGAATATCAACAAATAGATAAACCCTTAGCCAGACTAACTAGAGGGCACAGAGACAGTATCCTACTTAACAAGATCAGA
>NW_022196894.1:44642355-44658281 GCF_008632895.1 Mastomys coucha | reverse complement strand
AAAAAAAAAAAAAAGCCCAAGACCAGATGGGTTTAGTGCATAATTTTATCAGCCCTTCAAAGAAGACCTAATACGAATTCTCCTCAAATTGTTCCACAAAATAGAAACAGAGATACTCTACCTAAGGAACTCTTCTTCAATCTATGAAACCACAATTACTCTGATACCTAAACCACACTAAGACCTAGCAAAGAAAGAAATCTTCAGACCAATTTCCCTTATGAATATCAATATAAAAATACTCAATAAAATTCTTGCAAACTGAATCCAAGAACTCATCAAAACAATCATCCATCATGATCAAGTAGGCTTCATCCCAGAGATGCAGGGATAATTCAGTATATGAAAATCCATCAAAGTTATTCACTACATAAACAAACTCAAAGAAAAAAAACATATGATCATCTCATTAGATGCTGAGAAATCATTTGACAAAATCCAACATCCTTTCATGATAAAAGTCTTGGAAAGATCAGGAATTCAAGGCCCATATTAAACATAGTAAAAGCAATATACAGAAAACCAGTAGCCAACATCAAACTAAATGGGTAGAAAATTAAAGCAATCCCACTAAAATCAGGGACTAGACTAGGCTGCTCACTCTCTCCCCACCTATTCAATATTGTACAGAGCAATTAGATAACAAAAGGAGATCAAAGGATTATGAATTGGAAAGGAAGAAATCAAATTATCACTATTTGCTGATGATATGAGAGTATACTTATGTGACTCCAAAAATTCCATCAGAGACGTCCTAAACCTGATAACAACTTCAGCAAAGTAGCTGGATATAAAATTAACTCAAGCAAATGAGTGGCCTTCCTCTACACAAAGGATAAACAGGCTGAGATAGAAATTAGGGAAACAACACCCTTCACAATAGTCACAAATAATATAAAATACCTTGGTGTGACTCTAACTAAGCAAGTAAAAGATCTGTTTGACAAGAACTTCAAGTCTCTGAAGAAGGAAATTGAAGAAGATCTCAGAAGATGGAAAGATCTCCCAAGCTCATGGATTGGCAGAATTAATATAGTAAAAATGGCCATCTTGCCGAAAGCAATCTACAGATTCAATGCAGTCCCCATCAAAATTCCAACTCAATTCTTCACAGACAGAGCAATTTACAAATTCATCTGGAATAACAAAAAACCCAGGATAGCCAAAACAATTCTCAACAATAAAGAAACCTCTGGTGGAATAATCATCCCAGACCTTAAGCTGTACTACAGAGCAATTGTGATAAAAACTGCATGGTATTGGTACAGTGACAGGCAGGTAGATCAATGGAATAGAATTGAAGACACAGAAATGAACCCACAAACCTATGGCCACTTCATCTTTGACAAAGGAGCTAAAACCATCCAGTGGAAAAAAGACAGCATTTTCAACAAATGGTGTTGGCTCAATTGTTAGTTATCATATAGAAGAAGGCAAATTGATCCATTCTTATCTCCTTGTACAAAGCTCAAGTCCAAGTGGAACAAGGACCTCCACATAAAGCCAGATACACTCAAACTAATAGAAAAGAGACTGGGGAAGAGCCTCGAGCACATAGGCACAGGGGAAATTTTCCTGAACAGAACATCAATAGCTTATGCTCTAAGATCAAGAATCGACAAAGGGGACTTCATAAAATTGCAAAGCTTCTGTAAGGCAAAAGACCACTGTCAATAGGGCAAAATGGCAACCAACAAATTGGAAAAAGATCTTTACCAATCCTATATCTGATAGGGGGCTAATATCCAGTAAATACAAAGAACTCAAGAAGTTAGACTCCGGACAACCAAATAAACCTATTTAAAAAATGAGATACAGAGCTAAACAAAGAATTCTCAACTGAGGAATACCAAATGGCTGAGAAGCACCTAAAGAAATGTTCAACATAAGGATAAACATTTAGTCATCAGGGAAATGCAAATCAAAACAACCCTGAGATTTCACCTCAGACCAGTCAGAATGGTTAGGATTAAAAACTCAGGTGACAGCAGATGCAGATGAGGTTGTGGAGAAAGAGGAGCACTCCTTCATTGCTGGTGGGATTGCCAGCTGGTACAACCACTCTGGAAATCAGTTTGGCAGTTCCTCCAGAAATTGGACATAGTACTACCAGAGGACCAGGTATACCATTCTTGGGCATATACTCAGAAGATGCTCCAACATGTAATAACGTTGCACACTCCACTAATTCCTTAGCAGCCTTATTTATAATAACCAGAAACTGGAAACAACCCAGATGTCCCTCATCAAAGGAATAGATACAGAAAATGTGGCACATCTACACAATGGAGTACTACTCAGCTATTAAAAACAACGAATTTATGAAATTCTTAGGGAAATGGATGGATCTGGAGAATATCATCCTGAGTGAGGTAACTCAATCACAAAAGAACACACATGGTATGCACTCTCTGATAAGTCAATATTAGCCCAGAAGTTCAAAATACACAAAGTCAAATCCACAAACCACAAGAAACTCAAGAAGGAAGACCAAAATGTGAATACTTCATTCCTCCATAAAAGGAGGAAAACTACTTATGGAAGGAGTTTTAGAGACTAACCATGGAGCAGAGACTGAAGGAAGGACAATCCAGAGACAGCTCCACCTGGGAATCCTTCCCATATTCAATCACTAAATCCAGACACTATTGTGGATGCCAGCAAGTGCTGGCTACAGGAGCCTGCTATAGCTGTCTCCTGAGAGGCTCTGACAGTACCTGACTAATACAGAACTAGAGGCTCACAGCCATCCATTGGACTGAGCATAGGGTCCCCAATGAAGGAGCTAGAGAAAGGACTCAAGAAGCTGAAGGGTTTGCAGCCCCTTAGGACAAACAACCATGTGAACTAACTAGTACCCTCAGAGCTTCCAGGGACTAAACCACCAACCAACAAGTACACATGGTAGGACTAATGGCTCCAGCAGCATACGTATAGCAGAGGATGGCCAAATTGGCCATCAATGGGAGGAGAGGACCTTGGCCCTGTGAAAGTTCTATGACTCAGTATAATGCCAGGGCCAGTAAGCAGGAGAGGGTGGGTGGTGAGTAGAGGGAGGAGGGAGGGAACCTGGATTTGTTTTTGGTTTTGCTTATTTTATTTTATTTTATTTTATTTTCTATTGTTTGGAGGGGAACCTGGGAAAGGAGATAATGTATGACATGTAAAAAAACTGTAATAAAAAAAAAGTTAATCAGAATTTCTAACAGAGCCAAGCTTCCAAAGCAACAATCAAAAAGAAAATCTGGTCTCAAAGACTATACATGTTGGGATCTTTTTGAAACTGTCAGCTCAGGTCAGAACCATAGAAAACAATACACTAGAAGAAAGGTGGAGTCAGATGTCCATAAGCCCTAGAACTAAAGGGTCCACCTTGAATTCATTCAATCCCTGCATTCTCTTTTTCTCTGGAAGAACAGATCTGCATCCTAAGTTACAAATTGTTTTCATAATTTTTAAGGTATCCAGCAACAATTAGGAATATTCATGATTTTGAAAAATGAAAACAAATTAAAAGAAAATAAAAGTGGACTGTAGGGTTAATAGATAAAACTAAGTTCCTTGGAAATGCTTCAGACCCTCTGGTCTCACTTCATGGGCTTGTATCCTGGTACATTATGGTTTTGCCACTGTGGTCATAGTGCCTGAAACAACTACAGAGAAGGATTTGTCTCCTGATTTCAGAGGATTTGGTTCATGGCTTTGTACCAAATAGTGGGACAGGACATTGTGGCCACAGCAACTTTTCACTTCACATCCAATAAGGAAAAGGAAGGAGATGTAGACATTCATGTCTACAAGCTTGTCTTTTTCCTTATTCTGTTCTTTCGAAGAAACCTGCATGGGATTGTCCAGTCTACATTTAAGATGAGTCTTCCCATAAGTTATTCTTCTCTGGAAATACCCCCATGGGCAGTTCTGAAGATGTGACTTTCCAATCCTCTGGGTCATACTACATTTATTCAAGTTAACAGTGAAGACTAATCATCATACTGAGTCAATACCAGTTAGATTATAAATTTGACACAAACAAGAGTCACATGGGAAAAGAGACTCAATTATAAAATTGCTTGAACAGATTAGCCTATAGACATGTTTGTGGGATTTTCTTGACGGATAATGTAGGGTTCATTCTGCCATGGTCCACTATATACCTAGGCAGATGGGAGTGGAGTGTATATTAAAAGCTTCTGAAACACGAGCCTGAAAACAACCCAGTAAATCAACATTCCTCTGTAGTTTTTTTCCTCAGTTCCTTCTTGAGTTCCTGCCCTGACTTTCCTCAATCACAAAGTGTTGCCTGGAAGTGTAAGATGAAATAAACCTTATCCTTCTCCCAGTTGCTTTTAGTCATGTTTATCACAGCAACAGAAAACAAACTTAACAAGTCACATGGAAGTCATAACTATGCAGATACTAGGCTTAGTTTAGTGATCTATTCTTGTCAACTTGGTAGCTTTAATAACTTTCTGGTATATATATATATTTTTTTTTTCAGTGGGTTCCTCAAATTATGTAGCTTCTCCTGCTTTTAAGATTCATTAAGAGACACTTAAAATGTCTAATTCAGGGCTAACTGTTCACTACTACAAAGGTAAGACATTGCCCATTATGCTACCCAATATTCCGTGAATAATCAAATTTTCCAGTTGGGCTACACTGATTGGACTCCAATCCCAACCCGTTGTATCAGGTTTCTTTCTCAGATATAGTCAGATTTCCTCTGTCTCATATAGTTCCTTCATATGTGTACGCAGATCAGTATTTTCTCAAATATTCAAGGAGACGCATAGAGTTTCTGGTTCTTTCTCTAAGCGTTTGTCTTCTTTCCAGCTTGGGAGTGTCCCTGGAATCCCCTTTAGCACTGCGCTCTGTAAGCTCGTTGATGGTAGCAAACAATAGGAATCAATAGCAAACACAGCCACCTTCCTTGTTGCTCACCTCAGGGAGATAACTGTCCTCTATTGCTCAGCATCCCATGTCCTGAAAGTATTTTGTCACAACTTGTTTTGTTTTGTCATACTACTATCCCAGGCAAAGTGATTTATCCCATCACATTATCCTATCTTCACTGGCAGTAGTAATCTAACAACATTTTGTCACAATCCAAGATTCTGACATGCCCAAAATTGATAAACACTAAACTAGATACATAAATTATGATATATCCATACAACAGAATGCTATTGCAGAAATAAAGATATATGGCACATAGCCACCTCCAGCTACAAGAATAAATCCCACAATATTGAACATAAGAAGTAAGACGTAAAATAACGCAATAATGAAAGCTGGAAGATTCAAAACAATAAACCATTTTAGACTTCAAGCGTGATTATCTTTGAAAGAAAGGAGAAAGAGTGAAGATGCCAGGGACCCAGAGGAGACTTCTGTGGGCTCATCACGTTTAGTTGTCTTGACACTGTAGTAGTTATATGAACATGATATCTTTATGGTAAATAGTAGAAGTTTAATTGTTTTTTTCTCTATTCATTATGAAATATAATTCAGATATTGTTTAGAATAATAATATAATAAAAGAAAATACACATAACAAACAATAATAATACACACTTTACATACTAAAATCACAAAATTCAGATTTTTTTAAAATTATTTGGAGGCAGGGTCTCACTATGTATCTCTGCTGTTCTGGAATTCACTATGTAGACCAGACTGGCCTCAGACGTACCTCCTCTTCCCAACAAGTACGGGGACTAAAGGCATGCACTAACAAACCCAGCTAGAACCCAGGATTCAACAGGCACACTTGAAGATATAGTTTTTGCAGAACACATGTAACATCTTTATTGGGAATATTCTAAAACTCTTGATAAATGATGTTTATGAACATGGCAATTTTGATACAAATATACATTGTTGTTGTATATGGTGTGTGTCAAGAACCTCTCTGCTACCAAAAGCTACCTTTCACTAAACTGTTAATGTAGATTCTTTTAGAATGGTATTATGATGTATTCTTTGACAAATTCCATGTACGTGTACAGTGTATCTTGACTATATCTGAACCAAAACCTTCCTCTCTCCTTCTTTCTCTGTAGCCCTCCAATGCTTTTTGTCATATTTTCATATTCTGATTTTAATAATCCTGTAAGTCCAACTAAGGCCGACTGCATATGAATGGGTATAGGCCCACCCATCACAGCACAGAGCTTAGACAACCAATGAACAGCCACACACACAAAGAAAAATGACTCCTCCCACCCAAGCAGCCACCACCACAAAGAGCTTCCAATGGAGGGTTTTAACTGTGTTGATTTGCATCCGCTTCCATTCAAAATGTTTACCAAGTGACTAGTGCCTCCAGTTCCAGAGCATTGACAGTTTGCTCAATATGCAGGCTTTGAAGCTTAGAGGCACTGTTAAAAATGCATTTCTGCAGTCAATTGAGCTCCAGTGCCCAGATATATGTACATCAGTAGATTATATGGCAGAGCTATCGGCTAATAAAAAACACGAGTTCTGGCTTTGTTTAGTTATCACATCACAGGTGATAATGTCATGGGGAGTAAGTTTTGCCTTCAGGTATTTGAGCTGACTTACAAACTGAATGTAAAATATAAACAAGATAAAGTGAACAAGCAAATCTTGATTCTCACCTGTCATGGACTATATTATCAATCTCCTTGTGTTATATTCACATACATGCACACACACACACACATTCTCTCTCACACACTTATACACACATTTTCACACACATACACAGTCATACACACATATTCACTCACACATACACACACTCATACATGCACACACACACACACATTCTCTCTCACACACTTATACACACATTCTCACACACATGCACACTCATACACACACATTCACTCACACATACACACATTCACACACACACTCATACATGCACATACACACATACACACACACCTATGTCCCTACTTCTATTTCCATTAATATAAAGAAAATCAAGGCCAAATCTTGAACTACAGAAAAAATAACAATGCTAGCATTGGTTATTTTGAACTTGATAAAACTGGACTAGTTTTATTTGAATTTTTTGCAGTTTTCCAAAAACTTGATATAGATCCACACTTTTCTCAAGTTCAGAGAAGCATTTAGTGATGTTCGGTGAGGTTTGTACTCAGAGAGAAAGGTGAGGGTTGGGTTCTTCAGCATTTTACTAGTTTATTTACTGTCTTTGTCACTTTAAGAAACCAAGTTTACTTAATGTAATTACAGTTTTTCTCTTCTGTGAGATGAAAATTCCTCCAAGTGGGTAGTGTGGACATGTCACTAAATTCCCTTTATACACTGATTCAGAGTTTCACATTCAATGACAAAGTCCTTCTTATTAGGAGTTTGCCACTAATCTCTAATGTGGTAGAAACAAATGCTAGATATCCATATCTTCACCACCAAATCAGAAAGGAGAAACAAAATAACTGCCTACCTCTAAGTCTCTAAATTTATTTAGAATCCTTATGCTCTCCACAAACACAGACGACTCATAATCATGAAGACTGTCTCACTAGGTCTATGGTGATCTGAAATAAATGGAAGAACAGACAACATGAACGGCTCCCACAGTGGGTGAAAAGAGGACTCTCCTGGCATCTGTCCAAAAAAGCCGGAAACCTTCCCAGTTATTCTGCACTGTGGATGATAGACAGAGGAGGAAATTCTTCCAGGGATTCCTAATTGCTCACAGAGCTAATGAGTGTAGTAAATTAGGACCAGATTCCCATGAACACAAATAGTGTTTGCCTCAAAATATCAGAACCAGGGTCTGCAGAGATGGCTCAGCAGGTAGCGGAGCACCTACTGTGCCTGCTTGAGGCTCAGGGTTTGAATACTCATAACTCCTGTAAAAAGCCTGGAATGGCCACATGTTCTTGTAATCCTAGTGGGGAGGGTAGGATGGGGATAGGGCAAAGGAGCTTGCTGGCCAGCCTAGCAGAAAAACAGCAAGCTTGCAGTACAATAAGATACACTGGAGAGAGAGAGAGAGAGAGAGAGAGAGAGAGAGAGAGAGAGAGAGAGAGAACTAGAGAACAGCTGATGTCTTGACATCATGTTCTGACCCACACAAGTACATGTAGCACACATACAGATAAGAATTATTCTTATATTTATTATTATCAAAGACATACTAAACTAAAACTTGCAATTGAGATTCTTATATTTTAATTTGTTTTAAAGAATGTTATGTTTATAGAGGGGAAGGAAGCAAAAATATATCTTTCCTAATGTTTCACTGTCTCTAAATTTCTCAAAAAACAACAACAAAATAGTACTGACTAAAAATAATGCAATGGCACTGTAGTAGAATGTACATTTGCATCAGAAAAGGCAACTTAAAATTAAGTTTACATGTTCTTTTTCTGCAAGCTCAGAAATGTGAAAATTTCAAAACAAATCAAAGCCTTCATTATCATTAACATAATCATCCATCTTTACCTTAAATGAGCTATTTTTAGTTTAATAAGTAGCTCTCAGTGATTGTATTTTGACTTGACACATTTCTTTAAATACATCTTATTTAAAAATCACTTATGGATAATAAGACTATTCCGTTAATCACTGTAGAACCCCTGTGTGTGCGTGTGTGTGTGTGTGTGTGTGTGTGTGTGTGTGTGTGTGTGTGTGTGCAAGAAGGCATGGATAGAAAAAACATGGTGTGGAAGGAAACATTTATTAACCATTTTATAGAACTAGATGCAGCCCTATGTATCCTAGGAAGAATGTTAGGTCTGGTACTGGTTAATTTTACGGCTATGACAAAACGCCATCAGCAACGCCACTTGTGGGGGAAGTTGTTTATTTTGATATTCAAGGTTTCAAAGGGTTAGAGCTCATGATAGGAGCATGACAAGAGACAAGCAGAAAGGCACAGGTCTGAGGAGTAGCAGATAGCTTATATCCTATCCAAAAGCAGCAGGCAGAGGAGGGTGCGCAGCACTGCAGGCTTTTGAAAACTCAAAGCTTACTCCCAGTGCCACATGTCCTCCATGGTAACACCTCCTAATCATTCCCATCCAGTTCCACCAACGTGGAACCAAGAATTCAAATAGATGAGCTTATGGGGTCATTCCTATTCAAAACACCATAGGCCAGTAGCTACAGTCTCTCCTAATCCCCATCCCTTAGACATTCCAAACTTTAGGACAATTTGGATTCATCAGAACAAGTAAATTATTTAGTATTCATCTGTATAATTGATTAGGAAACTGCAACCCTACAAGAGAAAGCTATGATGAATCAACTATGTATGGTCCAAACATTGTAGTCTGAAACTATTTCATTCTCTAAAGACTAGAACACCTGATGTCAGCTCAAGCTACTGCTGTGCACACTTCCCTTAAAGTAATTACCCATCCTAACAAGATCACCAGAAAAGGTAGGGGTCAGAGGGCCTCTGTTGTTGTCTTCAGGATTCAAGACCCTTACTCTCTCATATATTGCAACCATTTTGAACAGCTTTCTCCAGGATAACTCATAATCACAAAACTAGATAACAATGGTAGCTAGAAGCTAATGGCTGGAAATCTCAAGGTGCAAATGAAGAAAAATTTAAGTAAAATAAAATAACAATATGAAAGAAGCTTAAAAGTTATTCTAGGTAGAGATGTAAGAAACAAATTTGCATAGCATAATACTAACTGGAATTTGCAAATAGATATGAAGCATCAGAATATATATGCATGCACATGTACATATATATATCCATGCACATGTATATATTCAATTGCTTTATATCTTATTTTTAAAAGTTATAGTTATGCTATACAGATGCTTAAGCCATACCTCAAGATGCCAGACCACTAAAGTTTGAACCCTATGAAACTAATTCCAATAACCTTGTATGACATGAATATGTTGAATGTCACTCTTCTGATTATACTTTTGGATATAGCATACCAGAAGGGAGTTCACCGAACAATTCCCAATTAATCTCAGTTAATCAGCAGAGTGGGAAGGCCTGATAGCGTTGCCTCACTTGCTTAATCATCGAGTCCCAGCATTCCCTAAGAGGAAAATTGTAAGAAAAATCCTCCAATCAGTCCTGAAGAAAGAGTGCCATGGTTTGGATAAGGCTTTGTAGCAGGATGAACAGCCTCTAGAACAGTAGTTCTCACCTTTGGATAGTGACCTCTTTGGAATCAAACAACCCTTTTACAGGAGTCACCTAAGACCACTGGAAATAGCAGATACTATATTATGATTAGCAATATGAGCCAAGTTATAGTTATGAAGTGACAACAAAAATAGTTTTATGATTGAGGGTCATCACAACTCTATTAAAGGGTCACAGCATTAGAAAGGTTGAGAACCACTATATTAGTACATTACAAAGGCCCCTGGATTTTGCCTGGTAAGGAAGCAATGACATCATCAGTCCTGAAACCCAAAGGAAATGAAACCTGTCAGCAACTGTAAGTTGGAAAGAGGACCTAGAACTTCTGATTAGCATGCATCCCTGCTTGACACCTTAATTGCACATTTGTAAGACCCTGAGCAGTGAACACAGCTCTAATGTATGCAAATTTTGACCAAGCAGCCAAGATAATAAATGGATATTATTTTACTTTTTATATTATATTATTAAGTGTAGAAGCATAATAAAAAAGTATATGACTTAGGATAACTACATTTTATTGTGTGTGATGGTGGCACATGCATGGAGGTGCATAGGACAATGTTCAATAACTAGCTCTCTCCTACTATCATGTGCGTTCTAGAGAGCAAGCTCACATCAAAAGCTGTTCTTTAGAGTAAATAAAGCTACATTTGTCTACTTCCAATATTAACATCAAGTTTGTCATCAAGCACCTATGCCCATTAAGCAACCTTAGCAGCTCCCAGATAACTATTTTCCCTTTCCATATCTGCCATCACCTTCCCTCTGTGTTCTGTACACAGACCTCTTGCCTTAAGCAAAGGATATCTTTCAAATTCTCATCCTGCAGTTTTCTAGAGATAGTGGGTTATAGAACCCTCTCCTATTCATCCCAAGGATGGGACAATAATTAGCTGAAACTGTCCCGGAACCTAGTGACAGTGAGTGACCTGTCATGGTGAGTAATATAGGCATTGGCTCACTGCTCGAATAAGTCCAAGAGAGCTCCTTTCCAAGACAGCTTTACTATATGTGAAGAGAAGCCATTTTAGTTTTCTCAGATACATAAACTGGAATTATGCCTGTGGCTGCTGTCTTTAACTCAGTGATTTGTGACTCTTGAAAGATGTTGCCCTGGGAATAAGAGACAATAAAGCCAACAACTGAGAAAAAAAGACAGGGTTGGGAGATTCCCATTGGCCATCCAATCCTTAGTTCTCATCCCTGGCTGGCCTTTCCTGTTCCACTTTTCCTACTCACCACTGCCAATAACGGTGTTTGCATTGATTTCCCCAAACTTGGAGTGTTGGTTTGAGTTTTGATACCCAAAGTATTCTGTTCACTATCATCTCACCTTCTTGCTACAGACATTATGGCAGACATCATCTTTACTATATTACAAAATGTATGTACAAACATATGTTACAAAAATCATGTTTCCTTATTTAACATGACAGGAAAGGATCATGGAGAAAAGTATCCAGAGAGATGGAGAAAGTAAAGTCTGGCTCTTCTGCTGAAAGCTAAGGTATGTTCTTTTGAATGGAATTAATTGCAGCTAACTTTTGAACAAAGATGATGAATATTGAGAATCATGTGTTCTCAACAATGTTTTCTTTTCACTCTGCACAAACTTTTTGTAAAAATTGTAAGTTTCTCTAACTGGTAATATCTTGATGGCCCTGATAAAAGAACTTCAGACTAATGGAGCCTACTTCACACAATGAAATCCAAAGCATTACTCAACATCAGTATCATTTTAGAATAGAGTGCTGAGTCCGTGAGATAACATGGATGCTGCTAAAGTTTGATACTTGTGTTTAGCTAGTTGGTAATCTACAGGTAATCTATCTATCATATTACCTCTAAGTTAACATTGGCAATAATAAAAACATGATTGTCAGTTTTTAATGGTTTCACCTGAGTCATATAACATCCCAGAACATATTGGAATAGAGTCACTAATTAGGACAACAATAAGACAGAGTATGTTCTTTATTCAAATCATCATTGCCCTTGATTTTCTATTCAATGGTTCAATTACAATTTCAGCAACAAGCATTTTCCCATCTCTATTTCCTGTCTATCCATGTACTGGCTACTTTTATGTCAGTTTGACATAAGCTGAGGTCATTAGAGAGGAAGAAGCCTCAATGAAGAAAACATCTATATTATATATATTATATATTATATATATGTATGTATTATATATATACATACATATATAATACATACATATATATAATATATGGCTCTTACTTCCAGGTTCATGTCATGTATTATATATATACATACATATATTTTATATATGTATGTATATATATAAAATATATAATATATATAATATATGTGTGTATGTATATACATTATATATATGTTATATATATATTATGCATGTATTTATGTATATAATATATGTATATATTATATATACACTATATATGCATATACACACTTATATATGCATATATATACATATGCATATATATGTATATATGTATATATATGTATATATATGTATATATATATATATACACACACATACACATATATGGAATTTTTTTGCTTGACTGATTGATGGGGTAAAGCCCAGCCCACTGTGGTTGGTGCCAGACCTGGGCCGGTAATCCTGGGTTTTGTAAGAAACAAGCTGAGCAAGCCATGAGGGGCAGACCAGTAAGCAGCACCCCTCCATGTCTCTGCATTGGCTCTTACTTCCAGGTTCATGTCTTGTTTGAGTTTCTGTCCTGATTTTCTTTGAGGGTGGGTTGTGATGTAGAAGCATAAGCTGAATAAATCCTGTCCTCCCTAAGTTGCTTTGGTCATGATGTTTCATCACAGAAATAGTAACCCTAACAAAGACAATCACTTTGAAATTTTTCAATGAAAGCCTTCTTTCCTCATAGGAACTCACAGAGATAGAACACAGAAATCAAGAAACATGAGTAAGTTTTATTTATTGGTTGATTAACACCTTTTGCATTCTCTCTTGCATAAGGTTTACCTCAGAGAGTAGCATCCTGAATACAGGGACTGTTTCCCTAAGATAATATTTGGTGCCAGTTGCAAAAATGCTGACCAAAAATATCCATACAAGCATACATGCATTGTAGCATGTAGACTAAGCAGGCTGTACTCATGTATTTGGGATTCTACATACGTGTATACATATTTATATGTGTGTACATGTATGAAACAATGAAAAAAGGGACCATTGTATCCAGAAATTTAAAGTAGTGTAGATGTCTATTAACTGATGAATAGACAATGAAAATATGGTTCACTAACATACTGAAATATTAAGCTATTAAGAAAAATTAAATTACGATTTTTCCAGTAAATGGATGGAACTAGAAAATAATCATCACAAATGAGATAATGCAAACTCACAAAAACAAAATAACATGTTTTCCCTTATATGTGAATGCTAGCTTTTAAGCATTCCATATGAATGTTATAATCCAAATAGCTGCAATATTTAAGAGACCAGGTGGGAGGAAAGGATTTCCAAAGAAAGGGAAATACAATGAAGCGCTATGAGAAGATAATGGAGAAACTGTAATAAGAAGGTTAAATGGATAGTGGGATGGTAAAGAATAATAAAAAAAAAAGTCAGTACAGTGGGAGAAACTAACATTAAAATCCTTTTAAAAGCATAGAAAACTTCTATTATACAAGCTTTCTAACATATTCACATATATTAAAAGAACTGAAATAAAATAACCAAATAATGGAGGAAACAATGTCACAGCTAGAAATCTTATGCTACCAAATAAAATCTTCAGTCCCAGCAAACAGTTATGTTTCATTGAGTTGTAAGTAAAAAGGGTACCATGGAACAGTGCAAATATAATAGGTTATCTGTTGCCCTCCACAGCCTGATAGTCGGAGTCCCTACTGCTGAAGATGCTACATGTATACACCATTGATCACTGAGATATTGATGCTGATACTCAGCTAGTAACTTCATCCCTCCTAAGAAGCAGTCATGGTGCTGAAATGCTACCAGAAAGGGGGAGGGGAGAGGTAATATTTAGTATTATCCAACCTAACAAACTGGAGCAATAGTGGCCCAAAAATCATGGGAATAACTAATAACTTTGTGATTAGATTTAAGGCACACTTCATGAAATGCAATCCATACTTGACACTATTGAAATGCCCAAGAATCTGAGACTAGACAGGTCTTGGTGGAAAACCCAATGTTATTATTCTTTTAAGGAGCATAGCAGTAAAATGACTTGTAATAACATTATGTTATCACCATAGATCAGTTCCTGATCAACCATCATCAGAGAAGTTTCTTTTTGCAAAAGATAGGAATTAACACAGGGACCCACAACTGGACAATGTGCAGAGAGCAAAAGATTTTGGAGCCCTCCATTTTAAATAAGCAGTCTTCATCAAACATCTCCTTTCAAGGTGTAAGGAGCTGTCCAGAATTTTTAAAAGGTGGAAAGAGTGTAAGAGTTTGTGTTGATGGATGACTCTGAGGAAATAGTGTTTTCCAGACACAATAGTGTCAATACACATATGAACTGACTGAGACTTTGACACTGTAAACAAGGCTTGTACAAGTTCAAGCCACACAGGATTCAGAATGAGGTATAGAGGAGTGAACAATGGGTCCCACCCTTAATCAAAAAGCTATTTGAAATTGATACTAACTGGCAAATGGAAAGTCAGCTTTCTCTAGTGAAGTGTCACTGGGTATATCAACCACACCCTAAGGCAAGCTCCATGCCCATGCATAGTCAGTTAACATGAAATTAACTCAATGAGGACTTTTATGGGCTTTTTGTTTCATTTTCTTTGGTTTGGGCCATTGTTTGTAATATTAATTTTTTTAATTTGTTATTTTACATTTTCATGTTATTGTGTAATTTTTTTGAAAAAGAGAAAGAATACAGAGTTGGCTTAGGTAAGGAGTTGAGAAGAGTTGGGGAAGGAAAAACTGAGAACCAAATATATTGTATGAAATATTTTAAATTAAAGAAAGAAGAAAAAAATAGAATAATCATGAACTCACAAAAAAACAAGGAGGGGCACATAGTAGGGTCTTAACAGAGAAAAGGGTACAAAGAAATAATATAATTACATCAAAATCTCGAAAATGAAAGAAATTGTTTTTGAAAGGAGAGCTAAACGTTATGCCTAAGTATATCAATTCAATTTAATAACTCTTTATTCAAATTAATACCTTTATTAATGAAAAATTAACTGAGTAATGTGAGAATGTGTAAAACCATGAAACCCACTCTCTAGCCTCTAACATAATTGAGGTTATGAGAGCATGACATATTTTTCTAAGGAACAATGTTAACACTGTGTAATTAGCATCACAGAAAGACTCAGTATTCTTGAATGCATGTTAATAATATTTGCTGCACAATGCTTGACTTCTTTACTCTCTAGTGTCTTGATCTATACCAACATGTGGACAATAACCCACCCAAAGTGAGGATTAGATGGGATAAGTTATAATGATTGACTATCTGGGTACCATTACCACTCAGTGCTGCTTTCAAATACACTATTTTCTTTCCCTGTTTTCCCAAGAGCAAGACAATTAGATGTAAGAGATCCAAATCTCTTAAAGCTAAGTTATTTTTATGTTGGATAAAAGATTATCTATTAAGTTGGACAATCTATATTGACAAAGATAGGACATGAACTTGGGAGCTTTAAAGAAAGCTCCAGTTGGGCTTGGTGTCACATGCCATTAATTCCAGCACGTGTAGGCAGAGGCATATGGTCTCTTTGAGTTCAAGGCCATGCTGGTATACCTAGTAAGTTCCAGGACACCCAGAGGAACAAAGTGAGA
>NW_022196894.1:44599730-44642119 GCF_008632895.1 Mastomys coucha | reverse complement strand
AAAAAAAAAAAAAAAAGCACAAACAAAAACTACTGCAACAACAACAAAACAAAACAAAACAAAACAAAAACAAAAAAACAAAAAACCTACACACATAAAAAGAAAGATAAAAAGAAAAAGTTAGGAGCCACTTCTGAAAGAAAACTTAAAGGAGTTTAAAGGCTTCAGTAACCTGAAATAATTCAATTAGGTAGTCAGAAGCAGAGTAGTAGAAGATGTTTAAAGCAATATATTTGTGCCCAATAATGAGACGAGACCTATATACCAAGGGCATGTAGGGATCCCTTCATTTTCAGCCCATATAAATAGAAAACCAATATCTTTAATTCCTTATAATCTAATCTGCCATATTCCCCAAAAGAAACACAGAATTGAGGAAAAAGTTCATGTATATTCTCAACAGTAAAGCCTTCGAGGGTGGTGGGAGGGATAGCACAGCTCAACTTATAAAAATATCAACTAACCCATAACATTTCTATCTAAAACTCTGGGACTATCACCATGTGAATGTTAAAGGAGGGGACATTCATACTCACTATACAGAGAGCCCTATTCCAGTCTTAGTCTTATGTATATAGGAAGATAAAGACATTGAGAATGAAATGGGAGAAAACAATAATACCTGATATTTATTTCAAACTTGGTAAAGCAGAATTACAGGTAAGAGTTTAGGGGGACTCTCCATAATGCACCAGAGACCTGGGGCATGAGAGACTCTCAGGACTCAAAGGGAGGTATCTTAGAAGAAATGCCCGACAGTAGGGAGAGGGAACTTATAGAGCCCACTTCCAGTAGGAAGTCAGGGCATCAAGTGAGGGAGGAGGTTGCCATCCCACTGTCAAAACTTTGACCTATAATTGTTCCTATCTGAAAGAACTGTGGGAGTGGAAATGGAGAGGAGCCTGAGGAAAAGAAGATCCAGTAACAGGCCCAAAGTGGGATCCAATTCAACAGGAGGTCCCAAGGCCTGACACTATTACTGACGCTTTGGATTACTCACAAAAAGGAACCTAGCATGACTGCACTCTAGAAGACCTAACAAGCAGCTGAAAGAGTCAGATGCAGATATTTGGACCCAACCAATGGATAGAAGCTGCTAACCCCTGTAGTTGAAATAGGGAAAAGCTGGAAGAAGCTAAGGAGGGGGAGCAACCCTGTAGGAGGACCAGAAGTGTCAATTAACCTGGACCCTGAGATCTCTCAAACACTGGACCATCAACCAGACAGCATATACCAGCTAATATGAGGCCCCCATCACATACAGAGTAGAGGATTGCAGAGTCTGGGTTCATTCAGAGAAGATACACCTAACCCTCAAGAGACTGGAGGCCCCAGGGAGTTTAGAGGTCTGGTTGGGTAGGGAAGGAGGGGACATCCTCATGGAGACAGGGGATTAGGGAAAAGGGATAGAAGGGTTTGATGCTTGCCATGCTGGATTTTAGCCTTATTTTACAATTGTCTCCTGCTTTCTTCATATTCCTCTCTTTGAAAGTGGGAAGATTTATTCTATGTCCTTGCAAAATTGGAACATATAGCTTGCTTTTTACTTTAAAGTTAAGGGGTTGTATTGAACATCAGAAGGAAGTTTGGACATTTGGACAATGTAGGCACTGTTAAAGAAAATGAAAAATATTAAAAATTGATTAAGTGAATTTGGATTATGATATAGAAATGAGAGGGGTGAAAGTTTTAGTTAAAAGTTTGTGTTTGAGTATCTAGTGGAATAGTGATGGCTCATTAACTTGATTGTATTTATAGTCATCATGAAAACTCATCCTTGATGGTGTTTATGAAAAGGTTTAAGTAAAAGGGGAGACTCATCTTGAATATAAGCAGCACCATCCCATAGTTGGGATCCAGGACAAAATGAAAAAGAGAAATGAGCTGATTTTTCTCCTTCCTGTGTTTTATAACTCTGGTTACCATCTTGCCAGCTGCTTCAATTTCCTCCATGACTCCTCACCAGGATGGACTGTAGCTTTAAGCTCTGAGCTAAAACAATCTCTTCCTCCCTTCAATTACTTTTGCCAGGAATTTATTTACACCAATAAAAAAATAAATTAATACAGAGCTGGGACAGGGTCCTTCCTGCCTCCATATATGCCTAGAAGGTACAGATCTTCCACAGCCCTCTGTGCACCGAGAACTGAGAGCTTGTCTCCAGGGAGTATTCTGACACCAGGACTCGGGTGAGATCTCCATTTCTCTCTGGTGACTTTCTAAGGCAGGACCAACCAGGAGGCAAAGGTCTTACCAGGAAAGAGCTGATCTCCCAGGAGTGCTGACACAGACTTTCAGACCCACAGGAGGAACAAGCTCCAGCCAGAGAGTGCAAGAATATATAACACCAGAGATTCCTAGATGGCAAAAGGCAAATGCAAGAATCTTACCAACAGAAACCAAGACTAACTACCAATATCAGAACCCAGTACTCCCACCAAGGCAAGTACTGGATACCACAACACACCAGAAAAGCAAGATTCGGATCTAATATATCTCATGATGATGATTGAGGAATTTAAGAAGGACATAAATAACTCCCTTAAAGAAATACTAGAGAACACAGGTAAACAGGTACAAGCCCTTAAAGAGGAAAGACAAAATTCCCTTAAAGAATTATAGAAAAATACAACCAAACAGGTGAAGGAATTGAACAAAACCATCCAGGATCTAAAAAAATGCAAGTAGAAACAATTAAGAAATCACAAAGGGAGAAAACTCCGGAGATAGAAAACCTAGGATAGAAATCAGGAGCCATAGATGCAAGCATCTCCAACAGAATACAAGAGATAAAAGAGAGGTGCAGAAGATACTACAGAAAACATTGACATAACAGTCAAAGAGAATGCAAAATGCAAAAAGATCCAAGCCCAAAACATCCAGGAAATCCAGGACACAATGAGACAAGCAAACAAACGTAAGGATAATAGGTATAGAAGAGAGTGAAGATTTCCAACTTAAAGTGTGAGTAAATATCTTCAATAAAATTATAGAAAAAACTTTGCAAACCTAAAGAAAGAGATGCTCATGACCATACAAGTAGAGTACAGGACTCCAAATAGACTGGACCAGAAAAAAATTCCTTCCGTCACATAATAGTCAAAACACTAAATGCACAAAACAAAGAAAGTATATTAGAAGCAGTGAGAGGAAAAGGAAAAGTAACATATAAAGGCAGACCTATCAGAATTACACCAGATTTCTCACTATGAAACTGAGACTATGAAAGCCAGAAGAGCCTGGGCTGATGTTATAAAGACCCTAAGAGAACACAAATGCCAGCCCAGGCTACTATACCCAGCAAAACTCTCAATTACTATAAATGGACAAATCAAGGTATTCCTTGACAAAACCAAATTTACACAATATATTTCCATAAATCCAGCCCTTCAAAGTATAATAAATGGAAAACTTCAACACAAAGAGGGAAACTGCATCCTAGATAAAGCAAGAAAGTAATCTTTCAATAAAACTAAAAGAAGATAGCCACATGAACAGAATTGAAAATATAATAACAAAAATAACAAGAAGCAACAATTACTTTTCTTTAATATCTATTAATATCAATGGACTCAATTCCCCAATAAAGAGACATAGAATAACAGACTTGCTATGTAAACAGGACCCAATATTTTGTTGCATACAAGAAACCTACTTCAGTGACAAAGGCAGATACTACCTCAGAGTAAAAGGTTGGAAAACAATTTTCCAAGCAAATGGTCCCAAGAAACAAGCTGGAGTAGCCATTCTAATATTGAATAAATTCAAATTTCAACCTAAAGTGATCAAAAAAGATAAATAGGGACATTTCATACTCATCAAAGGTAAAAACTACCAAGATGAACTCTCATTTCTGAAACTCTATGCTCCAAATGCAAGGGCATCTATATTCATAAAATAAACTTTACAGAGCCAAGGTTCTCTCCTCCCATTGATGACTGGCTTGGCCATCCTCTGCTATACACATGCTGCTGCAGCCATGAGTCTCCTCATGTGTACTCTTTGGTTGGAATTTTAGTCTCTGGGAGCTCTGAGGGTACTAGTTAGATCATATTGTTCCTCCTAAGGGGCTGCAAAACCCTTCAGCTCCTTGGGTCCTTTCTCTAGCTCCTTCTTTGGGGACCCTGTACTCAGTCCAATGGATGGCTGTGAGCCTCTACTTCTGTATTAGTCAGGTACTATTAGAGCTTCTCAGGAGACAGTTATTGTCTAGATTTGACAACTGAATATGGGAAGGATTCCCAGGTGGGGGAATTCCAGGGCCAGAAAGCAGGAAGGGGTGGGATGGTGAGCAGGGGGAGGGGTGGAGGAAACGGGATTGTTTAAGTTTTTGGGGTTTTTTATTTTAATTTTTTCTTATTTTATTTTATTTTATTTTATTTTGGAGGGGAACCTGGGAAAGGATATATTGTAAATAAGAAAACAAAAAATAAAAAAATAAGAAAGAAACTTTACTAAAGCTCAAAGCGCATATTGCACCACACACAATAATAGTGGGAGACTTCAACATCCTGTCTCTGTAATGGACAGATCATGGAAACAGAAACTAGACAGAGACACAGTGAAACTAACAGAAGTAATGAAAAAATAGATATAACAGGTATCTATAGAACATTTTTATCCTAAAACAAAAGGATATATCTTCTTCTCACCACCTCATAGTACCTTCTCCAAAATTGACCATATAATCGGTCACAAATCAGGCCTCAATAGATACAAGAAAATTGAAATATTCCTTGCATCCTATAAGATCACCATGGACTAAGGCTGGTCCTCCATAACAACATTAAACAATAAAAAGCCCACATACACCTGGAAGCTGAACAACACTCTACTCAATGTTAACTTGGTCAAGGAAAAAATAAAGAAAGAAATTAAAGACTTTTTAGAGTTTAATGAAAATGAAACCACAACATACTCAGTCTTATGGGATACAATAAAAACAGTCCTAAGAGAAAAACTCATAGCTCTTAGTGCCTCCAAAAAGAAACTAGAGAGAACATACACTGGCAGTTTGACAGCATATCTGAAAGCTCTAAAACAAAACAAAACAAAACAAAAAAAGCAAATTCACCAAAGAAGAGTAGATGGCAGGAAATAATCAAACTCAAGGCTAAAATAAACCAAGTTTAAACAAAAAGAACTATACAAAAAAATCAACCAAACCAGGAGCTGGTTCTTTCAGAAAATCAACAAAATAGATAAACCCTTAACCAGACTAACTAGAGGGCACAGAGAAATTATCCTAATTAACAAAATCCAAAATGAAAAGGGAGAGATAAAAACAGAAACTGAGGAATTCCAAAAAATCATGAGATCCTACTACAAAAGCCTATACTCAACAAAACTGGAAAACCTGGATGAAATGGACAATTTTCTAGATAGATATCAGTTACCAAAGTTAAATTAAGATCAGAAAAATGATCTAAACAGTCCCATATCCCCTAACAAAATAGAAATAGTCATTAATAGTCTCCCAACCAAAAAGTGCCCAGGACTAAATGAGTTCAGTGGAGAAATCTATTAGCCCTTTAAAAAAGACCCAATACTAATACTATTCAAACTGTTCCACAAAATAGAAACAGAAGGTACACTAAACAATTCATTGTATGAAGCCACAATTACACTTATACCTAAATAACACAAAGACCAAAGAAAGAGAACTTCAGGTCAATCTCCCTTATGAACGTTGATGCAAAAAATACTCAATAAAATTCTTTCCAACTGAATCCAAGAACACAGCAAAGCCATCATCCATCATGATCAAGTAGGATTCATCCCAAGGATGAAGGAATAGTTCAATATATGGAATTCCATCAATATAATCCATTATATAAACTAACTCAAAGGAAAAAAACCACATGATCATCTCATTAGATGCTAAGAAAGCATTTGACAAAATCTAACACCCCTTCATGATAAAAGTCTTGGAAAGACCAGGTATTCAAGGCCCATACCTAAACATAGTAAAAAGCAATAAACAGCAAACCAGTAGCCAACATGAAACTAAATGGAGAGAAACTTGAAGCAATTCCATTAAAATCAGGGACAAGACAGGCTGCCCACTCTCTCCCTACCTATTCAACTTTTACTTGAAGTCCTAGACAGAGCAATTAAAAAACAAAAGGAGATCAAAGGGATACAAATTAGAAAGGAAGAAGTCAAATCATCACTATTTATAGATGATGTGATAGTATACTTAAGTGACCCCCAAAAAATTCACCAGATAATTACTAAACCTGATAAACAACTACAGCAAAGTAGCTGGATATAACATTAACTCAAGCAAGGTAGTGACTATCCCCTACCCAAAGGATAAACAGGCTGAGAAAGTAATTAGGGAAACAACACCCTTCACAATAGTTACAAATAATATAAAATACCTTGGAGTGACCCTAACTAAGCAAATGAAAGATCTGTATGACAAGAACTTCAAGTCTCTGGAGAAAGAAGTCAAAGTAAATCTCAGAAAATGGAAAGATAACCCATGCTCATGGATTGGCAGGATTAATATAGGAAACATGGCCATCTTGCTAAAAGCAATCTACAGATTCAATGCAATCCCCATCAAAATTCCAATTTTTCACAGACTTGGAAAGAACAATTTGCAAACTCATCTGGAATAATAAAAAACCTGGGATAGTGAAAATTATTCTCAACAATAAAAGAACCTCTGGTGGAATCACCATCTCTGATCTTAAGCTGTACGACAGAGCAATTGTAATAAAAACTGCATGGTATTGGTACAGTGAGAGGCAGGTAGATCAATGGAATAGAATTGAAGACCCAGAAATGACCTTATGCACATATGGTCACTTGATCTTCGATAAAGGAGCTAAAACCATCCAGTGGAAAAAAAAAGACAGCATTTTCAACAAATGGTATTGGCTCAACTGGCAGTTATTATGTAGAAGAATGCAAATCAATCCATTTCTATCTCCTTGTACAAATCTCAAGTCCAAGTGAATCAAGGACCTCCACATATGACCAGATACACTGAAACTAATAGAAAAGAAAGTGGGGAAGAGCCTCGAGCACATGGGCACAGGGGAAATTTTTTTGAACAGATCAACAACAGTTTATGCTCTAAGATCAAGAATTGACAAATGAGACCTCATAAAATTGCAAAGCTTCTGTAAGGCAAAAGACACTGTCAATAGGACAAAATGGCAACCAACAGATTGGGAAAAGATCTTTACCAATTCTATATCTTATAGAGGGCTAATATCTAATATATACAAAGAACTCAAGAAGTTAGATTCCAGACAATCAAATAATCCTATTAAAAAATGAGTTACAAAGAATTTTGAACTGATGAATACTGAATGGGGGAGAAGCATCTAAAGAAATGTTCAACATCCTTAATCATCAGGGAAATACAAATCAAAACAGCCCTGAGATTCTACCTCACACCAGTCAGAATGGCTAGGATCAAAAACACATATGACAGCAGATGCTGGAGAGGTTATGGAGAAAGAGGAAGATTCCCTCATTGCTTGTGGGATTGCAAGCTGGTACAACCACTCTGGAAATCAATTTGGTGGTTCCTAGGAAATTGGACATAGTACTACCAGAGGACCCAGCTATACCTCTCCTGGGCATATACCCAGAAGATGCTCCAACATGTAATAAGGACACATGCCCCAAATGTTCAGAAGCTGAAAACAATCCAGATATCCCTCAACAGAGGCATAGATACAAAAAATGTGGTACAATTACACAATGGAATACTACTCAGCTATTAAAAACAATGAATTTATGAAATTCTTAGTGAAATGGAGGGATCTGGAGAGTATCAATCTGAGTGAGGTAACCTAATCACAAAAGAACACACATGGTATGCACTCACTGATAAGTGGATATTAGCTCAGAAGCTCGGAATATGCAAAGTACAATCCACAAACCACAATAAACTCAAGAAGGAAGACCAAAGTTTGGATATTTTGGGGGAACAAAATACCCATGGAAGGAGTTACAGAGACAAAGTATGGAGCAGAGATTGAAGGAAGGACAATCCAGAGATTGCCCCACCTGGGATTCTTTTCCATATACAATCACCAGACCCAGACACTATTGTGGATGCCATCAATGAAAAGATATACAAAGAGTAGCATGGCTGGCTCTAAAAAATATGTAAAAGAGACAGTATGAAATGTCATATAATGAGTCAGGGTAATGAAAATGACTAAATGAAAACCCAAAGTAGAGGAAAGGCAAGGTAAACGATACAAACTGTCTCAGTAGAGAAGGGTGGCTCAAATGACAGAAAGTATTCAGGAAATGTCTGAGTAAAAACTGTGGAAATAGAATCTCAATGCTACTTTACATATATAAGCAAAATCTAGGCCTGTTAAAGGAGAAGGAAGCGTAAGATTGGATCCTTCTTTGCTCTTTGTGTGGGAACCAAAAGATAGATAAACAGCAATTTTAGGGGATCTAAAAAAAGAGAAACAATACATTTTGTGGTATTCTTTTAGGGTGTAGAATATTCTAGAAAGGAATCCAATTGCAAACACTAAGTATGTAAGTAAAAACATGAAAGCAGTCACATAGTCTATATACTAAGAGGAGCAATCGGTAGACATCAGATGAACCCCCTGAATTTTATAGTCGGTATGATTGCTTAACTCATTTATATCGTTTGTGTTCTTAGAGGCTCAGATTCGTAGGATACTTGTAGAAAGGTGAGGCTACAAGGAAAAAAAGAACAATTGCTCAGGTAGCTTGGTAGAGTGTGATAGATCTACTTGATATTGCTATCCCAATGCCCGGGTTAGTCACTCCATGTCTCAAAGGAGTTAAATTATCCTAAGCACCTTGGCTTTGAACCTCTCTGCATTCGTATTTCACGTACTCTCAGCAGACTTCATGGTGGTAGGTGGCAATAATTCATACAAGCACAAAGCTTCATAGATTCAGTAATTTTTAATAAATACTTTAAATGAAATGAAATTATATATGCCAGAGAAGCTAATAAATTCATTTCAATGTATAGGAAAAGTCATTATCAACATATGAGTTGAAGTAATTTTTTAGGTTTGGCTTCTCTAACCCACTTGATGTTTGGAATCAGCAGAAACCAACTGTCACATCAGCACTCTATGCAACCAAAATTCAGCAGGTGCTGCACATTGCCTCATAGAACACCATTATCAGTTGGGCAGTGGTGGCGCACTCCTTTAATCCCAGTACTTCAGAGGCAGAGGCAGGCAGATTTCTGAGTTCAAGGCCAGCCTGGTCTACAGAGTGAGTTCCAGGACAGCCCACAGTTCCAGGGCTACACAGAGAAACCCTGTCTTGAAAAAAACAAACAAACAAAAACAAAACAAAACAAAACAAAAGAACACCATCATCTAATGAACCTTTACACTTTGAAATATACTAAACTATAATCTCAAGGCACCATGGGTGGGTTTTTTCTTTTCAGTTTTATTTTAATCATATAGGTAAGCTAGATGTAAAGATAAACAAGCATGTTAATGAAGCACTAATAACCTAAAGGGGGAAAATTACAAATGGCAAATTGAGTTTTTCAGGGACTTCATTCTCTTCAAATAACCAAAGATACAAGCCATAGTAATTAAATAACTAAAAAAAAAAAAAAATTGAATCATTCAGCAATTAAATATCACACTGGAGTCTGTTCTACAAAATTTAAGGACACATTTTCATGTTATAAATATTAATAAGCCCAGTTTGATTTCAGATTCTAACATAATCCAAGTGACCAGATGTTCCTTTTGTGTAAGTTATTTTCAATTATTTTCTACAGGTACCATTCTACCATAAAAATGCCTTCGAAAACTTTGAGATTGGAACTGCAGATTGAAAGATAGAAATTGATGGAATGCAGTGAAAGTTTACATCTTTGACTCACATGTATTATGGATGTATTAGTAATCTAATTCTGGTAGGTGTATCCAGTGTTGAGAGGGTTTGTGAAATACTAGGTCAGATAAAGAAGCAGCAAAGCACCCAATGATATTCTGTAACCACTCATCTAAAGTCATTGCCTCCCTTCAGTTATCACAGAAAATCACCAGCTTGACTAAACTTCATTCCCACACGTATCCATACACACACAGCTGGAGGAGAAAAGATGGTTATTATATAGATAATGCTCGTGAAGGGCTATGTAGCTTCCAAACCTTTGAGTCAAAGGACTGAGTAAGCACATTTTCTATTTCTTCTTCTGCCATTATGTACATGATTGGTCCCTCTTTGAGCACCTTGGTCATGTCTTTGTTCATTTAACATTTTCAACTCTATCTGTCTTGGAATCTTTATTCAGAGTAGCATAAATGAGTTGAAATTTGAAGCTATGGGAGAAGGGAAAATGTAGTAACCACAAATTAAATATTGATTTAGAAGTTGGGTAAGAACGAGAAATGAATGTTTCACAGAAACTAATTCATACTACAAGGATTTAGAACGTACTTGAAGAAAATATATTTCTTATTCCTTAACTATTGCATGTCTGGGTGTATGACTATATGTGAGTACATGTGTACACATGCCACACCACACATGTGGAGGTCAGAGGGCAACTTCTCTCTTTCCACTCTGGGTTCGGGTAATTGAACTCAGGTCATCAGGCTTGCACAGCTGACCTGATTCACTGGTCCAAACGTTATATTTCACTTAACCATACAACTAATAGTAAAATATTAATTGAGGATGCTCTAGGAATAAGTAGGAAAGCTAATGTTTAAATAGGTCAGAAGATTATTGCATGGCCAGAAGAACAAAGGAAAAGAGAGAGAACCATTTTAAATGGAACTTACAGCTGTTGTGCTAGGAGCATTTCTTGCCATTGGGCCTCACTTCCCTTCCTACAGTCTTCTGTGTGTATGTGCATCTGTGTATTTGTGTATGTGCAGTCTGAGTGCATGTGCATCATTCTATCTCCTGCTTCAATTAACACGTTTCCCTTTGTTTATTTCCTCCTCAAAATAACCGCAAAATCTTGGAAACTCTTAGAACATGTGTTGTAATTTGCAAGTAGAATATTATGCTCCTCATTCTCATTTTCAAAAGAGATACCAGTACATTTTCTAAAAAGTTTTGATTTTGTCTTTTATAAAAGAAAGAAAGCAAGTACAAAATCCTATAATTTCTTTCCCTTCTGTGGATCACATCAATGCTAAAATAACTTTCTCTCCCTCCCTATGACATAAAACACTTTCTTCTTTGTTGGTGCTGGGTGGGGGAAGTCAAAGTGCTCACATGTTTGAATGTGTGTATTTAAGCAGCTTACAGTATAAAAGGAAATACAACAGATGTAAGAAAAATGAAGCCATTTATAGCTAATTATGCTTTTTGAACTAACATTTATTTTTAAGCCAATTCTGATGCATTTGTCATGATCACCCTGAATATGCAGTATATAGCAAGAAAGGAGGGAAGGAAGCACTGGAGAGTTGAAAAGAAGGAAGAATGAAAGAAACAAACATTAGATCAAGTAAGGATTTGAGTGGACAGGAATGAAGAACAGAAAAAAAAAACAACAGAAAAAATCTTTGGGAAAGAATAATATCAAGAATTCATGCCTCTTTGAGGGTAAGGTGGACAATTAATTAGAAAGTGTTGCAAACTGACCTGGTAGATGACAACAGTTGAGTCACGAAAATAGGCTACATTCTAAAGAGATAATGTCCGAAAGGACCACATCAGATGAGTGGTAGGATGCTAAGAAACAGAACAGCAATAGAGAAGAAAGCAGCAAGTGGACTTCATGCCTGCCAAGGCTCCCTTGGATAAAGATTGCAAATAGCAGCTTTATCCCAAATCCATGTGCATTTTCTTCTCTGAGTAGTAATGGAGACTGAGCCCTCTACAGAAATTGACTCATTATTGAGATTGCCAAGTAAAAGGGGAAAGATGCCCAAACCAACAGATGTACAAATTGTAACAAAGAAATAAGAGAAAAACGAAAATGTAAAATTATATGACCTTCATAAATCAGAACTCCTAAATTAGCAAATCTAATAATATTGAAATGGCTAAATTACAGAACAAAAAAAAATCCAAAGTTACCTTTCAAAGTTATCTATGACTTTAAATAAGGAATAAGCAGATGAAGGAAGTAAGGAGTGCAGTTCGGGATATAGATAAGTAAACCATTAACAAAGCAAAGAAATTTGGCAAACTGAATAGAAATACAGAATTTCAAAAAAAACAAAAGTAGAAATCATTATTTTAAAAAGGCTCGATAGAGCAGAAGAAAAAATATTAGAGGATGAAGAGACAGTTTAGAAAATACTATATTCATATCTTAACAATTTTAAAAACAACAAACAGATACACTATAATTCTCAGAACTCTGGGACACAGTCCAAGTGATAAACTCAATATTAGGGTTACAGGACCAATATAAAACCTGAAGGCAGTGAAAATCTATACAGGAAAACTGTTACAACAAATTTCCCAACCCAAAGGAAAGAAATAGGTATCAAAGCAAGAGTCATTTATTTTTAAAATAATATTAGTTATTCATTAAGAATTTCATACATGTAATCAATGAATTATGATCATATTCACTCCCTTGTTTCATCCTCAAACTACCCCCAATGCCTTCAACTTCATGTCCTTTTGTTTTTTGTTTTGTTTTTTTTTTTTTTAAATCCAGTTGTACCCAAACAGTGCTTCCCATGTACACTCCTAGCATGGGGCCATCCAGTAGAGTATGGGCAACCTACTGTGGCCACAACACCAAAGGAACATGGCTATCTGACCCTCAGCCACCATAACTGCCAGTAACTCTTTAGCTTGAGTGGGACCCTCAGTCATCCCTAATGCATCCACGCTGGAATGTTTAGATTTACTTGATCATGTGCAGGTCTTCGTCAGGTAACCAAGCTGTTGTGAATTCACACATGTGAATCTGGTTAAAAGAGACAATATTTAGGAGACAATATTTCATTGCTCCTCTTGACATTTTCCAGCTCTTGCTCTCTTTCAACCTCCTTTTCTGAGATCTTCCCTGAGTCTTTTAAGGGGTAGGAGGTGAAATCAATGTTCAGTTGAGGGCTGAACACACATAGTTACTAATTTTCAGAGGTTTGACAGATCATGAGTCTCTATTATCAACTGTTGCCCACTGCCAAAATATTCTCTTTCCAAGGCTGGGATCATCCCAAGTCTATGAATATAAACATAAGTAATTGAAGGGTAGCTTGATATCATAACTATTAACAAAATGAAAAATAATAGGTTTTCTCCCAGGAACTACGACTTCCCCTGCCATAGCATTTAACCAGATTTACAGTATCAGGTGTGAATTCCCTCCAACACAATAGAAAGTGTTTAATTATTCCATAACCACCATGCTACTATGGCACCAGTGAGGTGAGAACATCTTGTCTGTCAAATGGCATTGTAGCATCCAAGGTCTAGCTCTGGGTATAACGAATGATGTCTTTTCTCATCTAAGTCCATATGTACATTTATTATTTTGCAAGCCAGTTTAAAATATCAACAGATTGTTGGGCTATGAAGGGCAGTCTGTGTTTTGGTTGAGCAAGTCTTAACTTCCGGAGACCCAGTGAAAGATTTCACAAGGAACGCAACATTGAAGACACATTGCCAAACACAAATGGCTGGTACCACAAGCCCTCACTCCATTATTCTGTGGCTCGACAATACCCCAGCTCCCAGCATTATGGCTGGATTCCACCCCCAAAGTCATCTGACCACAGCCAGGTATACCCCGCCCCACAGACAGGTAGCCCAGCCCACCATATAAGAGGTGATTTGCCCTCCCCCCTCTCTTTCTCTCTGTCTCTCTTCTCTCTTTTTTACGTTATTTCTTAATAGATATTTTCTTTATTTACATGTCACATGATATCTCCTTTCCCAGTTTCTCCTCTGAAAAAAAAAGAAAAAAAAAAGAAAAAAGAAAATAAAAAAACCCTGTTCCCTCCCCTGTTCAACAACCCACCCTCTCCTGCTTACTGGCCCTGGCATTCCCCTACACTGGAGCAAAGAACCTTCACAGGACCAAGGGCCTCTCCTCCCACTGATGACCAACTAGGACATCCTCTACTATACATATGCTGCTGGAGCCATTAGTCCCACCGTGTGTACTCTTTGGTTGGTGGTTTAGACCCTGGGAGCTCTGGGGGCACTAGTTAGTCCATATTGTTGTTTGTCCTAAGGGGCTGCAAACCCTTCAGCTCCTTGGGACCTTTCTCTAGCTCCTTCACTGGGGACCTTGTACTGAGTACAATGGATGACTGTGAGCCTCTACTTCTGTGTTAGTCAGGCACTGTCAGAACCCCTCAGGACAGCCATATCAGGCTCCTGTCAGCCAGCACTTGCTGATATCCACAATAGTGTCTGGATTTGATGATTGAATATGGGAAGGAGTCCCAGGTAGAACAGTCTCTGAATTGTCCTTTCTTCAGTCTCTACTCCATAGTTTGTCTCTGCAACTCTTTCCATGAGTATTTTGTTCCCCCTTTTAAGAAGGAACAAAGTATCCACACTTTGGTCTTCCTTCTTGAGTTCTTGTGGTTTGTGGATTGTATTTTGGGTAATCTGAGCTTCTGGGCTAATATCTACTTATCAGAGAGTGCATACCATGTGTGTTCTTTTATGATTGAGTTGCCTCACTCAAGATGATATTTTCTAGTTCTATTCATTTGCCTAAGAACTTCATGAATCTTCACCACTTTTAATAGCTGAGTAGTGCTCCATTGTGTAAATGTACCACATTTTCTGTATCCATTCCACTGTTTAAGAACATCTGGGTTGTTTCCAGCTCCTGGCTATTATAAAAAAGGATGCTATGAACATAGTGGAGCATGTGTCCTTATTATATGTTGGAGCATCTTCTGGGTATATGCCCAGGAGTGGTATAGCTAAGTCCTCTGGTAGTACTATGTCCAATTTCCTGAGGAACCACCAAACTGATTTCCAGAGTGATTGTACCAGCTTGCAATCACACGAGCAATGAAGTTTTCCTCTCTCTCCACAACCTCACCAGCATCTGCTCTCTGCTGTTTTTTATCCTAGCCAATCTGACTGGTGTGAGGTGGAATCTCAGGGTTGTTTTGATTTGTATTTCCCTGATGACTAAGGATGTTGAACATTTCTTTAGGTGCTTCTCTGCCATTCTGTATTCCTCAGTTAATAATTCTTTGTTTAGTTCTGTACCCCATTTTTAATAGGGTTATTTGTCTGGAGTCTAACTTCTTGAGTTCTTTGTATATATTGGATATTAGCCCTCTATCAGATATAGGATTGGGAAAGATCTTTTCCCAATCTGTTGGTTGCCATTTTGTCCTATTGACAGTGTCCTTTGACTTACAGAAGCTTTGTAATTCTATGAGGTCTCATTTGTCAATTTTTGATCTTAGAGCAGAAGCTATTGGTATTCTCTTCAGGAAATTTTCCCCTTTGCCACTGGGTGGCCGCTTCCTTCCCATGCCCCCTCTTTCCCTTCGGCCCCAGAGCAGACTCTGGGGCCCCCAATTCGTTCTCAGGTCCTTGTTGCCCGAGATTCCCAGAGCCTGTTCACACACACACACACACACACACACACACACACACTCACACACACACACACACATATACACTGACCCAGCGGAGTAGGGCATGTGGACAGACACCTGCATTCCCTGCCCAGAGTAGTGGACCTGGCAGAACATGGGCATTCTCTCCCAACCCTTTCATTCCACCACCACCACCACCACACCTCCTGGTGGCACACCACCTGACAACAGATAATAGTAGGACACGGGCAGTATGAAAGAAGAATGGTGGATGCTGGGGTTTAAAGGTTCAAATAGAGGTGGAGAGACAGGTGAGAACAAAAGGCTAGAAGTATATCAAAGAACCTTATGAAAACCCAGAGACTTGCAAGCTATTTATGAAAATATTTTCCTAATGGGAACTCCATGAGAATAGACAATTCTATTAGCAGATTTGGATGATTAAGTGCAAATTGTAATATCAGGCATTAGATTCCCCTTTAAACAAACAATAAGAAAAGAGAGAAAGAAGGATTAAGGCCTGAGATGATGGCTAAGTGGATAAACTTTTCAAATCATGAGGACAGGCCTTCAGATTCTCAGACCTCGCATCAAGGCAGACATTAAGTGTGTTGACAAGGTCAAAAAAACCATAAGACACTTGCAGCCTCACTAGTCTGGGGTCTCTGTGTAGCAGTGGACCAGCAACTGAGGTGGTGCTTCGTCTTCTACACCATATCAGTGACAAGCATGTCTGCATGCACCCATACACATGAACATGCAGACACACATCACACATGTACACACACACACACACACACACACACACACACACACACACACGAGAAAAAATAAAGCTTATATTAAAATGTAAAGTTTTAAAAGGGTTAAGAACTTGGCAGGCCAAGCAACATTAACTCAATGATAGAGTGACTGGCTAGCATACTAGGTTCCATCCCCCAATCTATCTATCTATCTATCTATCTATCTATCTATCTATCTATCTACCTACCTACCTACCTATCTAATACATATATGTGCATATATAATTACATATGTATGCTATTAAACTTTTCTAAAAGGTATTAAAGAAACAAAGACCCAAGCATTATTCCATCCATTGTGAAGTCCACTTTTGTTATCCAACAATCCATTTTACATTTTGTCCTTGGTTACTAATATCTAAACATCAGGTTTTTCTCTGCTTCTCCAGTTTCCAACAGATGAGAGTCATACAAAGAATACAAATCATAGAGGTAGTTCTAGGGAGTTGATAATCCCACCTGTCAATCTTCCTATCACATCCACCTTCAATACTGAATTGAAAATTTAGTAATTTCCAGATACTTTTTTCCATTGAGGTAGACTCTAGTCTAAGTCTTTACTTCTGTGTTGTATTTGTATGAACTGTTTTATTAATTTAATGTGCCTTAATACAAGCATTCTAGTGTTTAAACAACATTTAGAGTAGAATTTAAAATAGCTTTTGATGATTTTCTTTTTCCAAGATAAGATTTGGGACCTTTCTCAGGTTGACCAGGTTATGAAAAGTCTAGAAGGCATACAATGAACAAAAGAGAGAGGAAGGAAAAAAGAAGGAAGGAAGAGAAGGGAAGAGGAAGGGAGGGAAGGAAAGATATGGATCTTATTGTGGGATTCCTACTGCAACATCCCACTGTTAGATCCATTTATTTTTCCTGAAAAACTTAATAGTCACATCACATTTTGAAGTTTTAAAAAGAATTCTTTGGTCATTTATTAACCTTCTTAGTTGTTATGTTTAACTATCTCGTATTTAAATAAAATAGTACACTAGAAAATTTCCTGGATGACATAAATTTGAATGTTGCAAATAAGATATATTTTGAAAGTTTGAAAATTCTAGCATATTCAAGATAAAAAATTCAAGTAGCATTATTTTCTCTAGTATCCTGCCAGGTGAAAGTATCTAGTAAAAGTTTTCTTATTGGATAAAGTAATATACACATACCAGATGTAAAAGGCGACTTTTACTCTTCCCTACTTGGAAAATTTTTACTGTAAGATCTTGTTTGCTTTGACTGAACAGAAGTTCATTTTCAGCCTTGTCATAACAACTGCACCAAGGTCCACCAAAATTCTTATCATATTTTTATGCTTCTGGGAACTGTGGTAATCACTAGAGGAAAGAGAGACAGAGAGACACAGAGAGAGACAGAGAGAGAGAGACAGAGACACAGAGAGAGAGACAGAGAGAGAGAAAGAGAGAAAGACAAAGACAGAGAGAGACAGAGAGACAGAGACAGAGAGAAAGAGACAGAGAAAGAGAGAGAGAGAAAGGGAGAGAGACAGACAGAGAGAGAGAGAAAGAGAGAGACAGAGAGAGACAGAGACAGAGAGATAGAAAAAGAGAGAGACAGAGACAGAGAAAAAGAGGGAAGGCAGGAGGATATGTAGAGAAAATTGATGTTCACATTAGTAGAGGAAATAGACACATAATGAGATATTTAATATAAAATGGATACAGTGGCCCTGGGGCATCTTGGGATATCTAAAGTACAATAGATTTATCATTAAGGCACTTAATCTAATCTAAAGATTTAAGGAGAATGGGCATCCTTGAGGTTTGCCCCGAGAAATCAAAAGGATAAATAAGAGTTGGAAAGAAAAGTAGGAAGTGCTTTTCAGGCCAATAAAAGTCACAGCACTAAGAAAATATGCTGCGTGCATCTGTTGAATCATAGGAAAATTAAAGTGACCAGAATATAACATGAAATTTGAGAAGTGGGGAAAAGCTTCCGAAACCTGTGCTGGATGGCTTATAGAGGCCCTTATCCTCAGCATAAGAGAATTACCTGAAATTCATTATCCAGTTACTTTACAATTATTGTGCAGGAAATTTGTGTATACCTTCCCAGCCTTCAAGCACTAGTTGCAGTTTTCCTATGTAAAATAAATGTCATGAGTTATTGGTAGTATTTTAAAGAGAGTCAGTGTTGCAAAGGGCACAGTAGGATTGGGCACAGTGGCTCATGCCTGTAATCCTCAGGACTCTCAGTCTGGGGTAATGGCACTGAGTCCAAGCCATACAGTTCTATATGTCAAGGATCAGGGCAGCCATTGCTACTCTGTCTCATAAAACAAACACACACAAAAGAAAATTAAACATTTATACACTGAAGACTTACTCAGACAACACATAATATACAAGAAAATATACATCTCTAAAATCAGTGGTGGTTTCTTATATGTTTCTGCCATGGAGTGATTGATACATTTCAGTATGATGAACATAATTTTCATCCTTTATGTATGTCAATAATAATGAACAGTAGCAAACTCTTTGAAATACTTTACACATCTATATACACATGTACTATGTGTAAGGTTTTGCAAACTATAGAAGTTCTAGAATGTTTACAGGCAGACAAAGAACCATAGAGTCTTCCGCTTTAAACCCCCTTCTAGGACAAATGACAATTTACAGTCTTTGTAAAATATAGGTAAATGAATCAAAATCAAGCTGCAAGCCTCTGATCTCTAGCCACCTGCGATTTCATTTTGTTCAAATAGGACCTCCTCTGCTTTGAAATTCCTTACTCCATTTAACAGAGATCTCAGCTACATAACGTGTTCACGTTTTTGGCTCTCCTGTAAAATGTGTCCTCCCTCTTGGCATGCTGGGATAACTAAACAATTTTTCCTTCCAAAAATCACCTTTGCTAAGCTCATTGATTTATTTGAATAGGCATCCATCGACTTTTGAGTGTACCTCGTTCAGCTCTTGTGTTTGTATAACTGGGAAGCTCCAGTAAAAGGAAAATCTAGCACTTACTCTCTCTGGGTTTATGATCAACTTGGGAGACAAGCCTAACATGCATGCAACAAGGAGAAAACAACTTGAGACAGTATATAATTAAGAGCTGAATGTGATACCGACTGTGAGTGCACAATTCTTCACTAATTACCAATTGCTTTAAGGAATTAATACTTAACTTTGGGGATTTCCATCACAATTTCCCTATAAGCATTAATTCTTGTAACCAGCAATTCAATTCATTTCAGAGAGCTACAAACATATCCTGGTTTCTCAAATTATCAGCATTGTTCTAAGAAGTATGTTTTCTCCCCATTAAGCAATTAATTTGAATCCTGATTGTTCTGACCTCAGGGGCTTTTGGGGGATGCTTGCATCTCAGACGTAATTTAATTTTTCAAATGGATTTTTGGCTGGTGGAGGATTCATAGCCCTAGGGGAAAGGAGAAGACTTTCCAAGTAAAAGAGTGGAAGACGGAGAAGCACCTTGCATTAACACTTTTCCCTCTGATAGGAAAGAAACTTCAGCTTTCAACCTAGCCTTCTCCCTGTCTCCTTTTTGGCTTCTTTTACTTCCTTCTTTTCCAATCTTCCTGTCTGCCGTGCTCTGGCTATCTGCTCCTCAGTTGAGCCTGCAGGGCTCCCCTTCTGGTTGTGACCCTCAGGAGGAAGGAGGCTCCTGATCCTGACATCTTTGTTGTTTATGTTTTGTACCAGAGATTGAACCAAGAGTCTGAAGCAAGATAAGCCTTGTGCTGCATGAGTTGGCTGTAGCCCAGTCGTTTTCTTTCCTTTCTGCATTGCACGAACATTGAGACCAGTCCACTACTAGGAACACAGAGGACTTTCTCAGTTCAATTGCTCTTTATCTGCTATCAATGCTTTCTAGGTCACAAAAAAAAAATGTTCCAAAAGGTTCACAAGGTTTTCAGGACACTGACCATCAGCTACATTGACCATCTTTCTGAAACTGCTCCAACTGGCCTGGTAAATGACTATAGGTTCAGACCATCTTCAAATCTGATTTATTACCCTCTTCTTTAAGAAACAAATGATACACCTAGAAAGATGTCTCAGCACATTTTTTGCTCTTTCAGAAGACCCAGGTTTGATTTCAATTACCCATACTGTCCATAAACACAGTTCCAAGGGATCTGATATCCTTTTTTTGCCTTCATAATAACTAGGAAAGCAAGTACATATGCATAAATACAGGCAAAACAACCATGCATATAAAATAAAATAAATAAAATAAAATAAATGACAACTAATGATGTGCCATTTCTCCATCTGAGTTCAAAGGTTAAGAGTACAAATTACATCACCTTTTGAATTTCAGTTTAATCTTTTATAATGGTAAATCCTACAAGATGGGCTGTTGTAAGAATGAATGGCGAATGCTTAGTTATGTTTCTATTGCCATGACAGAACATCATGACCAAGGAAATTTTTGAAAGAAAGCATTTAATTAGGCTCCCAGTTTCAGAGGGTTAGAGTCCATGATGGTGGGATGAAGGGACAGCTGAGAACTTACATCTGGGTCAATAACCATGGGGCAGGGGACAGCTAACTGAGAATAATTTGAGTTTTTTGAAACCTCTGTAAGACACCTCAATACCTCCCCTAAGAAGGACACTTCTCCACCAAACAGTTCCACTAACTGGGAAGTAAGCACTATGTGAGCCTATAGGCCACTCTCATTCAAATCATAACAATGAGTAAACATGAGAACATTGTACAGTTTCTACTTCTTCCTCCATAAAATAAAGAGAATAGTGTTATATATTTCACAGACTTTATATCAGAATTCAATAAGCTGAATAATTTTAAACACATAAAAACATAACTATTAGCCTTTTATGCATATGTATATATGTACATGTGTATGTATGAATGTGTATGTTCATATATGTCTAACATATATATATATATAATATGTTTTGTGCATATGTATATTTGCATGGATGGGGATATGTTTGCATGTATATAGATGCTAGAAGTTGATTCAAAGTGTCTTCCTTGATTACTTTCCACTTCTTACATTGAACAGTCTCTCATTTGAACCCTAGAGCTTGCTGACTCTAGGCAACCGAGGCGTCCCTGTCTCTGCCTCCTCAGCTCTAATGTTAGCTACCATGACTGCCTGACATTAGCAGAAGTATTAAGGATCCAAACTCTGGTCATCATGCTTGTTTGGCAAGCAGTTTTCCCATGGAACCATTTCCCTAGCTCCTAATATCAATATTTTAACATAATTGATACTCATATTTGACACATATTTGATACTCAATAAAGATAAGTTCACATCTACATGTTTATTTAAACATGGTAGAAGATAAAATATCCAGCTACCTGCCAGGAAGTATTAATTCCTTAGAATCAATCTTTATTATTCTCTACACTTATCACATAGTTCCTAGTTCTAGTGTTATTACTTAACTCTGGAAATCTGTTTGCACCTGTAGCTACCTCCCACAGGTAGAAAATCAAGATGACCAGCATTGCAAGCTACTGATATGTTCAAGGCAGATCTTCATCTTCTTCTTATGCTCAAAAGCATAACAGCAATCATTAGTGGAATAATGCTGCTGCAGAGGCTACTACAGGCCATTGATAATGAAGAGCCTATTTAGTCTAATTAGATCATCACCTCTTGTGTCATGTGGAACATTAGGAAGTTAAGCATCGGCTTTGCTATTCCTTAGTTTTGTTGTTTGGGTCTGTCATGTATGTGAAGATGCAGAGGCCAGAAGAGGGTACTGGATCCCTTGAACCCAGAGCAGGAGTTACTGGCAGTTGTGATCCAGATAACATGGATACTGGGAAACAAAATGGGTCCTTTGAATGATCAAAAACTACATTTAACCACTAAGCCATCTTTCCAGTCCTAGTCCTTAGAAATTAAATCACCATTTGGGGGGTGGGACTAGAATGATGGCTCAGTGGTTAAGAGAACTGATTGTTCTTCCAGAAGACCCAGGTTCAATCCTTAGAACCCACATGGTGGCTGAGAATCATCTGTAACTACAGTTCCAAAGATTCTGTCATCCTCTTTTGGCCTCTTGATTGAATAGTACACAGACATACATACAGGCCAAATAATATAATCCTGAGAAAGATGTAGTGACAATATTCTGAATAAGTCACTGAAAACACCATATTGATCAAATGGGGATAGGAAGGATGGTATAAAATTGTTTTTGCAGGAGACTGTATGCAGTAGGACTGTGGCCTGTCCAGTTCACAAGTTTTGATTTGATTTGATTTTTTTGTGAATGTAGAATAGGCAAACTGAAGATACTTTGCATTAGACTTGAACACCTTTGAACCAGGTCAACTTTCACCTAGGGCAGAAGTTGTCTATAACTTTAGAAACCTACAGTCTTTAATTTTCATACCTCTCTACTTACCAAGAAATATAACTCTGCTTTTATAAGTATGAAACTTTGGAAGTTCAAAAGCTGTTTCATCCATAACTGATCCCAATCACATTTGTAAACCAGGAACTCTTTACAACCCCCTTTACAACTGAATGGACCAATGTGCAATTTACTCATTCTTTTCCTTTCACAAAAGAACAAGGCAGTTTGTTTTACAGGTACCCTGACCTTCAGCTTCCTCCCTGCCTTCTGATGTTTAGCCTCAAGAAAGTTAATCATTGGCAATCTTCTGGCTCTGAAAGGGAGTCCAAAAGTCACCTTGTTCCAATGCCCTGGCTGATAAAACAAGTACTAGAAAATGGCAATTGTATTCTATAAAATTGTATGTCCATTGCTGCTGCTGCTATTACTACTACTACTATGACTATTATTACTACTACCACTCTATGTGGGTTTGTGTGACTGTGTGTATGTGTGTGTGTGTGTGTGTGTGTGTGTGTGTGTGTGTGTGTGTGTGTGTGTTAAAGGAAGCATGGCCCAACAAGCATATGAAAGACAGAGGACAACTTTCTGGAGTTGATTCTCTCCTCCCACATTATGTGAGCTCCAGTGACTGAACACTGACTATCTGGCCTCCATTGGGCTGCAAACGCCTTTACCTGCTGAGTCATCTTATCAGGCTTATATTTTTTCATTCTCTAGAATAACATAGGTAACTGTAGGATACCAGAGAAGTTTTTACAGAAGTTGCTATAATGCAGGGGAAAAAAATGAGAATGAACAGGTGAAACTAAATCCTAAAGACATATACCTTGGAATTGATGGTTGACTTTCTATAAGGAGAGCTAGTGTGTGCATTAAAATGTTGTTGAGTGAAGAGATAAACTAATCAAATGGACTGCTTCTTACTGAGTTTAGAGAAAAATTCCTAAAGTGATCTATATCCTTTAAAACAATCCCCTCATGGTATTGCTTTTATGTCCAGATGCAGTCTGCAGCTGGTGTAGTACAGGGACAGAGTCCACACATACAAATAAGTGGAGAGATAAAAGGGGTAGAGAAGAAAGAGAGACAAGGTGAGAGTAACAGAAGGAACTTTCAAGAAAAGCTGCTCAGTTGTCAGAATGTCTTTCAGTTTATGGAACCATTTGGAGACTTGCAAACTCATTTGCATGTGACTTTGAAAATATGTTCTTTGCTAAAGACAACTAAATAGTGAATTGTGTTTCCATAGGAAGTACTGATAAGAAAGAACCATAGACACATCTTCTATCTTAAAAGATTCTTGGCTTTGAACATATAAACTAGGATGGATTTCATAGGTTTTAAGGGAAGTTTAATTTATAAACCCAAATTGTTCAGAAAAATTAGAAGGAAGAATGAATTGTAGCCAAAGAACTGAAATAATAAAGTTGGCAATGTACAAATGTACTTGACTATAAGTTATTGATTCCATAAGCCATGCTCTAACATACTTCAACTGATGATTATCATTGCACATGAAGTAGTAAGCAGAATAATGTTACAAATACATAAAAATGTCACTAGAGTCTTAACACAGTTTTTCTGTAAAAGAACTTCGGGGTGTGGACTGGGATTGCAGCAAGGGCAGTTGCCCAAATAACATGTAAATTGTGTGAATCATACACAGAACTTCTTGATGAAGAGGAAATGCCTCTCTCAAATGGACAACTGTTATGTTATCTCCTTTTGCAACAGTGATTACATTTGAGTTTTACATTATGGGTGCAATGAAGCCAGAATTTACTGCCTGTATAATAGATCAAAGCAAATCAGAATGTAATTATTTCATAGAGCAAGGGGTGGCTTATCTGAACACAAAGGAACAGGAAACCCTCAACTGCTATAGCTTTTGAAAGCAAAAGAAGAGGGAAAGCTATAGAGAGGCAGTTTGTCAGTAGGGTGGAAACCAGCTACAACTATTCTTTTCTCTTGCAAATTAGTTCTCTTTCTTCCCAGGTACTAAACTTTTTAATCTGAAAATCCATTTCCCTTCATGCCTATGCCTCCCTAGAGGCTGCATATTCATTTTCTGGATATTAGATACCCTATTTACCACAGCCTGGAGCCTAGAGACATTTGCCTTGTGGGGTTCCTTCCCCACCCTTTCCTACACAGAATTTCCTAGTGAAAATTACTGCAAAGGAAGGTGACTGACAGGCTCCTGTTGGGGAGCTAGGATCACTACACCTTTAAACTTCCTGTTATTATTATTTAACACGTGAAATGGCCACTCTGTCATCATCACAGGTGACTTCTCAGAGGTAGCAAAGCCCTGGGATTCAGGAGGACAGGGTTTAATATTAGGTTATTAATGGTTAACAACAGGCCACAGGCCTAAGGAAAACACATTTAGAAAGTCAACCAGAGGTATATTTTACTTTAATGAAAAAGAATAATGAAAAGCCCTCTATAGGGAAAGCAAATTTGACAAGGTTATTTAAATATATATGCAGGCCTTAATATTTCAGAAGTATTTTTTCTTAATAATGGGATTTAATCTAATTTGCGAACTTGGTCTTAAGTTAGAGGGTAGCTGGAAGATAATCTTCAAAAATGAAGCTCCTTTGCCAGTAATAAGTTTAAAAAAGGTTTTAGGCTGCTTCCATGGGATGGGGGTATTAAAGAAGTTCTAGTTGACCTCTTATTAGACTCGATACTGAAGATCAAATGTGAAATAAATTATCTAATGCTACAAAGCTCTCAAGCACAGGCAGCTTTACTAAGGATGACAAGCACTTAGACCGGCCACAGCAGTTAGTGACTTTACATATTTTACAATAGTTTCTGAGCAAGCACTGTGATTGCTGGCTTCTAAAGAAAAGGGAAATAATTCAATAAAGGTCACATGGGCTAGAAAAATGAAACTTGGATTCAGCCCGTATTGTGATGCAGGACTGGCTCCTAACTGCTCAACCAGGAAGCAGAGGACTCTGCTGCCAGCCACCAAGGTCTACAGCCCTAGATCCCAGACCTCAGCAGATCCTGCTATCTGCTGGCCTGTCTCTGGTTGCTCATACTTGATTCAGACCCCCCTTACTTGAATCATGACTCTACCCTCTTCTCTGATTTAGTTCCAACCTCTCCAGTTCATATAGATCCCATAGACCTTGACTCCCACTTGGAATAATCGCCCCTTTCCTCACTAAGATCCAGTACCTCAGATCTCAGTTAATGTCAAGAGACTGGGCCTAGAATCAACTCAAGTATAGGTCAAATGAAATCCAGTCTGTGAATTACAAATCAGGCAGAGGGCTGCTGCTGGTACAGATGAAGAATGATAGGATCTATTTAAAATAGATAAGTGAGAGCTTATTGAAAAGGAAGGCTTTCAGGCATGTCTGGCAGCCAGTGACTCAGGTTATCAATTGATATCAATTGTGCCACTAGACCTAAGTTAAAGAATGGAATATAACTTCAGTAGAAGTATTTGCTTTGGGTTAGCACCAAACTCTGTTAGAGCCAGACTGGAAGGGCACACTGTACACGACCTTCTATAGTAAAAATCTGGGACAGACAAAACAAGGCATCTGGGGGAGGACATGACTTATAACCCAACTAAATACCTGCTGTTCTAGTCTCCCATTGTGGAAGCCTTGACCACTGTGGATGGTCAATGCTACTAGGGCAAGATTCCCTGCCTTCCTATACCTGAGCACTATCTTAGAGGCAACAATGAGAAGGCTTGGGTTTTAATGCTCTAAGTTCTAATCTCATAACTTTATATTAAAATTAATCTCTCTTATTATGAGTGTTTTCTCTGACATTATATATCTTTAAACAATATTCTGAGAAATGAATGACAACTTGTCTTTAATTCCAAAATTCTCTAGTAAATATACTATCATAAATCTTAGCCAATGACAGCCAGCATGAGCACATTCCACATAAGTATTTTTACTCTCTAGGACTAATTCCTATGTCAACTTAGACCATGTACTTTGCAATTCAAACTCACAATCAATATATAAACCTGAAAACCATCCTTAATATAACTCATACAACAACAAATTTGGAAAATCTTAAATCAATTGTGAGAACACATACCCCAATAAAGCTAATGATTCATTCTTGGGTGATTTGTTTAAGGGTTTAACTACAAAAAAAACCACAGGCCTTTAGTCTGAAGTTTAAGCTGCCAATTGAACAACTAGGGCCTTAACTGATTAATTTTCTCCCTACTTTAGACAAGATACATTTTACATATGGGATCCAGTAGATATAATTTGCTCAGGGTTTTGAAAAAGCTTACTGAAACATTTTTTATAAGCAAACATGAGTAGAAAGAATAATGAAAAGATAAAAGAATGTTGTCCTGAGTTGCTGCAATAAACCCCATGAGAAGTGTGCTGTTAGACACTAGATCTAAAGTGAAGAAGATGATTAAACACCTTGTGTGAGGTGGTAATCTGGCCTGGTTGAATATATGAGATTCTTCCTTCATCTGAAGTTTTATTCACTGTAATTTTGGGTAACTGCAGATAACCAGAAGGTAAAAACAACATAGGAAAATCTCAAAAATATATAATTTACATGGTTTAAAGTCTGAAGTGGAAGTTTCTGGTTGTATCATGTGATACAACCTTGCCTGGTATTTTGCTGAGGAAGAACCACGTGCTTATTTTGCTGAGGTAAGACACATGGGGAGGACTTGGTAGGTTTAGAGAGAGTATAAATAGGACTCAACTGACAGTGACAACAAACTTGCATATCTAGCTTTGCAAGGCTAGCTTGGTTTCCAGTCTTAAATGACCTTCGCTTCATTGAGAGAGGCACAGCAGAGAACTTCTCCTGGCATCCCAGCTGGTTCTGGTTGTTCCCTTGATTCTGCCAAGGCCTGGTGCCCAGGGAGTGGCACTATTAGGAGGTGTGGCCTTGTTGGAGGAAGTGTGCCACTATGAAGGTGGGCTTTGAGACCCTCCTCCAAGCAGCCTGGAAATCAGTCTCTTCTTCTGGCTCCCACTGGATCAAGATGTAGAACTCTTCTATAAGAGGTGCTCTTCTCCAGCACCATGTCTGCCTGGATGTTGCCATGCTTCCTGCCATGATGATAATGGACTAAATCTCTGAGCCTGTAAGCTAGACCCAACTAAATGTCCTTTGTAAGAGTTGCCTTGGTCATGGTGTCTCTTCACAGCAATAAAACCACCAACCTATTCCCATATACCCTTTTACATCTATTTACCAATTTGCCTTCATTTTTAGTCATTTTGTCTGTCTGTTTGCTTTCATTTTTTGTTTGTTTTTTTGTTTTTGGCAAGATCTATGTCTCTAGCTGGCCTTGAACCAGTTATATTACTGATGATGATCTTAAACTCCTGGTCATTCTGACACCACTTCCCAGTTACTGGCATTATGTTTATGTGTAAATACATCTGATTTTATATTTTACTAAGGGAAGAAACAGGATTTTTCACATGCAAGACAAAAATTCTACCAATTGTTCTATATTACAGGACTCCTATTAGGCATTTAGAAGTCATTTTGGATCATTACGTCAACTATCAAAGTATCAGTGTTTGAATTTAATACTTACTTTAGTTAACTGTAACTCAAGTATTATCATAGTAGTATTGTGTAGCAGTTTCCTCGGGGACTGAACACTCTATCCTATAGGGTAGGTCCTGCCTTAAGACAGAAATTAAACAACCCAAACTAGCTTGAAGAAGTCCCTGAAACTGATAGCTCCTTCTATCTCCAGGTAAACAGGCAAAGATGCTGAGATTCACTTTAAGAGAAGCATAATTACAAAGATGACTCTCAGATAAATCTAGCCACCAGAAAGGAAGCAAAGAGTAGCTGAGTTGTCTGGAAGAGGCTTAGGCCAATTAAGCCCCCTGGAAAGTACACTATCCATTGACCTGCCTGCAAGTTGTGCATTGGGCTCCAGCTTTCTATCTTTTGTGAGTTGTGACCCATACTAGGGTAGCTTTCCATGATGCAGCTATCTTTGAGTCTTTTCTGCTCCTGTATTAACCGCTCATCCATATTGATGTAAGTAATCCCAATAAATTACTCATTCAACAGGTCATATCTTTGTCATATCTGTAGTTTGGTTGTCATTGGCTGCCTATCTGGGATGAGTAGACATAGGTATGTGTGTTGTATCTCCTCAGGAAAAGACTGCTACTCAATAGTAATTCTTTTGGTTTTTTTTGTTTTGTTTTGTTTTGTTTTGTTTTGTTTTGTTTTGAGGAAAAGTTTTATATGCAGCCTTGGCTAGCCTGGCATGCACAATGCAGACCAGGTTGGCTTAAAATTCACAGAGATTCACCTGCTTCCACTCCTGAGATCTGGTATTAATACTATGTACCATTATGTTATTTGCTTGCTATAATTTTCTGTGTCATTATTAAGTGTTACTAATCTACTAAACTTTATCAGGGACTCACTTACATAGCCAAAAAATAAGATTAGTTAGGTTCAATTCTACCTAGCGTTCCCAGCCTCCTCCGGTCTTGTGAATTGTCTATTTTCCATAAGGAAGATACTATGGAATAGGGTATGAAGTTAGGAATAAAAGGAAATCTTATGAACCAGTAGAGTCAGAACGAATGCATATCTTGCAATGATGCTGTTAGGTCTTGACAATGAAAGTAATGTCTTTTGGGAAGTGAACTCGTTAACAGAAGATGTAACATCTATATGAGTAAATAAACACCAAATACATGCATAATACAAAATGGTAGCATAAATATAAAGCTTTAAAGGTTTTGAATTGCTATATAATTATAACAAAGACAATGCTCACTGACTTGAAAATGATTTAATAACTTAAAATATTGTGTTTATTTAAAAAAAATCTATTTAAAGATGCAATTAAGAAGACAAGTAATTCTATGTTGTTATAGGGAAAAGGTCATTAGAGAGAGACTTCATCTGATTGAAGTTATTTTGTGTGTGTGTGATTTATGGACAGTTTTCTTACCCTGCTTTACCCTTAGCTTTACCAGCCTAGACACAGATGAACTCAAACTTAGCTTACTACACAAACTAATGGAAAATAGCCTTCCCTCTCATAAAGACCTCCAGAATCCTGAGGATTCCTAGAGTGCTAGAAGATGTGAGCGTGGCATTCTCCCTTTCCTGTTTTCTAACCTGGCTTCCATTTCATATGATGGGAGAGGGGAACACACTTCTACTAGGACCACTATAAGAGAGAGCTATATCCTCTGTGTCCTCATCAGTCCTGCCACCCAAACTGCTTAACCCCAATGTCCAGGGGACTGCTGCAAAGCCTAGCATCCTTTGAACAATTTTATTTGCATAAACTGTCCATAGCATTACTTTTGGTGACATGTATCCCTCTACCCCAATACACACACACACACACACACACACCCCTCATTAACTTGTTCTCTTTCTCCTTTGAATCTTAGCAGTCTTATAGTTAGTTGTTGCAAACAATATATTAAGAGAAAAATGCGACATGGATGCAGCTTTCTCCTGGCTTTCCCCAATAGGGTCCTTTTACTGAGAACCGAGCCATAATCTTGTGAGAAAGCACCAGCCATATGGACAAAGCACAGAGGTGTTCCAACCACCAGCACCCCCTATTATTTTCATCTACATTCCACACTGATTGCTAACTATGGAAAGAAAGACTTTAAATTCCAGCTCCCAGCATTGGTGCTGCTGCCCAGCAGACATGTAGTCAAATGGCAGAGAAAAACTCCTGGCAAATTCTGCTACATCGTAGAAAAGGAACAAAATAGATGCTGGTTTTTGCTATAGCTCAGTGTTTGCAAGTGGCTGCATTTGTAGCAGCAGCAATACTCTTTCATCAGCCACACATCTTTCCTTAGAGATTGAGGGGAATATTAATATCCCTCATTCTATGTAGTCCCTGGAACATCAAGACGAAGTCTAAGCTGACCAAATACTGTATCTTACTTCCTGATAAAAGGTTCTTACCTTTTATTGTAGGTTACTTCCCAATATGGAGCAGCTGAAGGCCCTTCAGGCTCCGGGCTATCATGTTTATCTCACAGCTATTAAATGTGTTCCTATCAGATCTCTCTGTTCCATGTATTTTCGCTCAAGTGAAAATATGCCTGTGGGCTGGGGGTGTGGATGAGGATCTGGCCCATCATTGTAGAGAGAAGCCTATGAGAAGATTGACTTAAAAATCTTACCTCAGGCATATCAACTTTGACTGTACTTTATAAACCACCTCTGAAAGAGAAGCTTCTAGGGGAGTGTGATTTCAGTCTCTGTCATTTGGTAAAGGGAAGGTGGCCAAGCAATACAAATAATAAAAGACACTTAAAGGGAGAAATTTTCCTGTCAGAAAAGGTATTTTATGAGGGTTGTGGGGCTACAATAGAAGAGAATTTGGGAATTTCAATACCCGGTTCAAAAAGCCCATTTACTGGGGACAAGCTGAGAGGGTTACAAAAAAATATTTATATTTTATAAAACTATAAAAAGCATAAGCTAGAGGAAAGTACAGAGAAAACTAGAAAATAACGGAAAGCATCCACAGGAGAAATGTGGACAAGAACACAACTCTTTTTTAGAAATGAATGAGATCTAAGGACTGTGTGTCACCCAGGCTTGTCCTTTGACATCCTTTGATACAGAACCTGAACTGTAGGGGTCATTCTGATACATGAAAGTATTCCACTGCATCACAGCTAAATAAGATAGTCAGAGTTTACAGCGAGTGCAATACCTTTGCTATTTTCTCTTTGCTAACCTAGTTCCATTATGGCAATAAAAATGGAGGTGGTATAAATGAATATTATAAGTAAAAATTAAGAAAGCACATATAAATGCATGTCCTATGTTGAATATCTCCTAAGTTCATTTTAGTAGTTTTACTTTGAGCCATGTCTGGTCCGTAGTTTGTAAAGAACCTATGCTTTTTTTCTTCTTGTTAATGTTTAATTACAATACCTATGACTTCCAGCTCTCTAGAACTCCGTGGCACTAGTTGCTGAACCAAATTCACAACAGCATCTCATTTCAGCCTCATGAAAACCCTTTGAGGCAGAAACTGTTACTTATTATTTTCAGATCACGATAAATTAAACAACTTGCCCAACATTCCAAGGCTGATATAACTCGATATGCATGAACCCAACTATTCTTAAAAATCTCAAACGATATCTTCCTAGCTCTAATCTTCTCTTTTGCTTATTTAATTTTCAGGAAAAATATTGCAAGCTGTATTCCCACCATATTCCATCCACCTCTTTATTTAAAAGGTCAAAGGATTCGGCTTTTAGAAAAGGAAACAATTGTCAGCAAATTCCAAGTATAGACATAACTCATAGGTCTGGTCACTAACAGCATTCCAGTCTAAGAGTTAACCACAGAATCACTGACTGCTAGCTTAGAGTAACATTAATGCCAGAGACTCCAAAGTAAGTGGAGATGTACATTTCACACTTGCTTAGGTTGATTGCCGAGTCCAACACTATCTGTGGGTCTCAAGAATTCATCTTCAACATGCTGTATGCTTTAAGGATGGAAAGTTATATGATTTAATGTGCTCTTAAGCAGGCGTGGTGCGTAATCCCCAAAAGAGAACTGACAGCAGAAACTTGCAAAAAAATTTAACAGACATTCGTCAAAGAATTTGCAGAGCTATATCTGAGGTCAACTGGTGTTATCCAAAGTGACAATTTTCCCATGAAAATTTTGCCATGAAAACTTGAAGTTCTTCCCATCAACAAGCATCCATACCCTCCTTTGTGTCTCTGAACAGGACTTGTGCCTCCTTTGACCAATAAAATGTGGAAGAAATAACTAGGTATCTGCTCTAGTACCAGGCCTTCAAGGACTTCCTTCATAAATTCTTTTACTCTAAGGAACCATCCTAGCCACTGAGAAAGACAGTACAGCAGAACCATAAAATGATAATAGGTTCCAGAGATATGACTATCCCCCTCTTTGGCCATTTCAACAATGCCTAGCACACAGGATGAGGATGAAGGACCTCCAACTCTACCTCAAGCAACACTCAAAATAATAGAAAGTATAAGTGACCTCAGGGCAAGCAGAGTAGCATGGGTGTTATACAATACAGGAGAGAGAAGTCATTACTGGGAGCCACCAAATTGTGTTGGGGTTTACTGTCCACCGAGAGATCAAAACAATGCTCTAAGTGAACCTACAAGTATGTTTGGGTAGTATTGCCTTTGTCTCTAAATGTCATTAATTAAAAGTGATTTTCAAAGCCTAAGTGATGCATACCAACAATAACACTAATTCATAGTATATTTACAGTCAGTTAGGACTTCAGTTTGGTGTTAGGTAGGCATAGAGCAGATATTAGACATTTCTCTGAACTAACAAGGAATGTAGCACTATAACCTCCATTACACATTGATTACTTTGCCAAAAAATAAAAATAAAATAATGTTTTCTGCCAACTACCATGTTTTGGCTCTCATGAAAGTCATGGGGTTTAGGTATTGTTATTGGTGTTCGTTTACATGCTGTTTGGTAAGTTGGTTTGAAACATGGACATCAAATATTCCATCTGCCTCTGGTCGATGAAAGTGAACCCCCTACGCTTTTTAATTTCATGTTAAGCCTAAAATCTTTGACTCAAACCTGGGGAGTTTGAAAACTCAAAACTTTAAAAACGAAAAGCCATGTGTCACAATAAAAACAACAAGTCCTTGAGCACACTTGTGCTGAGATTAATTTACAATCACTTCACCCAAGAGTTGACCATGTCATGGTACTTAGTTAAGAACTGAATATGATCTTCAGAGGTCACTGGTTCAATGCTTACCAAATACTGCTTTAAATATACTGGTAGTTGTTTTATTCTCTTATTTCTTATTTTTCTCAGTATCAAAAAATAGAGCAAAACCATTCTCCAGCTGAATAATGTTTGGCTAAGACCTGTCTTATTTCAAGTATTTTCTACTTAGAGAAGATAATTTTATTTTTCCATGCAATAAATACTAATAAATGTTTAACATCTAGTTCTGTGGTAAAAATAAATGTATGCTTACTTCAATTTGATATACTTTTAACAATTCAAAATATTTGTAGCATACAACTTACAAAGCATAAGATAGTGTAAGACTATGTAAACTTTCATGTACCAACTTTTTGGCAGAGAATATTTTCAACAAAATTTTACTGGTTTAATATGTTATATTCTTTTATCTGTAGCTAATCTATGCTATAATTCAATCATGATTTGGCAAATAGAATGGCATCCAATATAGTAATAATTTGATCAATAAGTGTATTGTCATTTAATATGATATGTGATCTATAATTTAGTTCTTATTTTTCTATAAATGATATCCATTAAATATAAATTTCAGCTTCAGAACCAAACATGACATACAATTAAGTTTCATCTTCATCATTATCCCTTTTCATAATTATCTAAGGCTAGACAATCAATAATGTAATAAATCAAACTCTTATCAAAGCATTTGCAGATCCCTATGGTACAATGCCCTCACTATGGCTAGCTTCAATCTACAAAAGTAGTATCAGTCATTCTGAGCTAGAAAGACATACAATAACTTATACTGTCTGCGAAACTGGGAAGGTGGCTCAGCACTTGATGTGGGGGCATAAGGACCTTAGTTCAGATCTTTGGAACTCATGGAAAGCTGGATATGTTATAATCCTAGCATTCCAATAGTAAGAAGGAAGGTAGAAACAGACTCTACTAGCTCATAGGCCAGCTAGTGTGACTTATGCTACAATGGGTAAGACACCCCATTTGAAACAAGGTCAAAGGTGAGGACTGACAAACATACTGTCCTCTAACTCATTCAGGAGCCATTTACACACATACACACACACACACACACACACACACACACACACTCACCATATATACACATTGATTGCAAAACTGTATTTGTACATTCAAAGGTATAAATAACCTCAAAGAATAAGTCAAATAATTAGAAAGCCATGGATATCAAGGATTAAGGTCCTTTGCTTTTAGGATAATTCATTTCACTTTAACCTCATTTGATTTAATTTAAAATAGTGATTGTGATTAACAACTGACATATATGACACCTGAAATATTTGTTCTTTGTCAGTCTGTGTTAGCTGGATTCTTTACATGCTGTTCATGTATGATTTAATAGAGATAGTTGCACTCTTTTGAACTTCTAGGTAAACTATTTTTTTTATCAAAATTATTTCTGTATTGAAGTTAGAAATAAACAGAAAAAATAGCACAAGAATAATAAATTTAGAGAGAGAAAATGTAAAATTTTTTATACAGCACTGAAATTCTTCTTTGCTTTTTATATTCCTATTATTTTGTTATTTGTAGATATTAAAAATATTAATTTTTAAAAGCATGGTTTGATTTCCTAACCCACCAAAAAGCTTTCCATAAAATTCTGATCTATAACACACCTCATAAATATCAAGCTAAAATAGAATAGTTCTTAAAATATGGTTTTGTTTTTTTGTTATCTAATGAGAAAATTGTAGCTTGAGGTAATATAGACAAGCAGCTTGGATGGAGGAAGGAAAATGACACTGAGCAAGAAATGTCACCTATTTAAACATTAACCATTAAAGTCACCTATTTCAAGTATCAACCACCCTCATTTCTGTGCAACTCTCATGGAGTACCAGATGGCACTCAGCCTCCAGTATGCAGCCTCTAAACTCCACAGCTTGGCCACCAGAAATTTCCTACTGCTTTCCTTACAAGCAGAAATAAGCCTTTCCAATTATAACCCAAGCTGCAGGACAGTAATGATGGAAATGAATTCTCCTAGATCCTAGTATTGATTGATGTTTGGGAGAATTTTTGGAGCGCTTGTGAACACATTAGGGTAGTATCCCACCTGGCTGCTAAAGCATGCAGAAATCACTTCTTTGTGCTTACTGGATAGACTCTTTCCACTAAGAAAGACCTATGGTTTACTTACAGACGGGAGCCTAGCATGGCTGTTCTCTGAGAACCCAACCAGCACCTGATTGAGAAATACGGAGCTACTTGCACCTAACCAAGAGACTGAAGTTGGGGACACCTATAGTTGAATTAGGAGAAGGATGGAAGAATGTGAAGAGGAGCACTTCCCCATTGGAGGACCAGCGTCTCAACTAACTGGGAACTCTGAGATCTCTCAGACAATGAGCCACCAACCAGGTAGCACACATGAGTATGTCCGAGGCCTCCAAAACATATAGCAGAGGATGGCCTGGGCTGGCTTCAAAGGAGAAGACATACCTAATCCTCAAGAGACTTGAGGCCCCAGGAAGCAGGGAGGTCTAGTGGGGGAGCATCTTCCTTCAGGGGAAGGAAGAATGGAATGAGGAACTGTGGGACAGGTGATACAATGAGCAATGATTTCTCTTCCTCTCCTCATTTTATTGACAGCAGGTACATGGTTTCTCTGAGATTGTCTGGAATGTAAAATGTTTTCTGTAACTGAATGTCAGCCAGGGCCTTTGCATTAATTTTCTGACTTTTGGTTTGTTTGGCTGCTTCTGGTCTTTCTTTTCTAGGCAATAACCTCTTTGAAAACAAGGATGATACCTAATTCCTCCCAATATCCTCTGTAGACCCAGCATGCATCCTAACTTGCCTGCTATAAAGTATCTTAGAGGACTGTGCAAGGCAAAGCCAAGGTCTCTGCCTTCCACTTTGGGAATGCACGAGGCAAGAATTCAGACTCATTAGCTCCTTCCACTTCTAGGTAAAAATCAAGTAAATCAATGAAGCAAATAAATCCTGTATTTATTTAAAGGACTTTTTCCATTAATGAATAGATTTCTTTTTAATTTGACAAGAAGGTGAAGCTCAGTATGAGGAAACAGAAATGTTCAGTGGGCTGACTGGAAGTGTCAAAAACAAGGTTAATAGATCACACAGTCCACAATGGGTGGTAAATTAAGAAGAGCCAAGGCTGGATAAATGTGAATTGCAGAGTTGGGGAGCATTTGTCATTTCATCCCTGGTGTTTACTCTTATAAGAGAGGCTCTTGGTCCTGTGAAGGCTCGATGCCCCAGTATAGGGGAATGCTAGAACAGGAAAGTGGGAGTGGGAGGGTTAGTGAACAAGGGGGTGGAGCTATAGGATAGGGGATTTGGGGAAGGAAAACGAGGAAAGGGGATAATATTTGAAATGTGTATAAAGAAAATATCTAATAAAAAATTCAGCCAATAGAAAAAAAGAAATATTTTTATGCATTCAAGTATATGTTAAACAAACTTGGAAGAAGCTGTAGATGTCTGTTACATTGCTGCTTTCAGCACCCTTACTGAATCACTTTTAAGTACAATAATTAACACAAATATTGGGCAAGGAAATGGTCCTAGGAAATAAAGTTTGATTTCATCAGAAAAAAAAAAAAAAACAGAAGAAGAAGAAGAAGAAGAAGAAGAAGAAGAAGAAGAAGAAGAAGAAGAAGAAGAAGAAGAAGAAGAAGGAGAAGAAGAATGCTCTCTGTGTACTCTGTGTATGCCTATATCTCATGCAGGGCACTGAGGACATAGATAGTACTAAGTACTGGCTCTACATTTATGAAGACACACTGATAAGTGGATATTAGCTCAGAAGCTAGGAATACACAAGGTATAATCCACAAACCACAAGAAACTCAGGAAGAAAGAAGACTAAAGTGTGGATACTTCGATCGTTCTTAGATGGGGGAACAAAATACCCATGGAAGGAGTTGCAGAGACAAATTATAGAGCAGAGACTAAAGGGCTGACAATCCAGAGACTGCCCCAGCTGGGAATCCTTTCCATATACAATCACCAAACCCAGACACTATTGTGGATGTCAGCAAATGCTGGCGGACAGGAGCCTGACATAGCTGTTCCTTCGAGGCTCTGACAGTGCCTGATTAATATAGAAGTAGAGGCTCATAGCCATCCATTGGACTGAGCACAGGGTCCCCAATGAAGGAGCTAGAGAAAGGACCCAAGAAATTGAAGGGTTTGCAGCCCCTTAGGGTGAACAACAATATGAACTAGCTAGTACCCTCAGAGCTCCCAGGGACGAAACCACCAACCAAAGAATACACATGGTGGGACTCATGGCTCCAGCAGCATATGTATACCAGAGGATGGCCAAGTCGGTCATCAATGGGAGGAGAGGGCCTTGGTCCTGTGAAGATTCTATGCCCCAGTGTAGGGGAATGCCAGGGCCAGGAAGTGGGAGAGGGTGGGTTGGTAAGCAGAGGAAGAGGGGAGGGAGCAGGGTTTGGGTTTTGTTTGTTTGGGTTTTTTGTTTTTTGTTTGTTTTTGGAGGAGAAACCAGGAGAGGAGATATCATTTGAAATGTAAATAAAGAGAATATCTAATAAAGAAGAAGAAGGAGGAGGAGGAAGAGGAGGAGGAGGAGGGGGAGAGGGAGAAGGAGGAGAGGGAGAAGGAGGAGGAGGGAGAATTATGCTCTCTGTATATGCTTATATCTCATGCAGGGCACTGAGTGCATAGCTAGTACTAAGTACTGACTCTACCTTTATGAAGACACAGTGAAGCAGGAGAGCATACCTTTATCCCAGGTCAGGGAGAATCACCAGTGGTTCTGTGAAAAGCCAGGGTAAAGCTACCAAATTGGATTGGGCATTTGATGTATGCCAGACAGGGGGCAGGCACATGCTTTGTGTATTTTCTCTCGTTTGCTAGGCTGACTGTGAGATAAAACCACTGTTTGCTTGTATGGCTGCAGGTCTCATAGTCCCAGTGAGCTACTACACATCCATCCTTAAGGTCTTCATGCAGCCAACGTAACTAAGCAGAGTAAATAAAATCTGGGCAAACCAGCTTCCAGACAGAATTTTAATTTTTAACATTTCAAAATTGCTTTGTGAATGCTTTTAGATTTTACTCTTTAGTGATCCTGTTCCATAATTTCATCATCCCGTGTCTTTTTAAAGGCCCTAGTTCCCAGATTTGTCTGTTCTAATCTCTAAATAGCCATCTACTCATGTGCCCTATTCCTGATTGCTCCACCATGCATCGCTCCTCTAACAGCTGATACACATCACTCAATTTTATCCATTTTGACCCTCTCTGTGCAGTTTATACTTATAATTTAAACAATCACAAGTGATGAAAATATGTAACTGGAGAGTTCGTGCTTTTTCAGATCTACTATACTAGAAGTATTACCTAATAAATGAATCAGCTTTTGTTATTGAGATAATCCTTCACACCAAGTTCACTTTCTTCCTAACTAATCTGTATGCTGCCTGCTCAGTTTCTGCTTCACCTGAAGCCTAGAGGTTCAGTTTTCACCTCTGCCCCATATATATACATATATATACATATATATGTATATACATGTCATATATAGATAAGTAGAGTTGAAAATCTATAAAAATGATATAGAATAATATGTTAATGTGTTATATTGATGTCTGTACATAATTATTATATTAATATAATATATGTTATATTTATAATATAATAGAGTATATTAATATATCATTCTAGATCATCCTATATTAATAAGATACTGAATTTCTGGGGGCAATGGATTTTTTTATGATATGTCATAGGCATGTAAAAATAAGCTCTGAGTCCTCTCCAGATGAAATGAGTATAGTGTATATACCTGTAATCCTAGATGTGGATATGAGATAGAATGATAAGAAGGCCAAGGTTATTCTTAGCTCCATAAGAATTAAATACCCATACTTGCGAGGAAAAATTAAAGAAAATAGGAGAGAAGGAAGGAAGGGAGGGAAGGAGGGAGGGGGAAGGAAAGAAGGAAGGAAGGAAGGAAGGAGGGAAGGAAGGACAGAACTGACCCGAGGACAGTACAAAGCTCACCTCCTTTCATTCCATTCAATCTAGCTTCTCTTAGCTTCTGATTGAATTGCTCTGCTTGGCCTCATACTAACTCTGGCCATTTGTTTTAATCTTCTGGCTCCTTATTCTCTGGCTTATTCTGTCTTCACCTCTGATTCTGTAAAAGTGTCACAGTAAAACTTGCTTCTGCTATCCCCGTGAACTGAACTGTACTGTCCTGACTGCACCAAATGGGACTGACTAAACCAAACTCAACTTCACTCTACTAACTCTGGCTGCACTCAACTGAACTGAACCAAACTGCATGAACTGAAATGACTTACTTAAACTGACCTGACTCTACAAATTTAACTGACTCAACTGCCTGGACTCTTCTTTAAGCTGCTCTCAAGTATCCTCTTTTTTCCTCTCTGTTCTCCCAAGAGTTGAGCATATCCTATCTCTGACTAATTCTGTCAAATCTTTCTCTGATTTATCACTTTGTCTGCCACTCAATTAGACATCACTTTCAAACATTGTTACATTTTTGTTTTGTTTTGTTTTACAAACTAACTTTACCTTAATTGTTTGGGATTAAAAGTGTGTACCAAGGATGGGTCTGTATTCTAGCCAGAAGTAGTAAAGGTGTTTGGTATGGTGCGTCTACATTCCAGAAGAATCACACAGACCTAGGTTTGGAACATGATTGCTAGCAAGAGCAGCCAGGTGGCTGGATTAAAATTCCTCTCTCTACAAATTCTCCTGATTTTCTAACATCAAAGTTTTGGTACAAATCTATCTTGAATTATAATTACATTCTCATAACTTTATTTGGTTAAATTGTATTGTTTTAAACTAGGACACCTAAAGGAAAAAAAAAAAAAAACACTTTACATCTTGGTCCAGATTCTCTACATCAAGTTTCTGATACTTCCGCAAACTCCATGAATATAACTAAACACAACTGAGGCTCTCTGCCTGCCTGAGGGTATCCCTCTGCCTGGGTGTATCCCCCATCCTTTGGGAAGCAGCAAATGTCTTTCTCTCCAAATAAATTGGCGCTATGAGCTTCCTGTATCAGATATTAACTCAAAACTAATGGGAAACAGGAAAGCCCCAAGGGATGACAAATAGATTTTTATCTACAAAAGAAGTATCAGAAAATTAAATATATATATATATATATACATATATATATATATATAATCAGGATTATGTTGTGATTATATCTAAGGTAGAGTTCAGATTGGATTTATTTTTAAGCCAAATCTCTCTGGCTGTGTGTAGCCCCTCTGTGTGGCCCATGGAACAGCAGTTTGGAGTAAGATTGCATGGACCCCATTAACTGCAATTGTATAGAGTGCATGAATTTGGCTTGTTTTGAGAAATGCTTATCAAAATGATCCTTTTAGATATGTATCCAGCTACAACTTGATCACACCTTCATGTGTGTCATCATGAGCATACTGAGGTGAGTGGCAAATTGCACCAAATGATAGGAAGTTAAGATTGATTTCCTATCTTGACTGCTGATTGGTTGCCACTGTGGCCAAACCCTTCCTCCTTTTCTGCCTCAATTTTTAGAATTCAGGCTGAAAGAGCTGATTTGAGGCACGTTTCCTATGAAGCAGCTGTCTTCCAAAGCCTAAAGCATAATCATTTGTGATTGTTCTTTGGGTATTTTTTTAAGCAACTGAAAAAGTCAGTTTTATCCTTCCGTTTTTAGCAGAAGCAACACAAATTAGCAGTTATATTCAGGATGGAATCTTGATGGCATGTCTAGTCTTTATATCCTGTTCTTTTACAATACAAATTATCTTTACCCCTTCCCAATATCCCATAAATTCACAGGAAACAGGATCTCCTTTGTAGCCTTTTATTAGCTGGAAGACACTAATAACTCTGAACAACCGCAAATAGCAGACCTTCCAATAAGTGTGTCACTACGGTCATTATACACTGAGTGACAAGTTACTATGTATGTCACACTGCGGGCATTCACGTTTCCCCTCACTATTTCTAATATGTGCAAATCAGCCATGTTACAGTTTCATTGATCATTTGTCTGTTTAATGGTATCTCATTACTTGAAGGAAATGCGTGCAGTCAAATAGAAGAGAATGAAAGTTAAATTAAGCAAGTGAAGAAATTAGGGAAAATAAAATTGGGAACTAAATTATTGTATAAAAGTCTTCCTTGATTTTCAAGATTTGCTTAAAATCGGATATTGAGTTGCCACTGAAAGTTTTAGCACCTCTTCATTGGTCTAGCTTTTGTTTCCTGAAGCTACACATAGTAAGTCAAATCTCTTTTCCACAAAGAGGTCCCTCAGATAGGCTAAAAGACATACTGACTCCTCTAGGCAAATCAGAATAATAATTTTACCTGTTGCCCAGAAAACACTATGGATTGACTTCATCTTTACAGGGAAAATTCCAGTTCATTTAGCTGTCTCTATGCTTAACTTTCTAAGCTAGATTGATTTAACTTTAAGTAGACTAGGTTTTGACAAGAAACAAAGCCATTTGTGAGACAATGACTAGACTGATTATAGCAAGACCTCAGTGGCAGGAAAATGCATCTCTAAAACTTTATTTCCAGATGAAAGTTGTGATGTGAGGTTGTGAGCTATTTCTAAAATCCTTTAAAATGGTCAGCCAAAGACACTGTAGTTCATCCATAGATCAGAGATCCATAGATCTAGAATCATTTGGATACCTGGGGACATTAGCAATGGCTATTCTTCTGACAACAGTTGAAAAGGTTGCATTGAGCTTCAACAGAGAGAAAATATATTCTATTTAAAAGGTTTTTTCTTGTAAAAGAGATTGCATGCAGGGATTCACTGGGCAGTAGACTAAGCAGACTCAGAGAGCTATGAATGCTATGGTGTCACCACTGTCATTCAGCACATTGAGCTGTTAGAAGGACTATATGTCATTCTCTCCCCATTCTGTGTTTCTTTATTCTAAAGCTTGGCACTTGATGACAAGAAGAAGAAGAAGAAGAAGAAGAAG
>NW_022196894.1:44595668-44599693 GCF_008632895.1 Mastomys coucha | reverse complement strand
AGGAGGAGGAGGAGGAGGAGGAGGAGGAGGAGAAGACTTTGTCAAGGAAGGACCTTCCTTCAGAAAGAGGAAGACATGCCACCACTCCTAGTGGACATCATGGGCCATATTGAAGGAAAGAAACTGTAAATATTTTAAAGGAAAGGTCATCAGGTTTATATCTTGCTGAAGCCTTTGTATTTTGAAAAATTTTAGAATGTCTTCAAGCCCATGACGACTCATCATCACATAGGCAGGAAGCAGCCACTGTTTTCATACCCACTGATCCCACAGCATAGCAGTCAGAATGGTGTACGATCTGGGAGTTTGAAATATATTCAAATATCCCTTAAATCAAGTGGCAATTATGCATCAGGCAGCTGTGATTTTTGTCCATTCCTGACCACCTTCTCAGAGATCATTCAGTTAGGCATTCTACAAAGATTAAGGGTGAATCAAACATCTCAGATCAGAGGTAAATTTGTTTCCCAAGGTTGAGTCTAAAGTAATTAGAGTTCACAAGTCCCAAGAGTCAAAAATATTGACAAAACACATTGCAAGAGAAAAATACCTTCTAAGCACCTCTACCCTGGCATCAAAAATTTCACAAGTGTCTCAAAGAATTTCTTTTCATCTCCAGCTTCTCAAGGTTGAGTGGCTCTGTATTATAAAAACACTGATAGGCAGAGTGGCTGATGGTGTCCACAGCAGTAAATGCAATGTTTGTTGTCTTGACAACAACATGCAAAAGTAAGCTGGGGATTTGGGTACTGCTCCTATTCCCTGTTTAAAGTCCTGGCCTCTGGCCTTCTTTAGAATCTAGTTATCAGAGCAGTACAACTCTAGTTTTCTCTATTCCTGTATAAATATGATACCTTAAAAGATAAGCACAGGACCTCTAGCCAAGGGCATAGCAGCCTTCTGATGTGTACCCGAGACACTTTGACAGATCCTTAAAATACAAAGTCTAAACGAGAGTCAAATGATGTAATCAGACCTGCTAGAAAAAAAAAGAGAGAGAAAAGAAAAAAAGAAATACAACTATATAGGAAGCACATGATCCAAATAAATGACCAACTATAGCTCAGAAGATCAAGTGAGATGTAAATTATACATAAAGTGATAAGCTTGCTGCTAGAATAAACTGGCATGTGTTGTACAACGCAGAGGTTATGCTCACACTGTAGGATAGGGAATGCAGTTGTATCAAAGTCTACGTAGCACAGTGTGTGTCTTCTGGTGATGAAAACACATTTCCTTTGGGTTCAACTTTTAAGCTAAAACGTAATTACATCACTTCCCTCTCGCCCCTTCTGTCTTCTAACCTCTCCCACATTCTTCCACCACTTCTTCTCATAGTAGTGGCCCATTTCTTTTTGATTGTTGGCACATATATTTTTATGTATACATATATATAATTTTTTAAATCAGGCTATGAACAAGATTCATCAACATTAACTTTGTAGACACTGTTCTAAGTCCTCAGGAAAATATAAGAGAACACATAAGCGGAAATGCTCTACATTTTCCTGAGTAGGAATACCAAACTGCATAATTGATAGAATGAGAAATGAACATTTAAATATTTAAGTAGAAGCAAATATGCAATAAATTAAAATGATGATAATGGAGGAAATTGTACTCCTTATGGTAAGAGAACAATTTAAAGGTGATTTCTAATGCTTGTATGTTGAATATTATTATTGTAGGGTATATATAGTATATATAGACTATGAAAGCAACTTCTAGAGGACCTGGAAACACCAGAAGTAGTAAATTCTGGGAACTGAATCTGAGATAAAGAAAGGACAGAACAAGGAACCGCACTTTTCTGTTAAAACCTTTTTTTATATCATTTGATTTTCTAAAGTGCCATGGAACGAGATGTTTCCAGTTCTGTCCTTGCCTATTTGCTCTGTACCTTCAAGAGCAATTCAGACAGATAGTTATAGCTGAAGCAGAAACTGAGATAGCTCTTCAGAAGCACTTCCTGAGAACCAGACACCATCAGAAACATTTCCACTTAGTTGAATGTTGGATTGTACCATTAAGATTTGTAGATTTCTTATTTTTAGTAATGATAGTTGATCTTAGACTGAATTTAGAGGTACACCCAGTTAGCATGACTTTTAAAATCTATAGATCATTTCCATGTCTATTCATCTCTACTCAGTCTGTACAATGGGACTGTGATTCCACTAAGGCAGAGGACCAATAAAGAACTGCGTTTAAGAGCAGAAGAAAAGTGACTTCACTACCTTCTTATTGAGCAAACACGCAGACAAGCATAGAGGTCTGTTTTGTGTGTAAGAAGGGGGCTGTGTTGATGTTATTGAGGTGTTAGTTGTTTTGGGTTTTTTTGGTTGGTTGGTTACTTGGATTGTTGGTTGATTTTTTTGTCAGTTGTTTCATTGTTTGTTATATGTTTGGCTATGTTTTGGGGATTTTTGGTCTTTGGGTGTGTTGTTTTCTTGTTTTGTTTTTGAGATGAGGACTTGCTATGTAACTTCAGGCTAGTTTGAACTCATAGCTATCAATTTGTCTCAACCTCAGTTTGGTTAATATTACAGGAATGAGCCAATACACCCTTATTAAATTTACATCACTTCTAGTCTCTCTCTCTCTCTCTCTCTCTCTCTCTCTCTCTCTCTCTCTCTCTCTCCCTTCCCCCTCTCTCTGTCTCTATCTCCATCTCCCTTTCTTTCTCTCTCTCTCTCCCACAAAGTGGAAGGCTTGGTATGAAGCTCTTGTTTAGCAGTATGAGATTCTTGAAAAACAAAAACAAAAACAAAAGAAGCCAAATTGCAGATAATGCAAGTTAGGAAAAATGAATTTTGTTTAAAACAGAGAGTATGTGTTATACAATACAGTGCAGTGCAGGGCAATTTGCTTACCTCAGGGGAGTCACAACTAAGAGCTGCAGGTTGCTGCACCTGCTCAGCAATGTGAGTGAGCTGAGAACCACATATCACAAAACTAGGGGAGGATGAAAATTCACAATTAAAAACACAGTTTCTACTGAATGTGCATTATTTCCCACCATAGTGAAGGCTACCCATTGTAAGCTGACCATTGTAAGAGATCCATTGTCTGTATTCAAATTGCTAGCCTCAGACTCACAAAAACAATAGCTAATCTTCACTGACCATCCATTATATGCTAATCTTTGCACAAGAACTGGCTCACTTCTTCCCCATACTCTGCTATTAGCCATCCCATTGTATTATCAATAAAAATGAGAATCAGCAAAAGGAATTGAACTAAGTAAACTTGGTTAGTATGTCTACAATTTGAATCCAGAGTTTACTTGTGAGATTGGGAAGAGACATGTGAAATATTAATTCATAATTTTATAGTAAACAATAATTCTGCATCAGAGGGAAAAGCTAACTTTCAAATGTGCACAGCTGGCTAGTGCCAGAGCCAAGACTAGAACCCACAGGTTCTGGCTTCTTGTCCAATTCTCTTTCAACAACAAAAGTTCACAAAATGTTAAACTCGTTAAGACTGTACAATCCATCTGGGTTTTTTAAGTGCCAGAATAGTAAGTCTCAACATGAAGTTAGCTCAGAATCTGAAGAACTCTAACACCACCGCCCTTTCACACTTGGCAGAACTGAGGGATTTAATGGAACACCAGGGCATCAAATGGTGCCATACTTTACCTACTAGGTTTCTGTAAGGCTGGAGGCTTTTCCCCAGATTAGTAGGGTCATCTCAAAGTAGATTTTCTTTTGTTCAGACACCTTCAGGGTTGAGGAAATATTTCTTATAATTTAGTACTGATTAAAACAAAACTAAGCTGGGTGGTGGTGACGCACGCCTTTAATTCCAGCACTTGGGAGGCAGAGGCAGGTGGATTTCTGAGTTTGAGACCAGCCTGGTCTACAGAGTGAGTTCCAGGACAGTCACAGCTATACAGAGAAACCCTGTCTCGAAAAATCAAAAGAAAAAAAAAACTAAATTATTATGCAGGGAAATTTGTATATAATAAAATTAAAGCACAGAGTTAAAAATTCCACCAAAGCCAATTTCCTGTTGCAATT
>NW_022196894.1:44580398-44595600 GCF_008632895.1 Mastomys coucha | reverse complement strand
CAGAAATCCGCCTGCCTCTGCCTCCCTAGTGCTGGGATTAAAGGCGTGCGCCACCACTGCCCGGCTGCAATTGCTTCTTAATGTTAAATTAATGGTTAATTCAAATGAAGCTCACACCTGTGACTTGAGTCCCTAAATTCAGATATCAAAGTACTTTTAAAATAATGTGGTCAAAATGTATGTATTTAAACATAAAAGATTGGAAACTCAAAGATTGCATGCAAACACAAAGGAATCATAAAAAAAAAATCACTGTCACAGTTCACCTTTTTAAAATAATATTAAATTTTAAGAATCACTCCTGGGACTGAAGAAATGGCTCAGTGGTTAAGAGCACTGAGTGCTCTTCTAGATGGCCTGGGTTCAACTCCCAGCAACTACATGGTGGCTCACAATCATCTGCAATAATATCCAATGCCGTCTTCGGGTGTGTCTGAAGATAGTTATAGTATAATCACATACATAAAATAAATAAATAATTTAAAAAGATAAAAAGAATCACTCCTTACTTATATTAACCACCACAATAGCAATGCAAACTTTCCACTAAGATTTATGAAAAAACATTTACAATCAGCTTAACATTAGCATTCAAGAAAGATCTTGGGAAGAGAAAATCAATGATTCTTGATCTTAGGGGGAAAAAAAGGAAGAGAAATAAAGATATAACCATAGAATTGGGGGGGCATGAAATTGAAGAAGCATAGGGAGGGACATATGAGAGGTTTGGAGAGAAGAAGGGGAAAGAGAAATGTTGTAATTAAATTATAATCTAAAACAAAATGAAAGAAATAAAGAAGAAAGGATGGAGTGAGAATGGGAGAAAGTAAGAGAAACCTCTATCAAATTTCCTGTTTGTGAACCTAGAAATTTGGGCTGTAGAATGCTGAGTGACTCAATGGTGGCTCTAGTCTCAGATAATTGTTCACCAAAAAGCCAACAAGGCTAGTAGCCAACGTCATTCCAATGCAGCAATGATGACCTGGACAAGTTCCTAAGCCTTGGAAGCAGAGGTTCCTGAAGCCAATCTAGAGATTCTCCCAGTGGCGCTTAGTGATATGGACTCTAACCTTTGGAGCGGAGGTATGCTTCATCACTCATCTATCCAAGACTGATGAACTAGGGTATGGTTTGGGGGTTCAAACAGCCAATAATTACTTGGTCAGGCTTCAGCAGTGTTGGGCAGTTCAAAACCCGTTAAATGATTTGTTCTGCTTTGTTTCTCACACATTCTATTCAGACATGAGGATAAAAACCCTAAGGAAGACCAGTTCTCCAAAAGAAACAAAAGAATCTATGTCCCTTTACACTGCAATCCCCAATTGGATCAATCATACTTTAGGAATACTTCAGCAAAGATTTAGAATAGAAAAATCCCTAAGCCCAAGGGAATAACATCAAAGTTTAATGAGAAGTTAAGGCATTTTTTTTTAAATTAAATTTCTGGTTTCAAATGTTTTAATGAATCCCCTTTTTTTGCTGCTTTTTAAAAACAGCCTTCTGGCTTCAACCAGCAGCCACACTGACCAAGTTCAGCATAATTGCCACAAGAGGAGAAATGCCTGTAGCCATCAGCAGCATTTAATTAGCTCTGACTACATATTCTCAAGTAAAAGTTGTCATTGATGTGTAGGGCAACACATTCTATGCTTTCTCTCTAGTGGCAAAATCAGGCAGCAACTGCTGGAAATACTAAAAAATGAAGGCTCAGCTAAAGGCTTAATTTCACAAAGAATTTAAATCTATCCCACTGACATGGATCTTAGCAAGTAATACAAGAGGAAAGGAAGGAGAGAGAGGAAGAGACTAAAAAAAGTCTAGAGAAAAGGAAAGGGAAACCAGACAAGAGAATATTCTAATGTGAGAGGTCCATGCAAAATCAACTATTAGCATCCAGGAGCCTTGCCAAGTCCCATGAGGTTGATAGATTCACACACACACACACACACACACACACACACACACACACACACACACAGGTGCTTCCTTGTGATGACAGGTATTTGATAGAATATTATTTATATCCTCAATAATTATGAACAGAAAATGGAGCAACTTAAATATGGACATGTTAAATAGAGGGATATATATATTATATATATATATATATATGTATATATAATATATATGTGTATTATATATTAGAAGAGAATGAGTGGATATATTAGTCATTGAGCAGAATAGAGTAACTACCTTTCTTACTCTATGTTAGCTAACGTTTCTATTGCTGTGATAAAACATTATGGCCATAAGCAACTTGGGAGGAATGGCTTATCTCATCTTGTGGAATTAATTTATAGCCATTCATGGAAGGAAATCAGAGCAGAAACTCAAGCAGGGAACGAATCTGGTGTCAAAAATTAAATGTGGAGGCCATTAAGGACTGCTACTTACTGGTTTTCTCCCCAAGGCTTCCTCAGCCTTTCTTATAGCACCTACAAGCTCCAGCCTCAGGGGTGGTACTACTCTCAGTGAATTGGGCCCTTCCACAATCAATCAAGAAAATGCCCTGCAGGCTTGCCCACAGGCCAATCCAGCCAAGGTGGTTTTTTGTTTGTTTGTTTGTTTTTGTTTTTTCAGTTAAGACTCCTGTTGTATCCCAGATGATCCTAACTGTGTCAAGTTGACATAAAACTATTACCACATCCTCCTAGTCAAAAAATAGATAATAGGGTGGTTAAGACACACACAATGTAAGATATAGTTATTTTTTAATCCAGTTACATTGTACATAAGTGCTTGTTGCACAAAGATAGCCACTCAGTATCATAGCTTCCAGAAGATAGAAGATCAAGAAATCGAGTTCAAGAAGCCTGGATTTAGACTGTAAACTTCACGACTGGCAGGGACAGTGGCCATCAGCCTGCATTAAAGAAATGGGAGGATGTAAGAGAAAGAACCCTATACTTGAGCTCCATGCCACACAGTAAAAGAGGTAAGTTACTGACTACAAGGTAGTGATGGCTTCTATAGACTTTACAGACTCAAGAAACATCCTTACATTATGTGTGTGTGTGTGTGTGTGCATGCGTGTGCATGTGTGTGTCTGTGTGTGTGTGTGCGAGTGTTCTATGAGTTCCTGTGTATGCACACTCATCTGTGCATACTCATAAGTGGGTATTTGCATGATGAAAGTAGAGATCAATGGTTTTGAAGATCTGCCATTCTTCAGTCACTTTTCCACCTTGTTTTTGGGGACCGGGTCATTCACTGAATCTGGCACTCATCATTCTCGTTTGGTTGGTCTGGCAGGCCACTCCACCTCAGTATCTTGCTGTCTCTGCATTCCCACTGCTAGAATTACAAGCAACATGCTGTTGTGCCCAGCTTTTGCATGGGTCTTCAGGGTGGAACTAGTGTCCTCATGGTGGCTCAGCAAGCACTTTACTGACTCAACCATCTTCACAGCTCCAGATATTATGAATAACTGTGTATACTTGGTATATGTCAAATGTATAAAGTACATATACTTGTGTATGTGTGTGGTGTGTTCTTTTAAACTTCTTAGTATTATTTTTATGAAGAAACTATTTCTCTGTTTCAAATGTTACCCAGAGAATTAGAAAGTTGATTCTGTTTCCCTAAAATCATTTTTGAAACAAATTGCTCTGGAAAATAGATATAAAATTACATGAATAACAAGTCTGGAAAAGAAGACTTAAAAACTTAAAGGAGAAGATGTTAAATAGCAATAAATGTGAAATAAACAGCTACCCAGGCCATGGCCAACATCCATGTGCACATCCATGCCAGCCTGCCATACTCCCATTGCTCCAGCAGAGAAGAAATCCATCACAACACTCTGCAAGAGTGCACACCCACTCATCTTCCTGGTGAGGGTTCCACCCATCCAGAATTGATTAGGATTGCTGTGTAGAATGAAACTTCCTCATAACCCTATACTGTGGCTGTAGAATGTAACAAGCAGCTAAAATAAAACAATCTACTTTTTTGGCCTTAAGTTTCCCTGTATCCAGAGCAAAAATTGGATTAAGTTATGCAATTTTCATTTATATAAAAATATAGTAATTAAATGCCATTCTCGAAAGAAAGAAATGAATTTAAAACATTTTTTTTCTATAAAAATCAATGCCATTGAAATTTTTCTTTTTGTTTTATTTTGGGTTTTGTTTGTTTGATTTGGTTTTGGGTTTTGTATGTCTGTCTGTCTATCTGTTTTAAATAGGGATAGAATGTTCTCAAAAAAATTAATAGAGGAAATATACCAATGACAAGTTTGGGGTTCATTTGGTTCAGCTGTTGAAACTCAGGAAAGGACATGGAAGCACCATTGGGGAAGAAAAGGCAAGCCAGCATGCCATAGGCTGGGAAGATGAACACATGACCCTCTGGTTTTGTCCAGACTTAAGAAGACAGCAAAGACTCAAGGCAGCGGAGTGGATGGCTTTGGCTGTCAGCAATGTCTCTTCACTGTTCATGACTTTCTAAAGCTATAATATATGGAAAGTCCTGTGCTGTTAACTCTCTTTAGAGATCAAGTTTCTGTTCTTCCACAGAAAATAAATGTCACAATCATGATTTCTCAAGGAATTCTTTCCTTAGAGAAAACAGACAGTGAGCAATCATGTTGATTTTAGGAGGAGCCTGCACTGCTGAACTATAGCAACCAATGCCAATATCACAGAGAAATAAACAGAATTGTTCTGCATTTCAAAAGTTAAAGAGCAAATGGAGATGTGGAAAAAGATCCATGACACAGACAAATCTTCCAAGACACCTGCATAACCCAGGAGCAAGACAGATAAAAATGAATTCAAAAAGTCTCACCTAAATCCTATGATAGGAAGACACAAAATCTCAAAGTTCCAACCTGCCCAGCTCTGAGGCCAATGTCTCTGATATCCAAGCTTCCAACATTCCTGTCATTTAGTATTTCACAATAAAACTGACAAGGCTTTCAAAGAATAAAAATATTATTTAAAAGTAATCTTTGAGAAGAAGCTAGCCATGTTTATATTTATATAGCAATGCAAAGAAGACAAAAAGGACACAAAGGTAAGAGCAGGGGAGGAGAAGAAATCCACAAAGCATAAGATTCTAAGAAGACTACATTTGGACCATCCATTAATGCATGTGCCTGAACACATGCTCATAACCAAAGCACTTAGAAGACAAAGACATGATGGAAACCAAGACAAGCTTTGGCTACAGTGAGTTTGAAGCCAGCTTGGGCTACAAGAGAGCCTGTTTCAAAGAAACAATAATATTGTACCTGGGAAAGCCATGGCGATTATGTGGTACACTGTCTTCAAATGTTTATTTCTACTCAGCTATTATCTGCCTGCCTATCTGCATAGATTTAGATTCAATGAATCATGAAGTTTAAGGTCCAAATGAGTCTTCTGAAGTGGAAGTTTCTAGATACATTAGGTAATGCAGACTCACATGATATTTTGCTGATACAGACTCACGCAGCATTTTGCTATGGCAAGCCCCATGGGAGGATAAGTGATGTTTGGAGAGAAGATAAACAGGACTCAACAGACTGTGATGTGCACTTGTATAGCTAACTTTGCAACAATTCCTTGGTTTCATGTATTGGCTGATGTTTCCTTCATTGAGAGAGGCATGGAAGAGAACTTCTCCTGGTACCCTGGCTGGTCCTGATCTCTCCCATTGACTTGTGCTGATTCGGTAGAGGACTGTCTGTTTCTGCTGGATCACACCACCACTGCGGAATCTTGTTCAGTATCCTCACACTATTGAACTGGACTGCTGGTATCCTGACAAACAGAGATTAAAATCACCTCAGAGAACTACTTCTAAACCCCCCTTCCCTCATCCTATTTATCACCTTTTTTCCCCTACCTTTGATTGGTGGGCTAGAAGGGGGGCATCGAATCATTTCAGAACCCTTATTAAAAGAAGGTTTTTTTAAAAACCAAAGCCTACAGTCTTCTTAAGAGAAAAGACAGAAGAACAGGAAGAACCTAGTTCTTAATTTTGGAACTAAAAAGCATCATGAGAAGAAATTCTATAAAATCTTCAAGGATTCCACAAAGAGTTGAAGGCCTTGCAAAGATCATCAAAATCTTTTCTGTTGGTATCCTGTTGTTCCTAAATTGCCACAAATCGTGGCTTCAAACAACATCAAATTTATTCTTTTATAGTCCCAGAGGCCAGAAATGTGAAATGTGACTTCTGTCAAGCAGGCAGTATACCTCTGGGGCTGCAGGGATGAAGTGTCTTTCTTTCTCTGTTTTCTAAAGCTGTATTCCTTAATGCAGACTCCCCTCCTCCATCATCAAAGCCAGCAGCTAGGGACCTTTAAGTGTCTCTCTGTTGTCATTGAAACCCTTTCTCTGTACTAAACCTCTCTTCTGCTTCTCTTTTATCACATCTGTGGTTAAACTGGGGTGGGGGGCAGCATGTTGTGGAAAATATTTCATCTCATTCAGGGGCTTCTATCCTGCCTTTGATTATTCAGTTACTGGATAAAAGACACACAACTTTTATATTCATACTAAGCCTTAATCAACACTAAAGCTGGGCAGATATCCAGCTTCTATGCTATTATAATGTATTTCCCCATCATTAACCCTGAATTATAATTTGCCATGTTCTGGACTGGACTGTTCTTAACTACAATTGGCCAGCCCTCATGGCTAGGCTTTCATGATTCACCTAACCTATGATGTCTTCCTTCTTTCCATCTCTCTCAACCTTTCCCCTGCCCCTACAGTTCTCCTCAGACACCAATCCTCAGAACCCCAAACTGTGGCTATCTCAATTCTACCCAGTTATGGGCTGTAGGTATCTTTATTCACCCATCAAGGATAACGAGGGGTCAAGATCATATATTCAGTTGAGTCTAATACAGATTCTCTAGTCCTTGGGGACAACCAGGCCTTGGGGGCCAGTAGTCAGCATTACAATACATAGCAAAAGACCAAATTTCAACACCAGCGAGAAAAAAATAAGACAATCTCCCATTTAAAGATCTTCAATATAATCCAATTTGCAAAGTTACTTTCTGAAGTAAAGGCAAAACAGGTTCAAGAATGGAATTATCTTAGAGGACACCAAGGAAGCTTAGCCAGGGAGGTGTATTTCACTCATTGATGCTGTTGCAGTGGTGTTTAGACACAGACACTTATGCTCTGACTGAAGTTATAAAATGTCAGTAGCAAGAAGTAAAGATGGCTTGGTTTGTTGCATGGGAAGATGGGAAGATTTGTGAATTCTTTTCTACCATTTAATTAAGTGACCTACATGAATACAGGAAGATCGTAAGAAGAATCATATTTGACAGCTAAAACTGAGGCCCATTATGTAGTAATTTTACTACCTAGCTCAAGTTCAAGAGACTACAGTAGAGTGTAAGAGAAGAGTTTGAATGCCAAGCAAACAACAACACTCCCAGAGAGATTCAAGTATTAGCAAAATGTTTTGTTTCTCGGTAATTTGTTCTGATTAACAAAGTGATTAATCTAATAAAAACTTAGGAAAGAAGAAAAATTGCAGTGGGAATTATCCATCATACGAAGATAAGCAACATTTCTCATTATGTATTTGTTGAAAGACTCACACAAACAGACACACTTGGAGTCTAAATAAATGCAGTCTTACAATTAACATTACATCGCATCACACAATAAAGACATCCTCGTATCTTCAGTAGCATAGTGTTAATGGTTAAATTAATACTATTCAAAATATGTGCCAAAATTGACTTAGTTCTCTCCTGCTGAAACTAGCACTGTTGTTATATATCACCCATCTCTAAGACTGCTTACCTTTTTAGGAGACTTATGCTGATTATGCTAAAAGTAAAATCCTGGGGTCAGAGGATAATACAGTTAAGTCTCTCAATGAATATTTCCACCTAGTCTCTAACAATAACTCACAGCATAACCTCTGTTATTTTTCCTGGTACACTCTCCTTAGCCCAGAGTTAGAAACAGGTTCATTTTCCATCCAGCTCTACCCTGTCCTCTGAAGCTCCTGCAGAAACCCTCATATGTGCCATGACTTGTTAATATGTCTGACTCCTCAACCAGGGTGAACTCTTCAATTAAGTAGCACTCATACCTCATTTTTCTCTTTATCTATCATATAACATCTGACATTAAAATTGATTTTAATAAATATTTTAGATGGACCAAACTGAATGAAATAACAAATAATAGAGTAATAGAAGAATCAATAAAAAGATACATGGCTTTTCCAACCAATCAATTTAAATTTTCTTTAATTTGGATGTAGAAAGTTCTTATTTGTTGTTTTGTGAAGAGAATGGGGCTAACTTCCTGTCCTAGCCTGCTGGTGTAGAATTTTCTAAACTATACTAGTAATCAGGGCAGGTACATAATGATGGGTACGAAAGGTAACCTCCTGTAGTCCTAGAGATTTGTATCTGGCAATTGGGGGAAAGCAGGGAGCATGCCTTGCTAAGTTAGTCTCTATTCACCTTCCTTGGTTTTAAAGGTATACTTCTGAAACCTTTCTTAGAAATCAATTATTCATTAAGTAAAATGCACCCCCAGTTCAATGAACAAACATCAATAGCTGTCTACTGCTCACTTCTCAGATACGATATCATTTATGATAATTTAACCAAGAAAATAAGAAACCATTCTTCCTATTGGAAGGCAGAAATTAAAAGGACATCTGTGATTCCAGGATGAAATTCTACCCTCTAAGACACACACAGATTTATCTCCCTGGCATTCTGCAAGCTGTAGAAATAAAACCAGAACATTGTTTTTTGTTCTCTGAGATCAAAAGACAAACATGGGGCCTTCTGTGATCTCGCCTGTCAGACAGAGGCATCCTTGACTCACCTTGAGATAAGGAGAGAGCAATGCGGTTGGCCTCTTAATCTCTCCTGGTTTTTCTGCACCACAAGCAGATTTCTTCCCTGCTCCTGTCTCTTTCTATGTGTGTGGGGCATGCATTAGCATTAGAATCCCATAAGGAAACCTGCTATGGTCAGCAGGAGCACAATACCAGCCCTATGCCAACTAAGTGGCTGTCATGGCTTTCCAGTTTTGTGCCATCAAATTTCCAGATAATTTACAAATTTAGCTGTTTGCTGAGCCTAGGGGTGAAGGAAGGGCAAAATCCTTACCGCAGAAATGATGAAAAGAAAGCAATTCAGGGAGGGTTAGCTCCTCTACTTTCTACTGTCTCCATGTCTAGCTCAAACCCTTGAAGAAGCCAATTCATGTATTTTATATGTGAAATTCTTCAGTTCCCATAATCCAGGCTGATGTAAGATTTTCTGGAGTTTTTCTGCTGAACACTGCAATCACACAGCAGCAGAACCTGGGGTTGGGGAGAGGGAGATTTCACAATGAAGAAGTTCTATCTCCTAACCCACAATCTGTTCAATCTGAATCTTCACTTTAGTGGAGCTTGGAGAGACTCATACCTATTTGAAACCACATTCTAGAATAAAAAAGAGGCAAGTCAATCTCACTGTCTTTGGTCTGACTTCAGTGAGGCAAACGCAAATGTGAAAGCTTAGGAGAAAAGTGAAACCTAACTACACAGAGTGGCAAAGGGAGAGGACAACATAGTGAGAGACTCTGGACAAGGAGTTAGTAGTTAATATGCTGAAATGCTTTTAAGTTAGTAGACCTCACATGTCCTCACCATTCCTGCATCTATGCTGCCAGTTCAGCAGAAAACAGCTAAGAATGCTATTCACATCTGAGTACACCCTTGTTACAAAAATCCACAGAAAGATTTCCAGCATCCCTAAATCCATGATATATTGCTCACTTTTGTCTTACTCAATTAATGATTCTCTTTCATCTCACTTTTCTTTCTCGAGGAAACCGAATAACCAGAATGGATAAATAACCCCATACCAAGCTAAATGCAGATGACTGAATCAAAAAAGAAAAAGAAAAAGAAAGACAAAAGACAAACAGACAGAAAAGAAAGCAGGAGAGGGAAAGAAAGGGGAAAGAAAGAAAAGAGAGAGAGAGAAAGAGAAAGAGAGGAAGGAAGGAAGGAAGGAAGGAAGGAAGGAAGGAAGGAAGGAGGGAAGGAAGAATTTGAACTTCAGGTTTCCAAATGTCAGTAGGGATGTTACACAATGCCAGCATATGATTCAGATGACTCAGGAACCCAGAGTTATAGAAACAAGAAATGCAAATAAACAAGAAATGCCAGTGAAAGGTACAAAACAGTGTCTATCATGGAAAATGAAAATAAAAAAATTCAAGAGAACAAGCAAAGATCAAATCACATGGCTACAGATTATTAGTGCTCTTGCTGCATGTGGCTCAACACCTTAGAAAGTAGAAGGGGTAGGGAGCTAAATCCAAATGAGTACAACTCACAAGGCTTATTTATGTAAACTGAACAAACAGAAAGCGTAGGAAGGAGAGAAAATGAAAATTGAAGGACACTTCTCCTCCTTCAATAGATGCACAACAAACACATAAAATGTGAAATTACAGCAAGTCTATGACATTTGCACATATTCACAACTCCCCAGTGCCAGAGACAGCATAGCTGAAATGCCAAAAGAGAGAATGAATGAAAGAAAGAAAGAAAGAAAGGAAGGAAGGAAGGAAGGAAGGAAGGAAGGAAGGAAGTCAGGGAAAAAGCTTCAGAATTCTACTTTTAAATAGTATAAATAAACACAAAAATGACTCATATAAACAGATGAGTGGGGTAAGGAAATCATTTAAGAACCTAAACAGTAAAGTTAGTACATGCAACCAGAAGGGATTTGCAGAATACATTTTTAAAACATAGAGGGGGAAATATCTAATAAGGAAATTGAAATTCTGGAAAAGAACTGAACATCAATTCTAAAAATAAAAAAGCCAAAGAAACAATTGAAAAAAAAAGAAAGAAAACCAGTAGAAAATGTCATCAACAGATAATGCCCTAAGAATAAATTTCAGGACTAGAAGACAAGTTGGAAAGAATATTTCTTTCAAATATTGAATGTATTTCAACAATATACATACCACTATATGTATAATATAATATTATATGTATAATGTATGTATATACATATATGTACATATATACATGTGCATAATATACATATATTAATGAGCATGAACAAAACTGTAACTGTCTAGAGGTCTTGATAGGTTCATTTTCTCTGCCACGTAAAGAATTAAAAGGCAGGAAAATTCTTTAGAGCAATGGGTAGCATGAGCTTAATCAGCAGCAATGAGCAGACAAAATCAGCAGCTGAAAGGCTTTTATCAGGGGTGAGGAATCACACACAGCAAGAGAATAGAGAAGAAACCAAAGCCTTCTTCTTGAAGGCTGGGTTTTGTTTTCTGTTTTTGTTTAAATCTCTGAAACCTCTCCTTCCCCTAACTTATGGCTGACCAGTTGGAAGAGAAGAGAAGATGACTGTTTGGCCCACAATTGTTATATAAACATGTCCTGACGTGAAGAAGTCAGCCATCTTGGGAGTTCAGCACTTTTATTAACTAATCATGGCCCTTCTCCATGTCTGTCTGCCTATGGGAACTCTGTTTAACTCCCAGTTCTTCAAAACATCCAGTAACTCAGGAATATGTTGTGACCAGAGCCTAAGAATATTTGGGTCAGAAGATATGGATAGAGTTAACTCTATAAGCAAAGACAACTTCTTCTATGAAATTATGACACAGATTTCCCAAACCTAGAGAAAAAAAAAGAATATTCAAATGAAAGTAGCACCTAGAATTCCAAATAGATATGAACAGAGAGAAATATCTCTACAACACATCATAGGTAAGAAATCAAAGCAACAAAATGGGAGATGTTAAAAGCTGTAAGGAAAACCTGCTAACTCTCATACAAAAAAAAAAAAACAGAATTATTATTGGAGAAATTGGGGTTTCTTCCTTTCAGACCTTAGTTTCAGTAATGAGAGAATATAGAAACAGATTCATGAGCCTTTTCTTCAAAAACAACAGATAAGCCAAAAAACCTGGCAACATCCAGGATGAGGGAGAAGGAGAAGAGGAAGAAAAACTCTGCTTTCTGAGTTAGATTCCAAGAAGGTTAGCAGGGTAAGCGATGGAGCTCAGTACACAGCTGAGGCATTGTGGGGAGGCTTCGACAAAAAAAGTGAGAAAGTATGCCAAGGCTTTAGTTAGTGTACAAAATAAAAAGAGACATAAAAAAGGAAAAGGTGTACTATTCAGAACAGTAGGCAGACCACATGGCAAAGACTCTAAAAGTGGCTGTATGGAGGAGGGATTCCAGGGAAGAAGTATGGTAGATGGGATAATTATTCCTCCCATTGCCTTAGCACAGTTTAGGTAAATCAGCCTTTTTCTTTTGTATAGTTGATTGACAATCTGAGCTGTATTATTAGTTCGTAAGGGAGGAGACAAGTATATGCAAAATTCTAATCTGTTGTTGTTACATCGTATCTATCATCAGCAACCTGAAACTCTTAGAAAAAATGGGGTATTTCCAACCCTAAAAATAAAGGGAGGCCAACCAAAATTACTACATATAACCAAATTATGTCTTAAAATTGATGGAGAAACAAGAATGTTTCAAAATAAGGCTGAACCACAGAAATTCAGGACAACCAAGACAGATTTACAGAAAATACTTAGAGGGAATCTTATACAGAAAAGAAGAAAGTCTTATCCTCAAGTGTGCAGGAAAGAATACATATCCTAAGAAGAATAGAATTATAAAACAAAAGCTCCAGAGGAACAAAACATGCCCAATATAGAAATCAGCAAAGCCTCAAAACTGGTAGAAAAACAAGAGAAGTATCAATAATCCACCCAACCAGAACCACCAGCAAAAAACATGGAAGTAAGCGGATTCCTTTTAGCAATAACCTTAAATGCAAATAGCCTCAACTCATTATTTGAAGGAGCAGACTGGCTAGATTTTTATTGATAGTGTCAAACTATCTTTTGTTACCAAGAAACATACCTCAGTAAAAAAAAAAAAAAAAAAACAAAAACAAAAAAAAAAACAAAAAACAAAAAACTTTTAAGCAAAATATTTAAAATCAACCTATCAACCAAATGTAAGCTAAAAACAGACTAGAATCAGTGTTCTGATATCTGTTACAGTAGACTTCGAATTGAAACTGGTCAGAAGAAATACAGATCACTAATCTGTTTGAGAAGGGAAGAATTAATCAAGAAAATGAAGCAATTATAAATTGTGGGTGCCACCCACAATGGGCCCTCCTACCCTTGACCACTAATTAAGAAAATGCCTTACAGCTGGATCTCATGTAGGCATTTCCTCAAGGGAGACTCCTTCCTCTGTGATAACTCCAGCTTGTGTCAAGTTGACACACAAAACCAGCCAGTACAATTGACCCCTTGTCAACTTGAGACACAAACACATCACTATCAACCCCTTAATTTCTTATTCATCACCAAGATCTAAATAACTGTAAAAGTCCCACAGTCTTTACAAACTCTTACATATTAAATTTTCAATCCCTTTAAAATATCTAATCTCTTTTAAAATTCAAAGTCTTTTTACAATTCAAAGTCTTTTAACTGTGGGCTCTACTAAAATACTTTCTACCTTCAAAAGAGAAAAATATCAGGGCACAGTCACAATCAAAATCAAAATCAACCCCTAATTGTCCAATGTCTGGGATCCACTCATGATCTCCCGGGCTTCTCCAAGGGCTTGGGTCACTTCTCCAGCCCTGTGCTTATAGCACACACCTTCTCTTCTAGGTTTCAGTGGCTTGTTCCACTCCACTACTGCTGCCACTGTTCTTGGTGGTCATTTCATGGTACTGGCATCTCTAAAACACTGCTGCCTTCCACTACGACTAGGCTTCACCAATAGCCTCTCAAAGGCTCTCTTCATGGTACCAAGTCTCAACTCCTTGGCATGACCCCTTTAGTCTTGGGGAATCAATTGCAACTGAAGCTACACCTTCACCAATGGCCACTCACAGTGCCAAGCTTCAGCTGCTCTCAAGACCCCTTCATGCATTCAAAACCAGTACCATCTGAGTGACTCTTACTCATTACCAAATCCAGCTACAGCATGAGGTACAACCTTGGCTATCTCTGTAACACAGCTTCTCTGTACTCTCAGAAAATACTTCCCAGAAGATTTCACCTCAGTAATGATGGTCTCTTCTTAATCACTACTAATTTCTTAGTTCCAGCTAACCAGAATCAACAGTTCCAGTGATGCAAAGATTTTGCTTTAGTAGTTTTGGTATCTTGTTAATCACAGCTGATTCTTCAGCCCCAGCTAATCAAAACCACAGAACTTCACAAACAAAACAGCAATGGCCCTGATAAGAGTCTTTTAATTTTCCCTCTGAAATTTTACAAGCCAGGCCTCTATAGTTTGCACTGCTCTCAACATGATCTTCCAAGCTCCTACAGAACATCTCACAGAGCTCTTAACACCCAATGGCTCTTCTATCCCAAAGTTCCAAAGTCCTTCCACACTTCTACACAAAACATGCTCAGGTTGTCATGGGAATACTCCACTATGGTGGTACCAATTTATCTTAGTCAGGGTTTCTATTCCTGCACAAAACATCATGACCAAGAAGCAACTTGGGGAGGAAAGGGGTAATTCAGCTTACATTTCCACATTGCTGTTCATCATCAAAGGAAGTCAGGACAGGAACTCACTCAGGGTAGGAACTTAAAGGAAGGAGTGGATGTAGAAGCCATGGAAGAATGCTATTTACTGGCTTGCTTCCTTCCCATGGCTTGCTCAGCTTGCTTTCTTATAGAACCCATGACTACCAGTCAAGGGATGGCACCTCCCACCCTTGATCACTAATTGAGAAAATGCCTTACAGCTGGATCTCATGGAGGCATTTCCTCAAGGGAGGCTCCTTTCTCTGTGATAATTCCAGCTTGTACCAAGTTGACACACAAAAACAGCCAGTACAATGGACTTTCTTTATGGCTGGACTATACTGTGTTCCACTACTCTTTGGTTGAATTTTGTATCAGTTATGTTTGTGCAGTTGTAGTTATCATATTCTCAGCTTCTGTTTTTCTTATAGAAAATAGTTTCAGTGTGCCTATGACCCTTAATTTTAAACATGTCAAATGTGCTTCTTGGTAGATACTGTTATTAGTCAGGACTCAATTTCAAGTAGCAGAACATCAACTCATAATAACAAACAAAAAGGTTCTTTATTAGTTAACAGAGCTGCAATGCCCAGAGCATATATTTCTATCTTCAGTCACAACCAGTTCCAGAAGTATAAAAATCAAGTCTCTCTCTCTCTCTCTCTCTC
>NW_022196894.1:44565258-44580388 GCF_008632895.1 Mastomys coucha | reverse complement strand
TCTCTCTCTCTCTCTCTCTCTCTCTCTCTCTCTCTCTCTTGACTTTGTTTCTCTGTACACTGGCTGCATTTCGGCTTGCATCCTTCAATATGATAGGTCATGTTCATTTTATTTTTCTCCTACAAAGCTAAAGCACCCAGGTAAAGAGAATGTCTATCACTGGACAAACTTGAATCATATATCCATTCCTGAGACAACTATCAGAATCAAGATGGAACAAGTCTGGCCACAGGACTGAAAATTGAAAAAGGTGTTTTTAAAAAATAAGGAATCCATTATAGTGAGATGGAATGTTTTCTAGGCAATAAATACAACTAACATCCAGTATAAGACCAAAGACAGAGAGCTTAATCTTTGCCCAGAAAGTTTACTGATAACAGCTGGTATTTCTTCCTTGGTAATCAAATTCTAAAAATAACCAGGAAGGATGTCCGTCCTGTCCTTAGGAAGTCAATATTTTACATAAATGAATAGTAATTTTAATTATCACCATACTCTAGGAATCACCATAGAGTTTTCCTTCAAATTGAGTTTGTCCTAGAACCCCACTATATTGGTGATGTGAAGCAGGACAACCACTCTCCCACATGGAGAGCATGTCTGTGAAGCTATTAGGGGGAGTGGTAAATTAAATTCCACAATAAACTTTTGGTGTTCTGTTCTGAGTTTTGCCAGTGTGGACTTCTACTTTGTGAATCTTGATTACTCAGACTCACTCCTTAGTGACCACAAAGAAGGAGAATGTACTCTGCTTTCAACATGTGGAATCCATGTTAAATCAGACAGATGTTTCAGGTCAGCAGGCTCATTCTCTAATAAAATCCTAGTCAATGAGTATGCAGTATGGTCCTTCCTGTGGTTTGAATATTTGTGTATTGGTAATGTAAGGTTCAGATTGCTTCCATTCAAAATTCCTAGTAGAAATGGGCACAAGATACATTGAAACTGATTATAGTCATCTGAAGGCCAATTATTCTGACTATACTAACATGTCAAAAGAGACAAGAGCTAAGACAGGTAAACAGATACATAGATTAACTTCAAAAGACCAGTTAAGCTGAAGAATAGACAGCTAGTAATGAAACTCTATAAATTAGTTTTTGTCAGATGCTAAAGGGCCGGTCAAGTATTGAAGTTGTTATTTTCCCTTTCATCTTTAGAAGTATCAGCTGAGGAAGCTATATTTCAATGAAGACTTGAGGTTCTAGTTAGGAGCCTGCTACATTTGGATGCAAACAGGGAAGTTTGTCATGGTTGGCTCTACTTTCTTTAGGAATCAAGTTTTCTGTAGTTCAGTCAGTCTTCGAGAGTCATCCTAAAGGCAAGACTGAGTCAAGGACTCATATGCCTTAGGTAGCAGCATTGTTGAATGATTTAGATGAGATTTGAGACATGGGGACAGAAGACAAGGCGCTAGATCAATGATTCCCAACCTTTCTAATACTGCAATCCTTTTATACAGTTCCTCATGTTGTGGTAATTCCCAACCATAAGAGTATTCCTTTATTACTTCATAACTGTAATTTTGCTACTGTTATGAATCATAATATAAATATATAATATGTGACGCCTCCCAAAAGGGTTTCGACCCACAGATAGAGAACTATTTTCCTAGATTAAGTTTTATGCCTCAAGTTTTAGGGTATTTGCTTATTCAGTCACTATTTAGGTTGTTGACTCCTCATTTGAACTGAGTAAGGCAGGGTCATACTTAGGTGAATGACAGAAAGTAATCTTGCCATTTTTAACAAACATCATGCTCAAGGTCTTACATAGGGTATTTTAACAAGAGAAAGAAATATAAAGAGTATAAAAAAGAAAAGAAGTAATGGAAGTTTTGCCATATTCAGATGAAATGTTTCTCTACTTAAACAACTAAATAATTCACCAGAAAATTCTAAGATACAATAATTACTTTTAGTAAAATAGTAGAATACAAAACCAACTTTAAAAAGTAACTTTTATACCTATCAAAAATAAACCTTCTGAGAAAGAAATTAAAGAAAGACATTAACAATAACTTTTAAAATACCATAAGAATAATCCTAACAGATGAGGTAAAGGACTTGTTAATGAAAGTTGGTAAGCTACTGAATATAGAAATTTAAGATGACACTAGGTGAAAATAATATCTATACTCATGTATTAGAGTTTATATTATAAAATGGCTACCTTACTGAAAACAGTCTACACATTCAACAAAACTATCAAAGTTCAAACCACCTTCTACACAGAACTTGACAAATATAATCACATGGAAACACAAAAGACTTACAAAATTGTCAAAGAATTACTAAGGAGAAAAAAAATCACACTGATGGTACCACAGCAACAAACGTCAAAGTATATCAGTCATAGTGACAAAGATAAAATAATACTAGCCATAAAAGTGGACAAGTAGGCAAAGGGAATCGAACAGAGGGCCCAGAAGAGGACATGGCTATAAAGACATAAATATAAATATAAATATAAATATAAATATAAATATATATATACACACACACATATATAAAATATATATATAATGTATATACATATATACATATATACATATACATATGTGTCTATATGTACAGTATACATATGTGTGTGTGTATATATGTGTGTATATATATGTGTATATATGTATATATGTGTGTGTATATATATGTATATATGTGTATGTATGTGTGTATGTATATATACAGTATATATATATATATATATGTATATATGTGTATGTATGTGTGTATGTATATATACAGTATATATATGTGTGTATATATATATAGTAGAATAAAGAGCATAAACAATGAATGGTTCTGGAAGAACTAGATATACTTATGTCAAAAAAATGAAATTATATCTATCTTCTCTGTATGCAAAATCAATTCAAAATAGAATATGCTTTAAAATAATTCCCAAAACTCTAAAACTTCTAGCTGTCCTAGAGAAGAAACAGAGTCTTGGGAAGGGAGGTAATAGAATATATTTGACAGAAAAGCAAAAGGTAGGATATTGGGGACAGGAAGAAGTACTATAGGAGTTGAGAACTGGATGTTGGGTAAGAAGAAACAATAAATACAAAATACATATGGAAGTTTCATAGTGAAACCCATCACTTTGTATGCTAATGTAAAACAGGGAGCAAAATTATTTAAGAATTATGTAGGCACAGAATCCAAGGTCTCCTAAATGGGGGTAAAAAGTGGTTTAGAAGTTTCTAGAGCATGATCTTGAATCAAGGTCAGGAAGCCTTGTCTGCTACAATGGCTCCTATCTTACCTTATACAACAACCTAAAAGGTGACAAATATCTTTGGTCAGAAGTGTGCCCTGATGAAATGCCATGTGAACCTTTGTTCCCACCTCAAGCTTAGTTGTTTGAGGCCCAGGATGTTGGACTTTTGAACTACATACCATCTGTTCCAGACAATTCCAACAATACTGACCCAAGTCAGCAATGCTGCTGAGGTGTTGAGTTTTGTCGACTTGCTTTCAGAGCTGAGCAGTTAACTCATTGCCCCAGGAATACTGGGACAGCACTCTACCACAGAGTTACCTCTTCAGCCAAAACAACTATTAAAGGCTCAAGTATATTTAAGCACATACGCATTTAAAATACACAGTTAATTTTAATCATATAATTATAATTCTGCTCACTTGTGGATGCTTTGTAAAGTTAATACTCAGAAGCCATGTTGAATGATAATGACAGCTGGGCCAGCTGACTTATCACTTCTATAAATATTGCCTTCTGGAAATGCTCTCTGGGAAATGATACCATCTTTTCTTAAAGAACTGAAAGTTGGTGTTTTGTTTTTTTAAAAAAAAAATGTGCATCTTTCCATATATTTATGGCTTTGAGTCTGCATAGCTAAAAAGGACAAGCCTTTTTCATTCTAGCAGTTGTCACTTTAAAGAGCAAACATTACAGTTTTTTTCATCTCCTTTTAAGTGGATTTGGTCTGTATTTGCTATGCATGGAAAGCCAAGAAGCATTTTACTTACTATTAATGTCCAATGAACCATGTAAGTAAACACGGGAGAAAATTAATATGCCTGGCCTGCATAGCAGCATCAATTAACATTAAGATTACTAGAAGAGAAAATGGTACAGCATTACTACCAGAATGTGGTCTAAATGTACCCAGTAGAATCCTATAAAATCCTCAGAAGTTTACTATCCCATGTTACACATAGATCCTGACCCCTGGCTGCCATACAAATGTGGCAAAACTCACATTTATATTATTGCATATTTATTATATATATAACTACAACTCCAATACATATACAATCTCAATGAATGAATATAACACTCCTAGGAAAAATTAATGTCCTTATTTGTTGGTCCATAATGTGAAGCACTATTACTATACTATTCCCCAGCACCCAATCCAGGTAAGAAATGGCAGAAAGGGAGCTACAATCCAGGCTTGCTTCTCAGCCCTAGCCCTTCTTTGTCCCACAGCCCTTGGCTATCCAACAGGAGGAACAGTGCTTCCCAAACTCCCTTTCAGGACCGCAATTCAATGGATGAGAGGAGTTTACTGTAGGTACACTAGGGGAAGGAATAGATGTGCAATTATCTCTGATTCTTGAATGCTCTAGATACATTCCTGTGACGATTCATTTGATTGTGTTCATGTCAAATAAGGGAAATAGTGAGTATTACTGTCCCTGAACATGGGCACTACTGTGATGAGAATGAGATGCTCTGAAAAGCTAGAAAGCTAAAAGAAAAGAAGAAAACTTGAATTAAAAGTAGTCTCCATGACATAAACAACAACAAGAACAAAAATATCATACTATCTAAAAAATAAGAAAAGCTTAAATTCCTCTTAATAGGAGCCAACCTATTATAAGAGTGGAATCCCACAGCAAAGCAATATTGGAACATGTTTTGAATAAGTTATGGGGACGGTTGGCTTCTATATGCTAAAGTCATTTTATTTTACTCCTCATGTAATTCCTGCCACCCTAGCTAATTGTTAGCTCCCTAAGTTAAGTTAACTATTTGATATCCTTACAAAATGCTGGCCCATTAAGGAAGGAGCTCAGAAAGCTGTCTCTTCTCTTTCAAATTTACCCTCCCTACTACCCTCAGTCATTGTAAATAGCATCTTCTGACAGAAGTGATTCATGGGCTAGGGAGATAGCCCAGTGTATAAAACACTTCATTTGCAGGTGTGAGGACCTGGATTCGGATCCCTAGAATATACACTAAGTCAGAAGTAACAGCAAACTGTAAGCTAGTGTTTCTATGGCAAGATGAGAGTTCCAAACAGGAGAATATCTGGACGGCACACACAGAAGTAAATAACAAAATGGGGGCCCTTCTCAAAAAAGGTAGAAAACAAAAACCAGCACCTGAGTTTGCCCAATAACTTAGAGAGACAGAGAGAGAGACAAAGAGAAAGAGAAGCAGAGACAGAGAGACCTAAAGAGACACCAGCAGACAGAGCAAGAGAGACAGACCCCATACACACACATAAATATGATTCATTAAAACAGCTTGTCGAACAATAGTAACACATAAATACTACCATTTCAGCTTTACTAGCTATACCTACAAGTTCAAAAGACATCTTGAAGTTAGTTGAGCTACCCATATTAAGACACACCTTTCAACTTCTGTGAGTAACTCTATGAAACACCCAGAAGGTTCTTAGAATCTCCAGTATGGCTTACGCTTTTCCCTGTGGGTCTCCTCTGCAGCCCCAGGGCTGCTCCGTTATGGCTATAGCTGGCTTATTCCTTGGGAGAGCTTACTGTCCAATGTTGCACCAGATCTAAAGCATAAACCCAACTCTTCTTCAGCATGAGGGACACCATCCCAAACAGTAGCAGACTTTCACTGTGCATAATTAACTTCTTACAATGAACATTTACAAAATACGTCACCATTCATAATAAATGTTATACCTAACACTGAGAAATAACTATCACTCCTATCTCTGAAAAAATAAATAAAAGACCAAGCAACAGAGCAAGTCATTTTCAAAGTTCCACAAATTCCATCTTTTTCATGCCCTCTATATTACATTTGTTGATATTAACCTGATATTTATTAAACTCAGTTTTAACTTACACACTTTCCATAAGTATACCTATCAAGCATATATCATAGGTGGTGCTATTTCTCTTCAATTAGCATGGAACTTGTCAGTTTATGGCTTGTTTTCCTTGGTAGCCCCCTTGAATACCAAACTGAAAGAGAACCTGGATTCAGACTGCAAAGCCATAAATCTCAATTTCACATGACCTTGAAGAAATTATTTAACTCCTCTCAGTCTGGCTAATTTGGGGGAAAATGTATGTGAAAGTGGTTGCTGCAGAGAATCAACTGGAACCTGAGGTGACTCATCACCTGGTGCCTAAGGCAACATGTGCTTATAGTAAACATAAGGCATTATTGTGACCACTCACTGTGGGGGTTTTAATGATCAAATCCCTGTACAAAACAGCAGGACCCTTCCTGAATCCTATCTTAATGTCACACTATAGCTATTTGCTTTCAATTCAAGACACTGGAGGTTATCCTTGGAGATGCTGCCCTGTTATTTCCCACTAAGTATATTTAATGTACAATTTCTCAGTAAGCAGAACTTCATTCACCTCTATTCTGAAGTTGACCCTCTCCCAATCCCTGGCTTTTTTCTGTGTTCATTGCAGCTTGAAGGCAATTCCATCAACAGGTTTTCGTCTTGCGCTATCAGGTATGATTTATTGTCTATCTGCAGGGTATGAGTTAAAATGGTCAAAATGGGATTAGCTATGAACAAAAGCAAAACGTGATAGGGAATGACGCAGCCACTGTAGCCACCATCTTATCCTTCAGGGTATTAATGATTATCACATTTTCCTATTGTTTTGGTGGGGGAAGATCATTATGCTGACATTATTGGTGCACTGTGATTAAACGATGCTGTATGCAGTTTAATATTAGATATTACTTACATCACACCTATGTCTTCCTCCTGCTGGCATAAAAACATTTGCAAGCATTATGACGGTACAGTTGGAAGCAATTGTTTTCTTTTGTCTCTCTTTGCCTGTAGTCAGGTTTAAAACGATAACAAGAATCGCAAGTGTGTTTCGCTTGTAAGGCAAATGATTAGCAATAAAGATGAATAATAACTTTTTATTAAAATTTAGAGTAAATAACAGATGGCTGAACCCTTGGATACCCCAGTAGAGAAAAATCCCCTTTGGTCTTCTTGCGCAGGCACTTTAGGAAATGTGCATGCTCCTTACTTTCTGATGAGTAACAGCATGTAGCATTGTTAAGCTTGATTAAGCAAATTTAATTAGTGTTAGTCAATGTGTTTTTGTAAGTGGATAAAAAATACTCTAGTTTAGGCATGACTGTTAATCTTTAATTTATGAAATAAAAGTAAAAATGCAGTCATAAAATATTAAAATTGCAATGAGTTGCATTTAAAGGACCAGAGTCCCCTTTTAGTGAAATTTTCTCAATTGTTTTTTAAACCTGAAGTTCAAAAGAAATTGACTTTCAACTCCCCCTTTCTTTTTCTTCACTACCATATGTCAGGTGGTAGCTCTAAAATGGTGTCAAGAGTTGGACTTTTTCTGCTGAGGCTACTTAACTTGTAAGTTGGCCTGCGGTCCATATTAATTCACAGCCAGATTTCGTAACGTTCTTCAAACCTCAGTTTTTCTGTTCATGGATTTGTTCAGGGCCTATGAGACAAAATGCATAAGGGGAGTAAATATATCACCTAAGAAAATAAACATACTTTGTAGAAAAATATACAAAGTAATAAAGTCAGTTTCAAAATGTAGAAGCCATCTAAGACATTCTAAGGATAAAAAAATCCATAGCCAAGGATGAACTTGTTACTTCCCATTTATAGCAATACTAGTCTGATGGTTAGAGAGACCCTATCAACACTCAAGGCCTTCTGTTATGCAGTTAATATTCCTGATAAATACTGCAGCTTGCTCAGAGTTTTCTGGAATGTGTATTCATAGTCAGCATAGTCAATTAAGCTGGAGAAAGATTTGTGAGAACATTATTCTAAACTTTGTTTAAAATTATTCCTCTCTCAGACTCTTCTTTACATAGATGGTCTCTCTCTCTTTGTCTTTCCTTCCAGTACGCTGTTTGGACATACCAAACAGGAAAGAGAAATACTAACAATCACAAAAAGAGAAGAGCTTCCTACACATATATGAGGGTGGAGAGGTATAGGTAAAGTTGCCAGGCATTTGAGATTTGTCACTTTGTGTGAAAAAAAAGTACGGAATTTTATAAAGCCTACATCCATGACAGTTAGCAAATTCCAACAAGACAGCTAAAAATATGGCAGCTCCATACATGTTCCATCAAGAGGCACTTAACCCTAGAGACTGTAGGCCTTCAGAGGCACATGATCCTTGACAAAGAATGTGTGGAGAAAATGGGTGTGAGGACAAGAAAATGTATGTATCCTCCGAAAGCAGTGACTATAGAGAAAGTAGGAAAGGTATCTTCATTCAAAGCCCTCATCACACGTATTCATTTGTCAGTACTTGATATTAATCTACCATGTGTCTGGTGCTTTGCGAACTCTCAGGATTATAACTCTGAGTGAACCTAACACCTATTAATCTCATGGAACTCTCAGATAGCTGATTTATAGACTTATCAGAGAAAAGAAATAGGAGCATCCTACCAAATTCTTCATGACTTAGCTCTTGTTCACATCTCACACTACTTATATTGCTTTCAACTTTCTACCATTGCACCTTCCTCCAGAAACACCTATGGTTTTACCAAAACTACCTAAAGCTTTGATGATGCTTCCGGACTTTGTAACCTTGGCTGAGAGGCACTTTACTTCATTTTTCCCTTGGGAATTGGCACCAGCAATAAGATCTGTTACTTCTATAGGTAAATAAATAAATAAATAAATAAATAAATAAATAAATGGTTTTAATCTCTTAGTGTCCTTTAACATTATAGAATGTTTAAAAGCCAAATTATTAACATTATATTTAGATGATACTATCATATAAATGAAGTGGTATCAAACTTATTAATATAATAAATACTACAACAGCTATACGACAACTGAGATGATGCTGTTGAAATATAATATCTAACTGGCAATAATTCAATAGTTGCTTTAAATATCCCATATCTAATTTGTCTAGTTGTGAGTTGTCAGCATTTGTGATAAAATTTTTAGTCATTATTCTAGCAATTACAGAATACATATTTATGTAGAATCGAATTTTGCCCTTTCAACTTTAATAGAATATATCGCCAAATCTAGTGTCATCTAGTTCCTAATAGTCTTTATTCTTTATGCCATGCTTATTGTACGTTAAGTACACATTTACTTTTTTCATTGTGTACATGGCAAACCCCTTCAGTGTTATCTTTTCTTGTGTCAAGTTGCCAAACAGATTTCAGAGAAGTCAAAAGAAGATTTGTCTTATATCTGCTAATTGGCTGCTTTTCTTTATTGTTGGTGCATTACACAAATGTTAGTCTTTATATTTTTCAGGGTAACATTTCCATTTGATACTCCTTTACATCTTGTCTTTTCTTAAGAATACTCTCTACCATAATGTTTGTTTCAAGATGTTTGCAATTCTCTTTTCAAGCATTTTATAACAGCTGTTTTAGATTCTTTACAGGTAATATCTACCTTATTATCAGCAGCTCTTGGTCATCTTTAACCTCTGGCCTTCTGCAGGAGAACTCTTTACTGAATCTGCATATTTTTAACATTGCCTTACATAACACTACATTTTACTTTAACACTGTCAAAAATTTTATGTGTTTTGTTGTTTTCCTAACAAGCACTGTTGATTTGTTTTGGATCACAGGTTCTAACTCTTTCTCAGTGACCTGTGCTTCCAAAGGCAGGGAAATTATCAATGGTTTTTCAGAAAGAGATGCCTGATAAAATATAGATGGTAAATACTGCATCAAAAATAAATACACTAAAAATTCATTGCTTGTCTTGAACTCAAACTTAACTTTTGCTTAGTGAAATGTAACAACCCTGCATGCCACATAATTGGAGTTTATTTTACAAGTTCCCTGCCCATGTAGCAGTTCTCTTGTCAGAGACTTGATGGTCTAGTAATCACACACACCCACACACCTTTTTCTTATCTGCTCTGTACTGTCAAGTTTCTTAGGATGCTCCTTCCTATTTTTGTCTAGAATGTCTGCAATTGTATCCCAGGACACATAGGTGTAAGAATAAGGAGAGAAAGATAAAATGCAGCAGGCTACTGTGGCCCTTGTGGATTAACACATCCAACACCCACCCCAGACCAAGAAAACTTTCATCTTATTTAATGTGGTACCACTGTCACTGTAGACATTGTAGGTCCTGAGGAAGAAAGAGAAAGACAGACAGACAGACAGACAGACAGAGAGGCAGTGACAGAGACACAGAGACAAACAGTGCTTATGCTAACATTCAAAATTTCTATTGCACTGCATTTTAGTTGAGAATCTCAAAGGGATGGGGTATGATAAACACCTTTGCTCTTTCTATGTTATTTCAAAGTCTGGTTCTTTTTTCTAACTATGTACTAATATTTACCCTTCTTAATTCATAAACAGTTATAGTTGCTATCAATGGGAAATGAAGATTAACCTGTGTTTACTCTTTTTAGCAGTAGTTGACTAATCAGCTCTATTCTCTGCAGCCACAATGCAAGTTCCTCACTGCCTGCCCAAATGTTCTGTATTCTCAAATAATACACACACACACACACACAAAGAGAGAGAGAGAGAGAGAGAGAGAAAGCACCTTATATTTAAATCTCTTAAACAGTGCAATGACTGAGCACTTCTAAACCTCCCCAGACCTAGCACACTCTACCCTCCAATATTCCTGAATTATTTCTTACTAAAATTTATATTTTATCCTGGCTGCCCCGAACCAAGGCCATGAACCCCGACTCTTGCATGTTGGCAGTCTCTCTGTCCTGTACTTCTTAGCGCTCCTCTTTCTGTTTTCCCAGCATGGAGGTTCTTCTCTTCCCTCTCTCTCCTATGTTCCTTGCTCTGGATCCTCAAGTCCTGCCTCTGTCTCCCTGCCCAGCCATTGGTAATGAGGTAATGAGATCAAGATTTTTAGAATCTCAAAGATAGTAGACCTATGTCCATCTACATCAATAACTACACGAAATAGTTTGGTAGACACAAATATTGGCAAAGAAGAGTCTATCAATACTCCTTAAATTTAACTTAAAGTGAGACTGAAAGGACATCATTCAAGAATAACCTGAATATTCTGCTCAGTTGTCTACAGGTACAATGTAGTCTTCCTAAAAGTCTGGAATGAGTTCACCTATGCAAAACATGGGGCTCATGCTCAGGAAAAGTTCAATGCACTAATCCCTAAGTTATCTTAGGTTTCTCAGGCTGTACTGATGAGATAAATTTCTTGAAGTTATGCTCTTCCAGGATGTTCCATGAATAGATGGGTAGATGGCAGATAGATATGGAGGTAGATGCTGACTGGGTGATATAAACTCCCATTCTCTTACTGATTGAAAGCCCTCATTAACAAATGTTGAGTATCCATTAATAGTTAGAGAAACAGCTGCTTTGAATCTGTAAATAATTTGCCCAAGGTAAAACAAACTCCAATTTTTAATCCAGTAAATGTCTTAAACTCACTCCCATGTTCTGCTCACCATCCTCTGATTTTACATTTAGTAGATCCCAGAATTCATGATAGAGGAAGTGACTACCCATTCTTGGGGCCATTGCTCAGGACCTTGTGTAGGATATTTACACTTCAACAACCTAGCAATGGGGGGAAAACCAGGAGGTAAACTGAAGCATTTTTTTAAGTTGCTACTGGATGCTCAATTCATACTGCCAGCTCCCAGACAGAGAAAGAAAATGTCCAGCTGATGATTGAAGAGGTAAACAAGTGAGGCAAATATCAACAGCTTGTGGACAATCAATCAACTGCTGACTGCATGTCACTAAGAACAGGTCCATTTTATCTGGTAATTATGCAATTGAAATAGCTCACTTTCAAAAAAAAAAAAAAAGAACAATATCACTACACTGCCAAGAGCATAATATTTGACATTTCTAATGAGTGTTAGTAGTTAGAAGAACCCATTTGAACAATACTACATCGAAATCAAAATCAAATTAAAATTCTAGAAGAGCAGCGTGCCTGAGAACATGCTTTTGCAGAAGTTCAAGTCACCCAAATGCTTTTAACCTTTCATTAAGAATTCTGCAGCCCAGCATTTTAATATACAGCAAAATGGTTTTAATTCAATCAAACCAAGGGTCAATTTCTTCTCTGTGATGACCAAGTAATAAAAATCATTCTTTATTCAATTTATTTTTCAGGAAGATAATTTGCCAATATATGTCCATTTAAATGAAAAAAAAATGTGACCTGTGCTCCCTGTCATTATTAAGCATTAAGAGCATGTTAGTTTACTTTGCTAAAATAATGGGGAATCGGATTAAACTTATCTATGTTTGTGACAAAAAAAACCTTCTTTTTATCAAAGATTGAGTCACTTCTACTTTCTTTTGTTTGTTTCTTTGTTAGTTTGGTTGGTTGGGGGGTTTTTTGTTTGTTTCTTTGTTTTGTTTTGTTTTGGGGGAGTTGGTGGTGGTGGTGGTGGTGGTTATTTTATTTATTTACATTTCAAATGTAATCTTCCTTCCCAGTTTCCCCTCCACAAAACATCTACCCCTTTCTGCTCTCCCTGTCTCTAAGAGAGGTCTCCTTCACCTGCCCACCCACTCCTGCTTCAGTGCCCTAACATTCTCCTACCCTGGGAGCCTCTACCAGACCAAGTGGCTTCCCTCTCAGAGATGCCAGATAAGGCCTTTCTCTGCTACATAAACAGCTGGATCCATGGATCCATCCATGTGTACTCTTTGGTTGGTGGTTTAGTTGCTGGGAGCTCTGGGGTTGTCTGGTTGATATTGTTATTTTTCCTATGGGGTTGCAAATCCCTTCTGCTCCTTCAGTCCTTGCCCTAACTTCTCCACTGGGGCCCTCTCACTCTGTCTGATGTTTGGCTGCTTATACCTGCGTTTGTATTGGTCAGGATCTGGCAGAGCTCTCAGGGAACAGCTTGACCAGGCTCCTGTCAGCAAGCACTTCTTGACATCAGCAGTAGTGTCTGGGTTTGGTGTCTGCAGATGAGATGAATCCCTAGGTGGGGCACTCTCTGGATTGCCTTTCCTTCAATCTCTGCTCCACTCTTTGTCTCTGCATTTCCTTTTGACAGGATGAATTCTGAATTACTACTTTTGAGGTAGATGGGTTCCCCCATCCCTCAACCAGGGACCATGCCAATACACTGGATAGAGTCTATACAGGTTCTATCTCCCCTTTGTTAGGTATTTCTGCTAATGTCCTCTCTGTTGGGTCCTGGGAACCTCTGGGGTCCCTGGCATCTGGGTCTTTCTAGTGGCTACCCTCAGTTCCCCCTCCCCCACTGCTGCACACCTCCTTTAAAATTCCTGACTCTCTGTATTCCCACCTTTTCCATCTCCTCCAAGCCCCCCTTTTCCCTCACCCTCCTTTCTCCCTCCACAATTCCTCTCACCTTCTACTTCCCAAGATTATTTTCCTCCCCCTTCTAAGTAGGACTGTAGCATCCACACTTTGGTGTGGTCTTTGTTCTTGGGTTTCATATGGTCTGTGAGTTGTATCATGGGTATTGTGAGCTTCTTTTTGGCTATTATCCACTTATCAGTGAATACATACCATGTGTGTTCTTTTGTGACTGGGTTACCTCACTCAGAATGATATTTTCTATCCATGTGCCTGTGAATTTCATGTAGGCATTGGTTTTAATAGCTGAGTAGTACTCCACTGTGTAAATGTACCACATTTTCTGTATCCATTCCTCTGTTGAGGGACATCTGGGTCCTTTCCAGCTTCTGGCTATTATAAATAAGGCTGTTATGAATGTAGTGGAGCCTGTGTCCTTGTTATATGTTGGAGCATCTTTTGGATATATGCCTTGGAGTGGTATAGCTAAGTTCTCAGGTAGTACTATGTCAAATTTTCCAAGGAAATGCCAGACTGATTTCCAGAGTGGTTGTACCAGTTTCCAATCCCACCAACAAGAGGAGTATTCCTCTTTTTCCACATCCTTGCCAGCATCTGCTGTCACCTGAGTTTTTATCCTAGCCATTCTGATTGGTGTGAGATGGAATCTCGGGGTTGTTTTGATTTGCATTTTCCTGATGACTAAGGATGTTGAACATTTCTTTAGGTGTTTCTTGGCCATTCGATATTCCCCAGTTGAAAATTCTTTGTTTAGCTCTGTACCTCATTTTTAATAGGATTATTTGTTTCTCTAGAGTCTAATTTCTTGAGTTCTTTGTATATTTTGGATGTTAGCCCTTTATCGGATGTGGAGTTGGTAAAGATCTTTCCCTAATCTGAGGGTTACCACCCCTTCATGCTAAAAGTATTGGAAAGATCAGGAATTCAAGGCCTATACCTAAACATAGTAAAAGCAACATACAGCAAGCCAATTGCCAGCATCAAACTAAATGGAGAGAAACTTGAAGCAATCCCACTAAAAGCAGGGACAAGACAAGGTTGTCACTTTCTCCCTACCTATTCAATATTGTACTTGAATTCCTAGTCAGAGCAATTAGACAACAAAAGGAGATCAAAGGGATACAAATTGGAAAGGAAGAAGTCAAATTATCACTATTTGCAGATGATATGATAGTATACTTAAGAGACTCCAAAAATTCCACCAGAGAACTCTTAAACCTGATAAGCAACTTCAGCAAAATAGCTGGATATAAAATTAACTCAAACAAATCAGAAGCTTTTCTCTACTCAAAGGATAAATGGTCTGAGAAAGAACTTAGAGAAATGACACTCTTAACAATAGTCATAAATAACATGAAATATCTTGGTATGACTCTAACAAAGCAAGTGAAATATCTGTATGACAAGAACTTCAAGTCTCTGAAGAAGTTGAAGAAGACCTCAGAAGATGGAAAGATCTCCCATGCTTATGGATAAAAATGCTCATACTAAAAATGTTCATTTTACCAAAAGCAATCTACAAATTCAATACAATCCCCATCAAAATTCCAACCCAATTTTTCATAGAGATAAAAAGAGCAATTCTCAAATTTATCTGGAATAACAAAA
>NW_022196894.1:44549970-44565247 GCF_008632895.1 Mastomys coucha | reverse complement strand
AAAAAAAAAAAAAAAAAAAAAAAAACAGGATATCAAAAAACGTTTTCAAAAATAAAAGAACTTCTAGGGGAATTACCATCCCTGACCTCAAGCTGTACTACAGAGGAACAGTGAAAAAACCCCACATGGTATTGGTACAGAGACAGGCAGGTAGATCAATGGACTAGAATTGAAGACCCAGAAATGAACCCACACACCTATGGTCACTTGATCTTTGACAAAGGAACCAAAACCATCCAGTAGAAAAAAAAGACAGCCTTTTCTTTTCTTTTTTTTTTAAAAAAAAACTTTTATTGCCTTATGATGAGAAAAGTTACGTGATTTCAATTTATCTCTGGTCCTGGGTGTGTCAGAGCACCTGGGAGTGGAGCTTCCTCTGCCAGCATTTTCAACAAATGGTGCTGCTTCCATGGGTGGTGAATATGTAGAATGCAAATTTATCCATTCTTATCTCCCTGTACAAAGCTCAAGTCCAAGTGGATCAAGGACCTCCACATAAAACCAGATATGATAAATCTAATAGGAGAGAAAGTGGAAAAGAACCTCAAATACAATGGCACAGGAGAAACTTTTCCTGAACAGAACACCAATGGCTTATGCTCTAAGATCAAGAATGGGCAAATGGGACTTCATAGAATTGAAAAGCTTCTGTAAGGTAGAGGACACTGTCAATAGCACTTCTACCTTCTTCTGTTGCAATTGCTTTGTACAGCTCAATGTATCTGTAAATTAGATACTTCTAACCAGTTACTCAGTAACAAGGGGCAGTGTGAATTCACTCAGTAATTGTTAACATTTAAGGCAAAATGGCCTCCAGTCAAGGTATCTGGATGTCACACTCTTGGAGTCATGTGGAATTATTGCTCTACATACCATTACATTCTTAGAAAGAAGCAAGAGAGAAAGGCAGTCAAATTTGACAAAGCCCTTGCCATGGGTGAGTACACAAATGTATTTCAGTTACATTTTACAACTGAAACCACCTTAATGGGAGAGAGACATTCTAATGAGAGACAATTGGAGTGTCCCTTGAATAACCACATTCTTGTACCATTGAACCCAAAGGATTCAAATCTCCTCAGGAATCTCATGCTGTGGGAAGGGAAAGATCTAAAGCCAGAGAAGGAACATGCTTCCAGAGAGTTCACACAGTTCTGACAACTTATTATTGGACTGCCTTGAAGGACAGACTGCTGCTGAGGCCAAGATAGATTGATAATGGGCAGGAGCACCTTGGAAGCAGTATTGCTTAATTACACACTTCTCTTGCTCTCTATTTAAATCAAAGCCTCATGTTCATACCCAAAGATTGACTTGGGTGTCACATAAATTCATTTGTTCCTCTTCCCAGTGGAGCCACATTGAATAGATCTTCGTTTTCTAACTGTTGCTTGTCTCTTAACTGGCATATCGAAGGTGCCTAGCCAAACCTACTTTGTTAGAAGAGGCTAAGTTTTGACTCTAAACTCTCAAATAATACAACTAAGGTCATTTTTATAAATGAGAGAGCAGATGCAGAACTAACTACACAAAGTGACAAGAAGTTTCTGTTCTTTATTTTTACAAACCCAACCTATACTTGGGTGTACACACACACACACACACACACACACACACACACACACACACACACAAATGCAAACATGTTAAAAAATAAACAATGGACATATAAACAAATGCATTTAGAATGTTATTAGAAGCTTTAAACATGATCTTATGATATAAAAACAAACTGTAAATTTCAATCTGAAAATACTATCTATCATTGTACTTTGACTTTTTTGTTTTGATCTACCATGCAACCTCACTTTACTGATGACCCAGTATTGTTTCCTTCCATTTTTATGGGTTGGCTTACCCTACCTGGAGGCAGAAAATCTACCAACTCTGTTGAGACATTTAGAGTCCTTCTTAGTCTACTGCCAGGAAAACAGATCTCTTTCTCCTCATACTTCAAAAGATGCTTATTGGCTTCCTGTGATAGAATGTGCCCTCCCCTTTCAGAGGTGAACAAGTACGTGGCATCACTGTCACTAGAGTGAGCCATGCAATGTCAGGGACAAGGATATTCTTCATCTACAGTATGTGGTATAGAGTTTTCATATAGTCAAAATAATGATTTCTGACTTTTACAAACACTCATCTTGTCAATTCACAATATAAGATACCAACCACATTCTACAGTGTTAAATTTAGTAAAGGTGAAGGCCAAACAAAGGTTTCATAGTAAACAGAAGGAAAAATCTGGGGTTTTAAAAACAAGAATGACTTTGCTCAGAGACTGAATCGATCATAACAATGGTTTAAATAAAATTAGAATCACAATAAAAGGGATTCTGAGGAGGAGGAAGGACATATTTAAGCACTTAAAGTGAATCACAATGTGTGTGATATTCATTATGGCTCGAGGATTTCTGCTGTAGCATTTTGCACTATTCATATCTTTTTATTGCTGCTTGTGACAATATTTGCCTCTCTTATGAATTCATTTTCAAACAGCCTTGGCCTGTGGTTTCATTTGAAAGATATTCTAATTTAAAATTATCAGAATTAGGCAGAGGACCATCTTGACTGAATAGCAGGAAGTTTTATACGTATGAAATTCAAGCAGCCTCAAATATGGCTGAACTCTCCATCAGCCCAAGGGAAATGTGAAGCAGTCTCAGGGACTAACATGTTGCTATCTCTAGCTCATATGCAATTACTTTGCACTTTCAGGAAATAATATTGATGTACATGTATATAATACCAATAACATGAAGGGAAGATTGAGGTTTGCCATCCATTCAGCTGGCTATTTATGAAATACAGAGTTAGCATTACTAGCCTGTGAAGATACAAATACGTTAAAGAAGAAAATAGGAAGGTGACTAAATGTAATTCCTGTTTTTTGCCAGCCTTTGCTTAGAGGACTTGTATTTTTATGGTATCCAGAAAGTTCCTGAAAATTTATTATATCTAGTTATAATTCAGAATATTTATGTAGATTGTCATTTACTGTTTTAAACTAATAAATTTTGTTTCAGATCAAGAAATCCCCAGAAAGATTAGCAACTTGCTAAACATCTCAAAGCTAAGAGTTTCAAGAGGAAAACTTGAACTAGACTATTCAAAGGCTATGTAACTCTTTCACCCTGGACTCTCACTCTATCATTTTACATAACAAGAACTTGTGATTCAGATCCAATTAAGAAGGCTAGGGTCTGGAGAGATGGCTCAGTGGTTAAGAGCACAAAAGGACTATTCTTCCAGAAGACTCAAGTTCAATTCTTAGCACTCACATCAGGCAGCTCATAACCCCTTATACCTCCAGTGGGAGATTATTATTGTCTCTGGTCTTAGTCAGCACCAGTATTCACATGCACATACCCACCTTCACACATGTTCTTATAATTTAAATAAAGAAGAATTAAAAAAGGTTCTTTTGGGTCCAAAGAGATGGCTTAGTTACTAAGAACAATTGTTTCAGAGTCCTGAGATCCAATCTCAAAAACCCAGTGCCATGGGAAGTAGCGACAGAAGTATCAATTGGAATTTCTGGCTATCCACCAGATTCAGTGACCTATCTAAAAGAAATAAGGTGGACAATGGTAGATCCAAGTACCCAGTGTCATCATCTGACATGGGCTCATCCTCTCGAGGCCATTATACACACAGAGAGAAACACACTAACACACACTAAGGTCTTTCAAGTAATTATCTAATAAAAACAGGATGACCATCTAAAGTCAGACCATTGTTCCAAGTCTTTACTCAATCTTATGCACCACCTGAAACTCTAAATGAGAAAACACTAATAAGATCACATTCAATTTGCATTCTATCAGACTTTATTTAAATACCAAGTGCACTTCTTCGCCGCTCTGTGACATTAGATGAGCCATTTAATTTCTTCTACTTTATTTTTATTATGTATAAAATGGAAAGAGTAATACTTTATTCCTCAATCAAATTCTTTAGAAGATTAGCATCATATACAAAGCAATAGAAGTCATGTCTGTCATGAACTTATTTGGGGGGATGGAGAGATGGCTCATCCATAAAGAATGTTTCGTACTTTTTTCAGAGACTCAAAGTTTAATTTCCAGTACCCAGCCAGCCAGCTCAAAACTGCGTGTAACTCCAGCTCAGGGGATATAACACCATCATCTAGCTTCTGGAGGCACTCTCGTGAAGTGTTCATACACACATACACATTAAGTCTTTAAAAAGATAATGTGTTTTCATTATCATAATCATTATCATTATTACCATTATTTGTCAAATTTTTACTCAGGGAGATAAGAAAATATTAGCACTATTAATAATACACGGGACTAAGCACTTTATTTTATTTCGTTACATTATCCTTCCTAACAGCCTCAAGTTGTAGAATTCACAAGCATAATTTTACAGACACAGAAAACTCATCATCTTGCAGGAGAAGAAAAGAAACTTTAAAAGTCAAGAAAGATGTCTAAGATCATGATGCCAATGTGTGGCAGGACCTATCAGCAGAGAGGAGCCTTGGTGACCAGAGAAGACCAGAGAAGTAGCAGGTGGTCTGTGCTAAAAGCAAGGTGGAATCCAAAGTTAAGGTCATGCAGAATTCCTTGGGTAGTGACTTCAGGCTTACTGGGAAAGCAAAATTTCAATAGGTGAGAAATGTTTATCATTTGAAGGACAAAGCAAGCTTATCTGGAAGAGTTGAGCAAAAGTCAAGGATAAGAGCATATTACAGCAGAGCAGTGGTGGCGCACGCCTTTGATCCCAATACTTGGGAGGCAGGGGCAGGTGGATTTCTGAGTTCGAGGCCAACCTGGTCTACAGAGTGAGTTCCAGGAGAGCCAGGGCTATACAGAGAGACACTGTCTCGAAAAACAAAAAACAAAAAACAAACAAACAAACAAACAAAGAACATATTACAGATACCAAAGAAGAAAATAGTGGAGCGAGAGATCAAAGTAAATGAAAATATGATCTTCTTGGGTACAGGGCCTGCTTCAATAGTCTTGTTTACAACTTGCATGGGCAGAGATATTTCCAAATGTATGTCTTATGATATATGTGTACAAATTAAAATTTTTTGATGAACTTTTCACCACAAGATTTGAGGTACTCTGTATGTATAAAGTACATACATACATTTTTAATACTTATTTTCAAAGAATGAAAGTGATCTCATTGATAATTTAAATATAGATTACTTTTTTGTATCTTGTGGCTTTATATGATGGAATAAACAAAGTAACTTATTTAAAATAAGTTTACTTTTAATTTTATCTTTGTTAATAAGAGTTTTTAATTTTATGTATGACTTCTATACTATTTCAATCACATAGACAGACATTCCTGGTAAAAAGTGCTCAAAAATGCTTGTTCAGCAATTGCTGGCAGAACCTATTGGAACCTCAAAGCAACACTGAGGATCTTAAAGTTTACTAAATAGACAAGTCACTGAAACTTCTCAGTAGGGCAAGTGATGTGCTCCAAGTTCTGGTTTAGAAGGTTCCATCTGGAAGAGTAAGTCAGAGGACACACTGAAGGTATGTGGGAAGTGTATTTTTGCAATGTTAAAATCAAGCCTGAGCACATGCCCCTCACCCACAAACTATTTCAAAGAAGGCAGCCTAGTGGCATAACACTATGCAAATGTTTCATGTTTCTCGTGAGAATGACAAACACGCCTGCAAGTGAAAGGCGATTCCTTTTTTATTGGAATGTTACCCTGCTATGCACCTAATTTCATCCCTGCTGCCTTTAAAGAGAAAGTCTGAAGCAGTGCATTTAATCTCTTCATCGAGTCACTAGGGGTAGAGTCCCTTTTATTACAAAAATGAGCTACTCAGTAAGGATGTATGGTGTAATTCTGCAATAGGCAAAGACCGGAGCTACAGGTATGAAAAGCCAGAATATCTTTCTGTCCACCTAGCAACTGGAGTTTCTCTTTTCATCATATGGCTTAAAGTGGGAAAGCAAAACTCAATTAGCAGCCCTTCCCCCAACAAATCCTATTCAACCTCAGCTTTCTGCTGCAATGACTCTTACAAACATTTACTTGTCTGGCCTCCTTCTAAAGGAAATGGCAGAAGTCTAACAAAAACTGGTGAAAAAATATGTGGATCCTACAGTGGATGAATGTCCATATGAGGGTACACAGACAAGGGACTAACACTCTTCCTCTCTGTATGTTGACTGCACCCATTTCTGGGGAAGGAGGCAGATTTTCTTCATGTGGTAAAATAAATGTCAACCATCAAGTTCCACACCATTTGCCCCCAGCTCTTTGAATTCTGAGAAAAGAGAATGAACTCTGAAAGGTTCTGTAAGGTATTTAAGGATTTGGTGTCTATTAGTAATTGGTGTCAGTAGGAATTAGTTCCAGAATTTCCTGAATATATCAAACCTACAAATTCACAAGCTCTATATAAAACAAAACAATATTTGCATGCAATGCTGCCTCCAATATGCATCAAATCATCTCTAGACTACCTATAATGCTTAAAATAATGCTAAGGTTATATAGAGAGTTATTATATTTTAAGAGAATAGTAAAAAGAAAATAATATGCACATGTACAGTATTTTTTTCTTGAAAATATCTTATCCATGATTGCAGAGTCCAGTGATACAGAAAGCTGACAAAATAACACCACATGGAGGGCATCTGCCATGTTCCAAGTACTTTTCTGCCCTCTTGGTATAGTTTAGATCTGAAATACCTCTCAAGGGCCCATGTGTTTGACTGTTCGTTCCTGGGCTGGCTAGTTTTGACTATCAAGAAAACCTAGAATCACCTAGAAAGAGAATTTAAAGAAGAATTATCTAGATTGGGTTGTCCCGGGGCATACCTGTGGGGGATTAACCTGCCAAAGGTGGGTAGAACCATTTCTTATCCAGAACCTTTAGACTTTGTAGTAGTATAAAACGCTAGCTATAAACAAACAAAGGTATACGTATATACTCTACCTTTGCTTTTAACTATGGGTGTCACATGACTACTAGTTGAATTCCTGCCAAGACTTCCAAAAAAAAAAACTATAAACTGTAACAGCAATCAAACAAACCCTTTCATTGCTTATGTTATTGTTATTATTATTGGTGGTGGTGGTGGTGGTCAGAATATTTCCCACAGTAAGAGAAGTGAAACTAGAATAGTCTTCAACTTGAAACTATTAACAGGTTGTTGTACCTTTAAGAGGTGGGGCCTTGTGAGAGGTCATTAGATCATTATAATCATGCCAAAAGAGACAGTGGGACCTGAGCTCTTCCCTTTTCTTAACATCTTAACTATGACTTTTCCTCATGATGTGTTGTTTCACCATGAACCTAAAGCAACATGACCAAAGAGTCACAGATGAGAACCTTGGAAACTATGGGCCAAAACAAGTCTTTTCTTTTTAATAAACTTAAAAAACAAAAACAAATTTCAAATAAATAAAATCATCACAAATCAAAATTAACTATACTAAGATTATGTACAATTCGCTAAACTTTCATGTTATTAGAACAAGTATTTGAAACAAAAGCTATAGATTTGGAATGTATAACAAAACAAACCTTTTGTCTCTTGTTTTAGGGTTTTGTTGCTGTGAAGAGACACCATGACCAAGGCAACTCTTATGAAGGACCGTAATTAATTGGTGCTAGCTTACAGGTTCAGAGTTTCAGAGCTTCAGTCCATTATCATCATGGCAGGAAACACAGCAGCTGTCCAGGCAGGTATGGCACTGGAAAAGCTGAGAGTTCTACCTCTTGTTCCAAAAGCAGCTAGGAGAAGACTGCCTCCCTGCCTCACACATGGTTAGAGGAGGGTCTCATTGCTCACCTCTGCAGTGACATGCTCCTCCAACAAGGCCACACCTTCTGCAACAATGCCACACCTTCTAATAGTGCAATTCCCTGGGCCAAGCATATTCAAACCACCACATCTCTGTAACTTAATTCTCTCAGGTAGTTTTTATGGTAATTAATAGGAATCTGAGGGAGTCCTAGCAGAGTTGCTATATGATACCAAATAAATTGAGTTCCCTTATTGGGGTCTTATTAATAAAAGAATTTAGGACAAAGTTAAACAGAAGCTCAAGGACACTTTTATCAGAGTTTAAATAAAACCCCTTGGGCAGGCAACTTGCAAACTTCAGCAGCTGCCTAGAGAACAGAGATTAAAAAAAAAGAAAGAAAGAAAGAAAATGATAGGCCATTTTGGTTAAGCTGGCAAGGATGTTAGGTACATTGTGGACAAGCATCCACATGGAAGAGAAGGAGCTTTAGAGGAAGCATAAAGAACCCCAAAGCATCAGATAACACATACTTAGGCTAGCACTAAGAAGCCTATATATATATATATATATATATATATATATATATATATATATATACACATACATATACATATATATGTATATACATATATATATACATATACATATGTATGTATATACATATATACATATATGTATACATATATGTATACATGTATGTATGTATATTCACCTCAGAAAGGTGAACATATCCAAAAGAATCCCATCATAGCTTATAGGAACTGCACTAGGTGCAGGGATTCTGGGATGAAGCATACTTCATCTCTTCAAAGGAATAACTATTCCTCCTATCACTTTGGCATGGCTTAAAGGAAACCCTTACTGAGAATTCAGGTCCTGAACCTGGCCAACTGGAATGTTAAATCTCTATCTAAGCTGAAATTTCATTTTCTTGACTAAAAGAAGTGCTTTCAGAGCTACTGTAACAATGCAATGTTTACTGTTGCACCACTTCCATGGTATTAAATAATATTAAGTACACAACAATCCAACTATCCTTGGAGATCAAGAACTAAAGCACACAAAAACAAATTGCCTAAAAGGTAAAGGTAAGACCTGGAAGAAGTACCATTTATAACCACATAGGCAAACTCTGGTACCTGAGCAATTCAACAGAATCACTGAGGCCAGGGGAAAGGATGTTAAATATAATTTTCAAGACCTTGTTTCTAACTCCTTGCACACCTTGGTCTAAACACCATTGGGACTGGTCTAATAGACAGTCCTACCAGAAATACAAGGCCTGACTAGGTGGAAGAGAGAGAAGTGCTGGGCCAAGAAACACAATAAGAGTTTGTATTCCAGAGTAGACAGTTTAGGTGAACTACTTTCAAATCATCATATGTTCTTTAGCTTCTAGAACTAACACTCTTTCAACTTCAATACGCTTTCTTCTTGGAGAACAGCTATTTACTTACTGTCTTTGAAGCCAAGCTCAGCAACAAACTACCTCTTGAGAAACACCCCCACAGGCAGAAAGAATCACTATCTCTTAGGTACTCTCTCTTTGTCCTAAGCAGACCTGCATCAGAGAACAGAGAACTCACTTCTCTCTCTGGACCCTGCTCAGTTCCTGGTCCTTACAAAAGTCTTTGGCTTTGTAAGAATTTTCATGATGCTAGGAATATAACAATAAAAGATAGGCAGAGCCTATGACAGAGTAAGGAAGTGTACATGGAAAAAGGGCAGAGGGACCTTTGTCCTGGTCTATATTTTTTGACCACTTTATATCATTTCTAAATTCTCTAGAACAAGTACATTTCCTGAGGGGCTTTTAAGTTCTTACAGGAAGGAACAATGCCTCTGGCTGGATAGTAATCTTACAAACCTTAGTTTGTATGAATGATCATGAGGTAACTCAGGAAGTCATACTGAGTCATATCCCCATGGATAGTGATAAGACTTAGGGACCATTTTCCTGGCTAATAATTAAAGTCCTGCAGTTCAATTCCTTGACTTCTGAGTAGTCAGTTAGGACAAAGCAGGAAAGAAGGAGACTGCCCGGACACTTTCCATCTACTTCTATGTCATCCTCAAACTATTTGGATTGTTCTGGGATGTGGAGATTGATCTACATTTCTATTCTTTTGGGTTTGCATGGCTGATGGTTCCCTTTCTGCTTTGCTATTGCCTCTCAATTCATTTTCTACATTTACCATAAGTTTTTCTTCTAGCCTCTTACAGCCAGAATAAGTTGCTATTTTATATCTTAGTCTTGTTATACACCCCACACACACACTATGGTGCTCATTTATTTGATTTATGGTCAGTTGTTTTGATATTTATCTCTCTCAGGGCTCTGACTTACTTAGCAATGGGGACTGTGACTTGAATCTGTATTACCTCTAACGTTGAATAGAATTTAGAAGCACTGTAGAACTTTGATGGATCTGTTCTCTTGAAAACAAGAAGAAAGAGAAGGAAAGAGGAGAGAGAAAAGAAAACCACTGAAAGAGATCACCAGAGTACCTACTTTTTCCTTCGAGACAAATGAGAAACAATTTATTCAGTTGCAACATGTCAAATATACTCTATTTAAATTTAATTAAACCAACAGGAAAGTGATTCCAATTGTTGAACGTCAGGGCAAACTAAATAACCTTTTCATGTACAACCATGAACACCTTCGCCTTTGTCACAAGTGACCAGTCAAAACTACAGGGGTAATGCAAGGAAGCTTGGTATATGGAAGGAAACCTGCCTCCTATCAAGCCCAAAGTAGTTAAGAAAACTTCTCTCATCAGATCGTTGTGTCCTAACCTCAGCCTAGTTTCTGATGAAAAGGGGTTTGTAATGCACTGAATTTAAAAGTAGCATTGGTCTTGAGTCAGATACTAAGTCCTACAGGTTGAAAATGGTTAACGGCTGAATCTCAAGAGTACTTGCAGATTAGTAAGTGCATGTTCCACAATAGGATATTTCAAGAAAGTTTGTTTGGGCACTTGGAAAAATACTCAAAAGTACAGCATTTTGTTTTACTAAGTTCCAGAAGAAACTCAAAAGTAAAATTTCTTTGGGACTGTCTGTTCATGATTCCACTACTTTCCTCCACCCACCATAATTTGTTATAGAACCCAGAATTCCTTCCCCTAAAGTCAGCTGCAGGTACTAGCAAAATACTCTCCACTTCTGTTTTCTGCTTTGAAAGATCTGACCATGAGGAAATTATCTGACCTACCCTGTCATGCAGTAAATTAAAAGACCCCCATTCCAGAGCTGGTTATGACCTGTAATGTGGAGAAATGAAGGATACACTGTGAAACTAGGAATTAGAACAGATAAACTCGGCTGCAGTCTGTTACTACTAGATGAGATCATTTTGTTCAACACATTTCTACAGGATGGTTTCTGCTTTGTCAGATGTAATGTTCCAAGGTCAAATACACAGCTGGGACTTGTAAGAGACTAGACCCAAGAACAGGGAAGTCTGCAGGGACCAACACAGCTGCTGTTCCCAACACTTTTGTTCTCTCATAGAAACAAAGTCTAACATCTCTCTATTGTTACAGGTTGGCTTCATTCTCTGTCCTGATATGGATCCACTTGCAAATGGGCCACCTGACTACCATCATCACAGTTTCTTGGCAAGGAGCCTCTAACTAGAAGGGCTTAGCTTTCGGACGGGCTCTACGGGGGCTGGGAGTGTTAACCATTTGAATTAGAGATATGGTGCCCAATGAGGGCCCTATCAATAGTATACAATAAGAGTGGTAATCTCTTTTTCTGTAAAGAGCTAAAGATTAAATAATTTAGGTATTATGTGGTGTAAATTATTGATCAAAACAACTGAACTTTTTCTTCCTAGCAAAAAGCAATCATAGACACCACAAATAAATGGGTATATCTATTTCTTAATAAAAATTATTCATAAGAGTAGGTTTTAGGTGTAATCTTTCAGCAAGGTGTAATTTCCTGACCTTTAGTCTATAACTACATAGTAGTAGAAAATATTTTCCAAGAGAAGGTGTGACAAATTGGAATTGGTGATTATCTCTAGGAATATCCAGCATTCATTGAACTCTGGAAAGAGTTCTCCATTATCTGGGGAAACTGGAAGCATGGTCCACAATATGATGAATCAGCCTCAGGGCCAGAGAAGAGTTCTCATGCTATCAAGAATATAATCCCACCTTTTTGAGACATAAGAGAGATTTCCTAAGGACAGTAACCAAATTCAGCGCATTGAACTAGAAAAGTCAGATCCATGATGTTGTAGGAGAAACATATTTTCAGAAATACACTCCTAACAAATTGATGCCTAGCTATAGCACAGTTGGGACTCAGGCAACATGTGGAAAATGGTAGATGGACTCATAAGGTAAGGAAGAAAACAGTGAAATAGGCAATATTAAAGTTCCATTTTGAGCTAGAGAAAAAAAAGAGATAGAAATACAGCATCAAGTAGCATATTGAAGTGATTTTTCTATCCATTTGAGTACACTACATACCTCATGTTCAAGAGCAACTGGAACCATCTGGAATGAGGATAAAGGCTGGAGTAACTCATCCCAACAGACAGCAAAACAAACTGCTAAATCTGGTCCTTGGCTTGGTGGCTGCTGCTCCTGCTGCTGCTGCTGCTCCTGCTCCTCCTCCTTCTTCTTCTTCTTCTTCTTCATCCTCTTCTCCCTCCCCCCTCCTCCTCCTCCTCATCTTCTTCTTCTTCTTCTTCTTCTTCTTCTTCTTCTTCTTCTTCTTCTTCTTCTTCTTCTTCTTCTTCTTCTTCTTCTTCTTCTTCTTCTTCTTCTTCTCTTTCTTTTCCTTTTTCATTCTTCACTTTCATTCTGAAATTTGTTAAAACTGGAATTTTTTTCCAAAATTTCTGTGCCTTCAATGTAAGTAGAATTATGGTCAAAGTGAATTTCTCTGATAAAGAATTAAAATTAAAAATAGATAAAAACATAAATATGTTTTATTAGTATCTTTATGTGTCAAAATATTGTTAGGTTGTGATAACATCATTTTTCACAGCCTATCTCATACAACACTGTCAAATACAATGTTTCTATTTATCTCAAGGGTACATTTGTACTTTTAATTGGAATGGAAAAATAGAAGCCTACATTTCATGTTAAATATCTGAAATAGTCGCAATTCTTTATTTACATTTTTCTAATGTTGACATGTTAAAACTCAAAGAGCTTCATAATATTTTACTTAATTTATTGTTTTTCTTTTATTTTTGAGATTATAATATAATTAGACTGTGTCCCCATTCCTTTCCCTCCATACAAGCCTTCTTATATACCCTTCCTTGTTCTCTTTCAAATACATAGCCTCATTTGTCATTAATTGCCTCTATATGTCTATTACATACACATATTGGTGCTTTCTGTAAGCAGCTACTGTGACTTCTGCAGAAACAGATAGAACTGATTTAGTATTTAGCTGAAACCGAGATGTGACCAGTGAGCGGTATCTCTGTGACCAATGGACAAGCAGAGATGAGCGCAGTAAGATATCTGGTCAGCACCTTTTCTCTGCCACCTTCCCCTAATATCTTCAGGGACCTTGCTCGTGTGCAGTTTTCTCTTCGGCTAGTCTATTCTTCTCTACGAGGCACATCTATAGCCTCATCGAGGAGGAGAAAAGGGGTTGTATCCACAGAGCCAGATGACATTGCAGATCTTTGAAAATACTGAGCCCTTGATCTTTTAGACCAGAATTTTAAACCCAAGGGCTTCTATGTACTCATTTTTCACAATCTGAAGGCATTGTAGTTTAAGGCCAGAGATTACAGCCTAGCACTGATAAACTATAGGAATCAGGGTTACTTTTACTTCCCTCAGCCTCATTTTTCTCATCTGAAAATTAGGGATGGAGTAAGTAAAATATTTCATTCAACTATTGAGCCCCTTCAATGATATTAAATATATAAAAAGCTAACCTTACCATAGTTTATCTACTATAAATGCTTACTATGTTACTAATATTTAAAATCATATTGTTAAATGGATATTAAACCATCACTGATATGCATGGGACAATTATGGCCCAGAAATTTAGAGGGTAATTTTTATCATGCCCCAAGTCAGTGCTTGTAAAATCTCTAGTCATGGATACTTCTTAAGAAAAACTGCATTTTTTAAAAATATTTTCTTTATTTACATGTCATATGATATCTCCTTTCCTAGTTTCCACTCCAAACAAAAAACAAAAAACAAAAAACAAAAAGCAAAAAAACAACAAGAACAAACTCCTGTTTCCTCCCCCCATCCCCCTGCTAACCACCTCACCCTTTCCTGCTTACTAGACCTGTCATTCCCCTACACTGGGGCATAAAACCTTCACAGGGCCAAGAGCCTCTCCTCCCACTGATGACCAACTAGGCCATCCTCTACCCATATGCTGCTGGAGACATTAGTCCCACCATGTGTACTCTTTGGTTGGTGGTTTAGTCCCTGGGAGCTCTGAGGGTACTAGTTAGTTCATATTGTTGTTCGTCCTAAGGGGCTACAAGACCTTCAGCTCCTTGGGTCCTTTCTCTAGCTCCTTCATTGGGGACCCTGTACTCAGTTCAATGGATGGCTGTGAGCCTCTCCTTCTGTATTAGTCAAGTACTATCAGAGCCTCTCAGGAGACAGCTATATCAGGCTGGTTTGTTCTTCCTGCCTTGCCCACTCATCTATTCCAGTAAAGTCTGCAGTGCCAGGCTTGAAGTCCTGATCACAGACCAGAGGCATATGCCTTCAAAGGGAGTTTGTCTCCTGAGTATTCAGTGAGTCGCTGGCATCTCCTAACTCAGAGGTGTTCCAGATTAGTCTTTACAATACTCAACATGCCTTCTTATTCAGGCATAAAGGTGTCACAAGAAATGATTTGTAAATAGTTAAAACTAAGATTAAACATTGTTCCCTGGCCAGCACAGCATTCCAATATATCCTACATTACTAAGCTCTTGTTAGCTTGGAATTTCTCACAAGGAAGCAGCCTTATCAGACAGGGTGTCCTCAGAGTTAGGAATAGAGGTCAGGCACTATTACTAACTGTAAACATAGAATTCTCAGAGCAGTTCCACAGAAGGCAGAATAGTTTTACATATCAGAGAGTAATTGAAGGGCTTCCCTCACTTAAGGGCATTCTCTGGAACTGCTAGATTGGGACTTCCTGGTGCTTGCCTCCAAAGACCAGAGAATTAGCTTGGGACTGACAAAATAGCCCCAGCGGGAATGACACCACTACTCTTCCGATTTGCACCTGGATGCCTGATCTTACCGACCTTGATGTGACCATCACTTGCCTGTGACTTCTGTCTTACTGTCTGATCTTACTGACCTTGATGTGGCCCTCACCTGCCTACGTGACTTTTGTCATCTGCCCAGTTTTCTGTATACTATATAAACCTCTTTTTCACTTTGTGCACGGACATACTCATACATTCAGATTCAAGACAGAGCATTTGAGCTTCGAGCCTCATGCAGTCCGAAGCACCCCCCCACGCACAAACCCAGAGTGCTTGGGCCCTGGGGGGGGGGG
>NW_022196894.1:44532570-44549960 GCF_008632895.1 Mastomys coucha | reverse complement strand
GGGGGGGGGGGGGTTGGGGGGAGGTGCAGCGCCTGTCCAGAAGAAGTAGCTACTTTAGACCCAGTGTGTGTCAGGTGGCCTCAGATGTACCTCAACTGCTGAGCTGCCAGATTTTTCATTTCTCTTTTGTAACGACTGTAAAAGCCTGATGCCATTTTTTAAGAAATACACTCAGACTCAGCATTTCCTTGTGTCTACTCTGTTTGTCACTCGACAAATTTTTTGCCAGCCTGTCCAGAACTCTCTAAGGAACCAGAGGTCCCCGCAGTGAATTCAGTCCATGGTACTTCCTTCAGTCTCTGCTCCATAGTTTGTCTCTGCAACTCCTTCCATGGGTATTTTATTCCCCCTTTTAAGAAGGAATGAAATATCCACACTTTGGTCTTCCTTCTTCTTGAGTTTCTTGAGGTTTGTCGATTGTACTTTGTGTATCCCGATCTTCTAGGCTAATATCCACTTATCAGAGAGTGCATACCATGTGTGTTCTTTTGTGATTGAGTTACCTCACTCAGGATGATATTCTCCAGATCCAACCATTTGCCTAAGAATTTCATAAATTCATTGTTTTTAATAGCTGAGTAGTACTCCATTGTGTAGATGTACCACAATTTCTGTATCCATTCCTCTGTTAAGGGACATCTGGGTTCTTTCCAGTTTCTGGCTATTATAAATAAGGCAGCTATGAACATAGTGGAGCATGTGTCCTTATTAGATATTGGAGCATCTTCTGGGTATATGCCCAGGAGTGGTATTGCTGGGTCCTCAGGTAGTACTATGTCCAATTTCCTGAGGAACCACCAAACTGATTTCGAGAGTGGTTGTATCAGCTTGCAATCCCACCAGCAATGAAGGAGTGTTCCTCTTTCTCCACAACTTTGCCAACATCAGCTGTCACCTGAGTTTTTTATCGTAGCCATTCTGACTGGTGTGAGGTGTGATTTACATTTCCCTGATGACTAAGGATGTTGAAAGTTTCTTTAGGTGCTTCTCAGCCATTCAATATCCCCCAATTGAGTATTCTTTGTTTAGGTCTGTACCCCATTTTTAATAGGGTTATTTGGTTCTCTGGACTCTTTTTTTAAAAAGATTTATTTATTTATTATATAAGAGTACACTGATGCTGTCTAGAAACACACAAGAAGAGGGCATCAGATCCCATTATAGATGGTTGTGAGCCACCATGTGGTTGCTGGGAATTGAACTCAGGACCTCTGGAAAAGCAGTCAGTGCTCTTAACTGCTGAGCCATCTCTTCAGCTCCTGGAGTCTAACTTCTTGAGTTCTCTGTATAAATTGGATATTAGCCCTGTATCAGATATAGGGACTTCATAAAATTGTAAAGCTTCTGTAAGGCAAAGGTCACTGTCAATAGGACAAAGCAGCAACCAACAAATTGGGAAATGATCTTTACCAATCCTACTCCAGTGCCTTTAAGTCGTTATGGAAATTCTGTTGATCTCACCACTGCCAAAGATGCAGAGGTCAATCTGCATCCTTGAATCCAGATCTTTCTGCAAAATACAGAAAAGATCCATACCATAATGTTTTCTCTTTGGTTTTATTGTTTGGTGGACTGTGCACTTGGGTTTTTTGTTTGTTTCTTTGTTTGCAACAACTAAACTATCATATTTCTCTAAAACTTCTTTCTTTTTTTCTTTTTTTAAAAGTTTTTTTTTTAAGATTTATTTATTTTATGCATATGAATACGCACTGTAGCTGTACAGATAGTTGTAAGCCTTCATCTGGTTGTTGGGAATTGACTTTAGGACCTCTGCTCGTCTCGGTCGACCTGTTCAATCCGGCCCAAAGATATGTTTATTATTAAATAAGTACACTGTAGCTGTCTTCAGATGCACCAGAAGATGGCATCAGATCTCATTACAGGTGATTGTGAGCCAGCATGTAGTTGCTGGGATTTGAACTCAGGACCTTCTGAAGAGTAGTCGGTGCTCTTACCCACTGAGCCATCTCACCAGCCCCTAGAACCTATTTCATACCACAGAATTTTCATCCTTGCCTATGCATAAAAGTATCAACAACATAACAAAAACAAAACTGTTCTTCCAACTATCTGTTATATTCAAGACCTTAGTTTCTGAGATTCAAAACACAGTTAATAAATGATCTTTTCAGTTCACTTTTTATCTGGGAAAGTCATATGTTATAATACTATAGGGAAAGCAGACTCTCAAAGACAAGACCGCAAGCAAATTTCATTGTGTTAAGAGTGAGAGTCTTCTAGGAGAAGCAGGAATTAGGTAATGCCTTCATGTTATAACAGTGGGATTTATTTTATCAACACTTTTTTTAGTTAATTTTTTCTTTTGCTCTCTATCCTAACAGTTATGTGTTGATTTTGATTCCTTAGACCTTATTCCTCTAGATAGGAACTTAATTAGAAACAGGGTCCTTAAAGGTGAAATCAAGTTAAGATGAGGTAAATAAAGTACGCTCGAATTTAAAATTGCTATTGCTGTTATAAGAAGATAATAAAACCAGGAAGAGACACATCAGGAAATGAACACCATATACCGATGGAAAGCTAAAAAATACAAATCATGAAACTCCAATGACTGTCACCACCAGAATCAAGGAAGATTCAAGGAGTGACTCTTCCCCACAGCCTTTGGATGGTGAACAGTTCTATTGATAGGTTGCCTGGAGACTTCAACTTCCAAAACTGAAAGTTATTACATTTGTGTCCCTTAAGTCATACATTTTATGATTTCTGGTAATGATACTGCTTGGAAACTTAACATCTTCCTAGTTAACAGCATATTGTCCTATGTTCAGAATATTATCCCCCAGACTATGACTTCAAAAGACATGGCTCAATATCAAATGTCTACAACAAAACCAGACCTCTTTCAATATGATTGTATGGGTTATTCTTGATTGTCAAATTGACAAGATTTCGCATCACCATGGAAACACCCGTTGGGCATTTTGTGAGAGATTTTTTTTTTTAATTAGGTTAACTGAAGTGAGAAGAAAGACCCTAACTATGGGCAGTAGCACTGTGTGGCCTGTTCCAGACTAAATAAAAAGGGGAGAGGGAACTGAACAGCAGCACTTATCACTATGCTTTCTGCCCATGGATGCAACATGACCACTTGCCTCAAGCACCCTATGCCAGGACATGCCTACCATGATGGAGTGTGCCCTGAACTGCTCACCATGATGGAGTGTGCCCTTGCACTGTGAGCTGGAAGCAATTTTTCTTTCTTTAATTGGTTTTATTTTAATAGGTATTTTTTTTCCAAAGTAACCAATACTGAATGTATCCTGCATCCAAACTTTACATTTATTTTGGTAGTTTGTTTTATTCTGAATATGCAAATTTGATATATATACATTTACAGAGTAAAAGTGATGTTATGACTTATGAACTTAATGTAGAGACCCTAAATCAACCTTATTAACATATCTATCACTCAAATACTTATATTTTATGATGAGAATATTTAATATTATTGTCGTATCAAGTTTGAAATGCTTGTGATTTACTATGTTTATGTTCTTGTACTGTATATTAAACAGTATAAAATAATCCCCCTTGTCTGCACCCTTTGATTTTTATCTCCCCATTTTTTATTTCTAGGGGAAGGCAGCCACAATTCTACCAGCTGCTTCTTTGAGTTTGATTTTATAGATGCTTTATCTAAATAAGGAGATTTGTGAGATTTGTCTGTCTGTGCCTGATTATTATATTAGTACAATGATTTTTTTAGTTCTATCCATGTTGTTACAAATAACAAAATTCCTTCAAGACTGGATACAGAGCACATTTTCTTTAGCCATTCATGTGTTGATAGACATAGATTTATACAATATTTTCTCCATTTCAAATGGCTCTATAATTAGCATGTGATTGCTGATGGCTCTTAGACATGTTGACTTCAAATACTTAGGAAAAGTATTTCTTAGTGTCTTAGTTGCCTTTCTATTGCTGTGTTAAGATACCATGATAAAGACAATTTATAGAAGAAAGAATTTGTTGAATTTAGGTTTACAGTTATAGAAGGTGAATATATAACCATCTTGGTAGGAAATATTGCAGCAGACAGGGACGAATCGTGATAGAAGAGCAGCTAAGAGCTTACATATTGAGACAATAACAAGAAGGCACAGAGAAAGACAGAGACAGAGACAGGGACAGAGACAGGGACAGAGACAGATTGACAGAAAGAGAGACAGAGAGAGCCAACTGAAATTGCATGGGATTTTGAAACCTCAAAGCTCACCTGCAGTGACATATCTTTTCAACAAGACCATACCTTCTAGTTATTCCATAACTGTTCTACAAATGCTGGGGACCAAACACTCAAACGTAATAGCTTATGGAAGCCATTCTCATTCAAACCATAATTGTATGTTTGGGTTCCTGGGGCACTTCCATTCTGTTTTCTATAATAATGATGCTATTTACATTCAAACCAGCAGTTCTACAAAGTTGCTCTTTTATCTTCAACTTCACATTTTTTAAAACTTTTTTATTAGATTTTTTTTTTATTTACAATATCTCCTTTCCCAGGTTCCCCTCCAAAAGAAAAAAGAAAAAGAAAATAAAATAAGAAAAAAATAAAAATAAAAATAAAAATAAAACAATTCCCTGTTCCCTCCCCCCTCCCCCTGCTCACCACCCCACCCTCTCTCACTTCCTGGCCCTGGCATTCAAGTACACTGGGCCATAGAACTTTCACAGGACCAAGGTTCTCTCCTCCCATTGATGACCGACTTGGCCATCCTCTGCTACACACATGCTGCTGGAGCCATGAGTCCCCTCATGTGTACTCTTTGGTTGGAGTTTAGTTCCTGGGAGCTCTGAGGGTACTAGTTAGTTCATATTGTTGTTCATGCTAAGGGGCTGCAAACCCTTCAGCTCCTTTGGTTCATTCTCTCACTCCTTCATTGGAAAGCCTGTACTCAGTCCAATGGTTGGCTGTGAGCTTCTACTTCTGTATTAGTCGTGTACTGTCAGAGCCTCTCAGGAGACAGCTATCTCAGGCTCCTGTCATCCAGCACTTTCAACTTCACATTTTTAAACCAGGAGTTTTGATTGACATTTTGTGTTTACTGACATCTTAATTATCAAACTCATAAAAGAAGATGCCTCCTCACATCCTAGTGATACATCCTAAAAACACATGTCTGCCTCCAGATACTGTCCAAAAGCAATTCTTTTCAAACACTTTCCTAAAATACATCATTACCCACCATCACTGCTCTTCTCCATGACACTATTCATATGTCACACAGGTTCCCATTTCCTTGTGGACTGATTTTCATTCAGTCACCAGTATAGCCTGTTCTTGGCTGCTCTGTGGGTCCTTCTTTCTTCCACCCTTCTAACCCTCTATCACTAGATAAGAGAGGGAAAAAAAAGGACAGAGAGAAAATGAAAGGGATCCCTCAATAAAGTCAGGCATCAGAAATGAGACAAGGTTATCATTAGACTTCCTGCTGATTAGGGACATCGAGTTCCTTGGAGCAAGTTTGATCTTTGCCATCAGGTTATCTAACTTCTTCTAAGTGTTGGTTCTTCATTGCATACAACTACTTAACAAACCGTGACCAACAGAAACAATCAACAACCAAGAAACCACAAACACCCACCCAACAACCCACCCTGCTTCTCAGAGTCCTAGCATTTAGATACTCTCTGAAAAGTCCCCAAAATTCCAAATAACACACAATGGCAGAAACTATCTGCAACTGACGAAAGCATGACTTTGCCAGGATGAGAAAATCATTTCAAGCATGAAGCCAATCATAGTCAACTAATAGAGCCATCTGAAGCAGCCCCATATCCCATTGCCCCCATTTTGTTATAATCCTGGAATTAAAACAAAACCATGTTCCCATAATATCTCTGCATTTTTTCAAAGAAACCAAAACTCAAATTGTCACTACAGCAGAATGTTTTTTATTTAATTTTTCAAAATTTCAAACAGCATTCAAATACTGAAACTTAAAAAAACAAAAACCTAAATATTTGTTTAGTTTTACTTATATAACTTATTATTAACCAGGAATAAAAATTAATGCCCCAAACTAATGAACCCATTAAATCTAATACTGGAGCTTATTGCATAGGCTTACATATCTTAAATTATAGGTTAATAGTCTTATAGTTTAAGAAGGGAGGATATAGAAAGTATAATATACAGTATCTCTTTTCTGGAACTTCACAATATACATTAATAGAATGTGTTTGAAAATATGGGATTTTAGAGGGTGAAAAAAATCATAGTGTTTTTAACCCAGAGTTTATTTGATCATGGAACACTGTTTATTTGTATCAGTTATCAATGCCTTACATTTAGAAAGTATGGTTTTGGTAATGCTACTATGAACCAAAGGACTTCAACTATGGACTGCATTCTGTCCACCAATGCGACCATCTAAGCTGACAGATCCTTATGCTCTGCCCTACCCTGCTTCATCATGATCTATAGAGATTTGCAGTAGAGTGAAGGGCATGTAGCGACAATGGCAAGACCTTTTATTGTCTCCTGTTTCCAGCTCTGATATCTGAAGGGAACAGAAGGAAGATTTTCATGAAAAGTGGGAAAAGTGAATCTGAGGCAGACATTTGACTCAAACTTTATCAAAAGTTAAAAATTAGCTTTAGTTATTAAAAAAAGAGAATGAATAGGTAGGGTTCATTGCTTGGTAATTAAGTTACAAGCCACAGCACATGTCATGTTAAGATTAATTCTTCCCTTTATTGGGCCACCTATTACACTCACTGAGCATCATCACGGATCAAACCAGGATGGAGTGAACATGTCAAAAGGACTTATAATTTAATGTTTGGGCTTTTTTTTTTTTTAGAAATATCTAAGGTATAAATTACTACAGGCTAACAGTTTCATGTGGAATTTGTTTCATCAAAGCTTGACTAATAGGAAACACTAATTCAGAGAAAAAAAACAGTTGCAAAAATTAAAGAATTAAACAATAGAATAAATAATAGACTAAGGAAGTTTGAATTAAGAACACTTTCTATTTAAGGAAATAAAAAAGTGAAAATACATTTTTGTGTGTCATAAGACATGAGGATAAATATTAAAGTAGGCATAAACAAGGAACGATAAATGAAATAAATATGTGTCTTCAGAGAAAATGAAGAGATGTGGAGTTTAGAATGAATAAATGATTGTTTGGAATATTTTAAGGGGAAAAGGATAGCAGAGAATATACATAATTCCATTAATATGTTCAAGCTAGTATATCCCCAATAGACAAAACACTAAGCCAGTGACGTTGTTTTGTCTTTTGATTATAATAATTATTATTATTTTATTAATAAATAGAAGGCATCCCAATCAGTAAGGAGCAAAAAGAGAATGGCAGGGTCACCTTGGAAAGACAAGGGCTGGGTTTTTAGTTAAAGAAGAAATTTGATGTCCAGGATGCACGTAGAGAATAATCCTTGGTGTAGCCCAGATCCTTGTGGCTCCCTTAAAGCTTTTTTTGGATTTGCATCTGCGTCATGTTACCTTAGATTTCCCACAAACTACAAGAGTGATAGAGTTTACCTAGCAAATTAGTAGTGTAAACATAATTAGAGAGAGCTATTGTTTAAATAAATCTGGCATGCCCCTTGCTTGGCAACCCTTGGCTGGCCATTAGTCAGTGTTACTAATTAACCTGCTCCTGTGCCATCTGCTCTCCTCTATTCCCAATCTTCCTTGGAGAGTGCATAGACTCTTATGAATCTCACCATCACCTTTTTGCTAACAACCCCGAATTCTAACAGCCACGTCACAGTTCTCTGCAAGTGCTAGCCTCACAACTACAAGCATTAAATAACATCCTGTTGCATAAAGTCAGATTCATTGTTCTCTCCAGGGACCACCCCTCATCCTAAATGCTGGATCTTACTAAATAGCACCATTCTTCAAATAAGTCAATTTTATACATTGGAGTAATTCAGTGTTACTTTTTTTCATAATCCACCTATATTACATTCCCAATTTTGTTATCATCACCCCACCCTAGATTACTGACCAATTCACTCACACTATGATGACACCTACAGTTTTATTCAGCTTGAAAACATACTTTCTTAGGTTCAGTCCTCTAATCAAAAACTTCTACTCCTCCTTGCGTCACAAGAGCATGGCTTCCAGAATAAGACTGGTCAGTTCAAATGACTCAAACCTTCTGGTCTCATTGTCTTCCTATGCAAAATAGTACTAGCAATTGCAATGCTGCTTATATTACAGTATTGATACAAATAATATAAATAAGTTAGTATCTGAAAAGTATTGAAAGTAATACTTGGCTCATAGTGTGCAAAAATATTAGCTATTTATCATTATTATTATTATTATTATTATTATTATTATTTGAAATTCTATACTTTCCAAGGTTTCCTTAATTAAATGTCACAATAAGCTAAAATATGTGGATTAAGAAAAACCTTATGTGACTTTATTTTTCATTTAATGTTTTTCTGATATTAGTCTTACTATGTAGCTATAGCTGTCTTGGAACTTATTATATAAACCAGATTGACCTGTCACACACAGAGATCTGCCTGCCTCTGCCCCTTGAGCAACAGTGTGGGTCCCACACCTGGCCTCTAATGTGGCTTTATAACATAAACTTCCATTCATTAAGATGAGCCATATAACCACTAGATAAGATCATGTGACTCCTTGCCGCCATTCCTTCACTGACAGAAACACCCATATTACCCATCAATTAAAACCTGGTACTTTCTGCCCTGCACAGCATAGGACAGCCAGCCTGACATGTTGGTCATTGTTGACTTTCCCCAGATAGTTATAGGTAACCGTTTAGGTTTGACTAAATACGAGTTTATAGTTCATTCTTCATTCATATATAAGATTCTCTTACAGTTATTATGTAACACAAGAAAAAAAAGTTTCTGCCTGGTATTAAACAAATGTTAAAACTGTGGCTTAAAGATTAAGCAGTGTTCGAATCCTCTGTTCATCAGATAATACCCAGCAAATGTTGAGTACTTAGTAAACATGATAAGCAATGAAATGTGTTAAGAGAAACATGAAGAAACAATTTAGGGTAGATAGACTGCCCCAAGGGAAAGTGAGTTCTAAAGTGTAGCTATCTTTTTTCTTACATTGAGAAAAGTTTAGAATGAGCAAACACAGAAGAGAGACAAGTCATGTGTTTTATGATAGGAAGGATATTTTTACTGTCATTGACAGTTTGATTAATTGTGAAATCAATATTGAAATAAGGACTTCGTCAGAAAGTTCTGCATCTGTGCACAACCAAATCTACTCCAGTTCAGAGGAAAATCTGTTTCTTCCAGTTGTTCCTACTCCTTCTTTTAGAGAAGTTACCCAGTAAAGGATTCAAACTAAGAAGTCACATTCACTTTAGCATGCTGCCCAACAATGTATATGGAATTCTTTTATGGTTCAGAAAATGTAATAATTTTTTCATAATTTCTTTTAAATCTTACACATTGTTAGGCAAACTTAAGTAAGCACAAAACGGATGTTGGTTTGGTACGCAGAGTTAATTGTCTTAAATATCTCCATGTAAATTGCTAACCACAGCAGTGATTCTCAGTGAAAATGTATTGACAATTGATGGACAATTTATCAATTTAGTGACCAACCATTGATACAAGAAAATCTCAAAATACAATTTTAAAGGATGTTTTCTATCTTGATATTTGAGTCATATGAAGCTTGATGCTGAGATGAACTAGAAAATCAGATGCTAAAAAAAGATACTAAAATTATTAAGAGAGAAATGCAAAAAAAAATAAACCCAAGTTATAGTTATTAATATAAAAGCAGCTGTAGTGATCACCTTCAGACAGTATAAGAAAATCAGCACTGGAGCATGGCATCTACAAACATCAGTTGCTAGGCTAGCTAAGCCACTTCCCGAATATATGACCTTACAAAAATCATCTTACTTCTTTTCCCAAACCTTAGACCACTCATTTGATATGATTTATTATGTAAATTCCTTCTCTTTATATGCATGTATTTTATATATTTACTGACACATAAAATAAAATTACATTTAAAGGTAATTGTATTGATAAAATTACATATTCTATATGCTTGGTTTACATAATATAAAAGTGTATGAAATAGCAGATACTAATAGAACTATCAACCAAAATATTAGAACTTTTATAAAAATAGGAATATGATATAAAAGCTTTGAAAAATAATCCAAACAAAAACACTGCATGTGTTTCCCAAAGTAATCATTGAAAAGTAATCAAAATTTGTGGGTTATAGTACAGTTTATGACTTATTACAGTAAAGCTACCAAATGTTTGCAAAGAAAAATGACTGAATTCTACATAGATCAAAACAATTTAGGACATCTTCACAACAAAAAAGTTTAAAAAGACCAAAACACACACACACAAAAAAAAGCATTCCTAAATTAAAGAGACCTAAAGTATTGGGTTCAAAGTTAGGAGTTCCCTAAACTTTGGTCACTAAAACTGTAGCCTTTACTTCAAATACTGGAGAAATCCTCCTGCCTCGGCCTTTGAGTGAAGAAATCACAGATGTGACAACTATTGAATTATTAGCAGTATTTAGAATTGTTATTCATTGCTTATCTCTGTTGGTCTTCTCAATATAAACTATACTACTTAATAGCACAATACTTCCATGCTATTACTTTAAATATACCTTCCTTAAAGGTTAGGAAATTAATGCTCAGATTTTTCATCTATAGCCATCTTTTGGGATAATGGTGGTTTCTGAGATTTCCCCTTCACTCACTTGCAAGCAATGACTCTAGAGAATTATATAACATGATAGAAAGGTAGCAGCCATTTAGAATTTATTTCTGTTTGCCCTGGAGATCTTACCAATGCAATTGTAAAAGCCATGTAAAAAGAGTCTTCATATTTAAGGCTGTGGTTCTACATTTGAGAGAAAGGTAAGGCAGAAAAATATGCATTATCAGAAACACATGTCATTTAGATGGGTCTCTTCTATTATCAAGTTGCTGTCTCAAATTTTACTCTAAAGATAAAGAGCTCTAGCAGCAGCACATCTCCATGCCATAAGGTTGGAAGTGAACGAAGAGGTCACAGCACCAACTGACCAATCTGTGAGATGGAAAAGAAAGATGAGCAAGAGGAGGGGGGGGGGAAGTACAGACTGAATAATCTCTTCTCTCATATCACACTTTGCAGCCAGTAATGTCTTCTGTTTATATCCAATGGGAGCAGGCACATTTTGCTCATTAAATCACCCACCAGAGCTTGCATGCTACTGAAAGAGAGAGAGAGAGAGAGAGAGAGAGAGAGAGAGAGAGAGAGAAAGGAAGGAAGGAAGGAAAAAAGAAAGGAAGAAAGAAAAGAAAAACAATTGTACTGAAAGAACAAGATGGATTCATGAAAGGCAAGAGGCAAGCTTACCTGCCATCCTTTCCAAAAATGCAGGTGAAAAAAATAAGCATTCTGGCAGAGGTAGAATACATGAAATATTCAATAATTCATGACTTGAAAACTGGAAAGAACAAAATTTTCAGTTTACACCTGAATATGAACCTACCTGGAAAGATAAATTCCATGCTACCCTTGCGGGAATGTGAGAACCAGTTTAGAGGCTTTTGTTCCACTTCAAGTGTGCCTCTCTTGTCACTCAGACTTCCTCACCTAGCTGCAAATGTGGCTGGAGATGATGTGCCATAGCCTCCTCAGTGTTTGATCAGAGGAAATCCCCAGTGATGCTTGTTACAAACACAGCCTCTTCAGCACTCCTGTAATGATACTCCAGTCAGAAGAAAATTTATATTCCCCCCACAAGTTTAATGATCAGGAAAAGTTAGGCTAACTTCTTCCAAACATCTCTGTCACTTTTTCTGACCTGACTCTATAGGTCTAACATATACAAGGAATAATCTAGAAATAATGCGTTCTAGAAATAATCTTATTAATGTTAACTATGGCCACCTAATGTCCCCCCATCTTAATATTTACCAAGGGATTTTTTTCCTACTGTCTAGACTAGAAGTTGTAATACTGTTATCAATAAAATAGTGCATTTTGACTCATGTCTATTCAAGTAGGAAATAAAAAAACCTACTGTGGAAACAGCCTATCTACATATCATGGTTTTTCCCTCTACCTAAGTTCAGCCAAAGGTTATTAAAAACTTATTCTGTGTCTTCAAGTGAAGCCATGCTTACTGTTCAGGCATAGAAACTTGTAGAATAACACCAGCAATGATTTTAGGGATAGAATGTAGATTATTAGCACACAGATACCTTTAACAGAGATGCTAACCAGTTTGAGAAGTCAGCCAAAGGACTGGAGAGATGGCTCAGTGGGTAAGAGCACCGACTGCTCTTCTGAAGGTCCTGAGTTCAAATCCCAGCAACCACATGGTGGCTCACAACCATCTGTAATGAGATCTGACGCCTTCTTCTGGTACGTCTGAAGACAGCTACAGTGTAGTCATTTATAATAATAAATAAATTAAAAAACAAACAAACAACAACAACAACAACAACAACAAAAACCACTGAGAAGTCAGCCAAAAATGTACGGAAGTATCCAAGCCAAAACTACCACACATTAACTCCCAAGGACAACAATTGTTCAGAGTTACTATTCTATGACCCCCATGTCATAAGTTTTTATGTATAATAAATAATTTCCCACAAGGTTCAATTTAAGTTTCTATTTGGACAGATTGTATAAGACTAATAATTAGGACTTTCAAAGAAGGAGCCACTGCTTAATATGAAGTCCAATTCCTCATCTGATTTCTCCCTATAACAGTTCTTCAAGTAATATTTATCTTTGGCTGGAATATTTCTAGCAGGACAGGATGTTCATCCGTTGCCACTTGTATTAGAAAGCTCTTTCTTGCCTGAAGTTGAACAAGTCCCCCTCCTTGCAAGTTATGCTCATTATTTCAAGCTATAAGCCTGTTCCTCATTTCGTCTATCCTCTCCTACAACATATAGTCATATGAACAAACAGACATATATCAAAGGACACCAGAAGTCCACTGCATGATAATTTGGAGCCACTATGCATAACTTTTTGTAGAGTCCTCCAACAGTTCATAGGGGGTCTAAGAATACAGGTGGCCTCTCATCTAGTTTGTGTCAGACCTTAGGCTTAATCTCCAGGACTACCCAAAGAAAATAAAAGTACACAGTCATTAAAGAGGTAACCTACCACTCACTTTGTATTTCTTTACCAAGTCAAGGAGAATATCATAAAGTCCTTACTGTTAGCATTCTGTATAAACTCCAACTCCCCAGATACCTGGCTCCTCCCCATGGTTACCAGGCAATGGCCAAGTAGGCCTGGCCCTATAGAAGGGACTGCTGGCCCCCTCCTCTCTCTCTTACTCCTGCTTCTCTCCCTTGCCTCTTTCCCCCTTGGTTCCCCTCTCTCCTCATTCCCTTTCCCCCTCTCTCCACACGGCCATGGCCAGCCCCTACTTCTCTCCTCTCTCCTCTCTGCCTTTCTTTGCCTCTGCTACCCTCTTAACTCCCCTTCCCATGCCCTAAATAAACTCTATTCTATACTATACCTGTGTGTGTCTGGTCCCTCAGGGAGAAGAGATGTCTCAGCATTGGCACGCTGAGGCACCCCCTTCTCCCACACCTCACCAGAACATATTCTTATAGTTCTTTCTCTTTTAATGATCACAACACTTATCCAGAGGAACAGAATCAGACAGTCAAAAAAAATCCTCAGTTAGAAACTTCTAAGTTACTTAATATCTTTTCAAGAAGAATTTTCAGATACCCAGTCAGTGTTTACTCAACTTGTTTATAGTTCTATACATCTTTTGAAGAATAAATCTTAATTCAGTGTCATTTGTTTATCAAAGGAATAGACAGCTTTCTCTAGATGACCCAACACAAGCATAATGCAAAAGAACTGCAAAAGGATATGGATGAGCATTAGTAGATCAAAGATTTCTGAAAACAATGTGATGTGTCTCTGAATTCATACATAACGCTCTATGCATTAGTAGATAACTAAAAACAGAATGACTGCATCCAAATGTGATTTAGAACTAGGCATTTCACCATTTTCACATGTGACAACTTCATTTGTTCTTATAACTGAAGGAACAAATCCAGCTGGCAGCTAGTAGAGCTCTAAGCAGGTGGACCAGCTAACCATTCCCTCAGATGGGTCCCTTCTGGCAAAAGAGTTCACAAATTCCAGCTGGCTTTGAAGATTTCTCAAGTTCCTTGGAATCTGGGACTCCAGTTCAGAAAGAGGCTCATCCATTATTCATCATCACTTCACACTGCATTTCTAAATTAGCGTCTGACCTGGAAAAAGCAATGGCTGGCCCCTTTAAGTACCAGGAGTGGTGATCTGACGTCATAGAGGGTAACACAATGAGACAGATGAAAGACAGAATCTGAGATTTTGAGAGGTTTCCTTTTTCCCCCTCACACACACATTAAAAAAAAAAATCTAGTTGCCAATGATTTCTAAATGCCCTCATCTTTAGATGTCAAAATATTAATTGTCAGGAGGAAATGTATTTGAAATTGTTGTGAATTCCTGCTTTGTGTGTACCAGTACAAAGTATTAACACTCTCTCTACTATTTCCTGGGGACAGGAGTTGACCTCCTATAATTTCAATTTAAGAAGGAGCTTTTGTTGATGGAAATGAAAAATAAAATTAGACCAAGAAAATCCCATGGTACAAATATTCTATTTCTTTCCCTTGGTCTTCCAAAATATGTTTTATGGAAACCTAATAGACCTATAAGCACTGGCATTAAGCAGTTCTCAGTTGGACCTGTTTTTTTAAGACAGGGTCATGCTCTGCCTATAGCAGCACAAATAATGAGTGAAATGCAAATGCCCCAAGTATTTGCTGTTGTGAGTCAAGGGAACCTATTTAAAAATAAGAGACCTGGACTTCAGAATTAGAGGGGCTATGGGGTATGTTCTAGGAGACAGTGAAACCTAAGATTGCTGTTGTCAGTTTAAATAATAGGATCACAGTGAGAGGGGCTGTGTTGTCAGGAGGTAGGTCTGAGGGTTTTCTTAATTAGGATGAATAGATTTCTACTGAAATTTCAGTTGACTGTGAGGGTTTCCATTGTCCTCTTTAAAGCTGATTCTCGTAGAAGCCAGGTTTGGACGCTGTGTGTGGTGAATGTAAATGATCACAAACTGAGAGACCTCTGCAGACAAGCCCAGGTAGTCTTATTACCAATGCTAATAACATTCTTGCTTGTCAGGAGCTGGGCTGCATGTGTCCCGGGTTTTGACATCTCTGCATTTCTGCATGTTGTATACAGATGTGCTGAGGATCTTGAACTCTCAGGGAGAATGACAACATCCTAATAGCAGGCCAGAAAGCAATGTCCACTGTGCAGTAATGGCAGTGTGTGCTTTGAAGACCAGGGGAAATAATCACCGCACTCTGTCTGCCACACTAGGGTCTAGGGAAACAGATTAATCACAAGGGTTCAGATAGACAATCAGCTACAGAGTCTAAATATTTTTTTTTAATTTAACCACAGTGATAAAAATAAAGCAAGCCCAATAAGATTGCTGCAGAAAATTGCCATATTTTTTTTCAGATAAATCAGTGAATGCAGGCAGTGTGGGTCTGTTTCTGCTAAGAGGCAAACTCAACTGCAAATAGTAGAATGGGCTTTGGGCATGCTGCCCTTGCTACCATCAGTTTCTCCAGATTATCTATTTGTTTACTGCGACCATCATTAAGGTAAATGTATTTAGAAGCACACTGGGTAAAATGGGTACTGTTGCAGATACGTGAAGTAGAATCTTTGCCTTCAAAGGGCTCCAATACTTCTTTAAGACCTCACATACTGACTACGTAATTGTGAGAAAAGTGACTTCTGTGTTCTGAAACATATTAAACAGGAAAGCAGAAAATTAGGGAAATCTTCCCCTTAGCATTCCACTTGACAGACCACAGAGAGAAACTCTGTGGGGAGTAGGGTCAAAGGCAGGGAAGAAACATGTCCTTGTGGACCAGGACTTGGATCTTCTCACTGAAAATCAGACTCAGGTCAGGGCTTTGCTGCTCATTCCCTAAGTGCCATTCATAGAGTTTTGAGGATGAGATAAATACATATAGTGAAGCATTCAGAGGAGAACCTGTTCAAGGTGTTAGCCCTCTAACAAGAGGCTGTTCCATTAGTCAGAACACTAGAAGCAGTGACATGCAGAGCTCCATGATACAAATGGTTGCTAATTGTCAAGAGAAGATGTGATACAAGAAATAATTATTTTTCAGTCAGAGACATGCACTTTTATAGTTTGTTAGTCTCAAATCGAAATACCCTTCCCCTAGCAGCAAGGAATGTGGCAACAAGGGTTGACCAATACTAGTCAAGAACTAATCTAGAATTTCCTTAAACCATAGTGGGAATTTATATCAAAGTGTGATACCTGAAGACAGGTTGTTTCTCCCAGGAGAAGATGGGAAGATATTAGACTAACTACACAACTCTAGACTCACGACAACAGTCACTCCTGGAGGGTGGATAAAGTGGCAGCAGAAACACAATAATTTGGCACCAAGGCGCTACAAGTGTGGTCTCCAAGTCAGTCATTTCCACAAGTCCACAAACCAAAGCTGTTTTCACATTAACAGTATGAGACTGTATTTGCCTTTCAGATGTACTCTACAGCAGCACAGAGTGGAATTTTCCAGAGGATAGGTAGTGTGCATCTTGACAGCACAATGGTTTACAGAAGACAAGGAGTCTCCAGCTGGGCCCATTAAACCTGACCTTAAAAGATTTGAGGAACATAAAAAAGTCCAATGTTCTTAAAAAATACCTTTTGATTTTGAAACATATGGTTCCTTTTGACGGAGAGAAGGGGGAGAAATAAAAGGGCAAATGACTTACATTGTTATCTTAAATAAGTAAGCTTTGCAAAAAAAATTTTCCTAATAATTATGGTTTTGTTTTGTTTGTTCTTTTGAGACAAGATCTCACTATATAGCCATGCTAACCAGGAACTCGATGTCCTACCTGGATTGTTCTCCCGGTTGCTGGAGTTATAAGCTGGCAAGTTATTTTTAATATGGTAAATATATAAACATACTTTTCAAATCAACAAAGTTCTGTGAATCTAAAGACATTAGGCTAAGTGAAATAAAGAGAGGCAAATATTGTATTGTATCATTTATATGTGGAATATTTTTAAAACGAATTTATAGAAGTAAAGGCAACATGGGCTTCTTAGAAACCTGAGAGGAGGATTGGGTTAAAGAACACAATATTTCTGTTGGGCAGGAGTAACCTTCAGACCATGTTAAATACCAACAATACTAATGGTATATATGAAAATTTATCTAAAGCCGGGCGGTGGTGGCACACACCTTTAATCCCAGCACTTGGGAGGCAGAGGCAGGTAGATTTCTGAG
>NW_022196894.1:44488789-44532503 GCF_008632895.1 Mastomys coucha | reverse complement strand
AAAAAGAAAAGAAAAGAAAAGAAAAGAAAAGAAAGAAAGAAAGAAAGAAAGAAAGAAAGAAAAGATGAGAAAATTTATCTAAAAACTCATTAAACATGAATTTGAAGGCTCCTAGAAATTTTTATTTGCCTTGCTACTGATTCTGATTCACCTACTATTGCATCATTATCTGGAGGCTTGAACAGCATGCAGATTGTTTTTGTTCTTTTATAAATTCTCTATTCTTTCCTTATGTATTTCTTCTAGGTCCTTTGCATTTCAAAGAACAAAGTTTCATTACCTGACCAACTCTACTTTAGAGGAACTTTCCTCATGCTTTCAGTCAAGAATTAAGTAAGAAGAGCAATCTACCTTCCACTTAGCAATGGATAGGTAGAAGGCACAATAAAAATTATTTTCAAGATAGTGAGCACCAAGCAATGCAGGGAAATGATCTCAAGGCAATTGTTGTAAATAAATGACATGATCACTAAATTGCCAAGCTTACCTTCAAATAATGTTCAGGCTGCAATTCAAGGAGGGAACCCAAGCAGACCCGGGATCACCTGCTCAAAAAATGGAGTTAGGAGTCAAGACAGATGCAGAGGGCATGGCAGAGCTCTAGACAGTTCTGAGAGCTGTGGAAGGTTCTTCTAATTCTCCACAGCTCATTTGCCAGGGGGCAAAGGGGACCTAGAGACCTCTATTTTTTTTAAAGTAAAGCAGAACAATCCTCAGGTTTCCCATGTGAATGATAGTAGTCCTCTCCATTCTAGCTCTGCTGGAAAACTTTCATGAAGACATTAGACACAGTATCCAGAAAGCTCTTGCTTCAATAGTGAAGTATTAGCCATAGATGGAATGCTGTTCTGATCAACTGAATGCGTTTTGAAAGCAAGAGTAAAGTAGCAAACTATCAAGAGGCTCAATGAGTCTCTTTCGTCAGCCTCCCATAAGAGTGTACCTACCCTACTCTGGCAGCCTTGAGCGACATCCTTCAGCTCCTCATGTCATTATGACTGCATGTCTCTGCTTGAGCATCAAACCATTGGTCTTCAGGTGCAAACATGGAAATCAAATAAACCCAGTATGGTTTTATTCTTTCAAAGGTAATCTTTTCTGCAGCTTTTCACTCCTTTATGCCATCAGTTGTATGTATACTTGTTTTGTTTGGAGGCGTGCATGTGTGTGTGTGTGTGTGTGTGTGTGTGTGTGTGATGCAGAGGAAGTCTTGAATGCATACGTGTTATTGACACGGGCATGGCTGTATCAAGGACACTAGTCTCACAGTCATGAGGAAATAGCAAACCTCCTCATCCCGCCCCTTTGAAATAAAGTTCAGAAGTATGACAAACTCTGTCTCTGGTCTGTGTGTGGATGTGGACAGAGTGTGCAGGAAATGTCTACCATAGTTTTCTCCTTTCAAGTGTGTTCGGCCTTATGGTTACTCTCCTATGGAGACTGCTCCCACGAAGATTAGCTAAGATCTCCTTGATCCAGCTGTACCCCATAAACCTTGCCCCATTATTTATCTGTACACAATAATCCACTTCTTTGTCCAACTATACATTATGAACACACAGAGCATCTAGATGCTGTGTTTTCTCCGTGAGAGACAACCTAGTACACTCACCAGAGTTTCTGTGTATATGTGTCCATGTGACTCGTTCCCTTGTCACCTCAGTCAGGTCCAGCTCTTAGAATCCTGACAAACAGTCTGCACTTCTTAAAGTTTAATTGTAAAGTTATTGTCCTTGTATCTCTCCAAAGCTTAGTAAGAACAAAGGTGATCTCTAAAACATAGCCTTTCCCATATAGTTCAAATCTGTGAAATACAAACATTTTTGCCATCAAGCTTCTCCAGAGGACTCAAAGATTTTTTTATTATTTTTATGGTTTCTTTGAGCTGAAGTTTTATGTATTAAGTATAGAGAGCTTTTAGTTCTGACTTGGTGGCCTCATCTGTTGAAAATTATTCATTCACAAAATTTATTATCAACCTCCAGGCATTCAGGACTAATAGTAAATTAGATGAAATTTGTGTTATAAACCTTATTTTAAGTATTATTTTCTCTATCTCTGTGATAGGCAAATAGTTTTAGATACATGCTAATAAAATAGTGCCAGATGATAAAAGACACAGAACTATTTATATTGTATGGGTTGAGAATATGTCTCTGAATTCATAAATACAGCTACAACCTGGGTCTTAATGACTAGACATGAATAACTATGAGAAAAATCCTGACTACATTTTCATTCTTGATAAGTATCAGTATTTGAAGTTGAGTGATTCTCTCTAGAAAAGAGGAAGACTTTGTCGAGCTTAGTTCTCAGCTTCCTCCATGACAAGAGGTTTTCACACCCACCTTCAGCTGGGGCAACCAAAAGGTCTAAAAATATTGCTAAATCCCCACTGAAAAACAAAATCATCTCCTGTTAAGAATCACTAATCCAGGGATAGAGAAATGGCTAAGCCTTTAAGAATGCTTGGTGCTCTTCCACAAGTCATAAGTTCAGTCCCCAGCACCCAGTTTGAGCAACACATAACAACCTGTAACTTCAGCTCCCAGGGGTCCTCCTTCACACACTCACACAGACACGTACAATAAATCAAACTAATTTTTACAAGTTGAGACCTGAAATGAAAGCTTACTACTTAAGAGCATTTACTGTTCATTCAGATGACCTGCAAAATTGCGGGGATCTAGATCAGGTAACTCTCAACGACCTGTACCTCTAACTCTAGGGTGATCCAGGGTCTGACAGCTATGGCCTCCATTGGGCATGTACCAAAATGATGTGTGAGGACCCAGGCAAGTGGACACATCATACACATAATTAAAAATAATAAAAACATTTTTTTAAAAAAAATGCAGGTGAGTCGAGGGATGAAGAGATGGATCAAAGCTAAATGGATAAAATGCCTTTGCTGCTCTCACAGAGGACTCAGACTGAGTTCCCAGCACCCACATAGTAGCTCAAAATCACCATCTATAAGTAAACACACATAAACACTTGTGCATATAAAATAAATAAACCTTTTTTAAAAAATTCAAATTGTCAGCTTGGTGACTCCTGTCTGTGTTCTCAACATGGGATTTTAAGCAGAAGTGCTATAAGAAGTTCAAGGCCAATCTAGATCATAGAGTAGGTTACAGAGCAACCTGGAGCTATACAGTGATTCCTTGTCTCAAACAAACAAGCAAACACACATACTACACACACACATACTTGATTTTTTATTAGATATTTTCTTTTTTTGTTTTTGTTTTTTTTTTAATTGGATATTTTCTTTATTTACATGCCATATGATTTCTCCTTTCCCAGTTTCCCCTCCAAAAAAACAAACAAGCAAACAAAACAACAAGAACAAACCCCTGTTGCCTCCCCCGTCCCCACGCTTGCCACCCTACCTCTCCCACTTATTAGCCCTGGCATTCCCCTCACTGGGGCACAGAATCTTCACAGGGCCAAGGGCCTCTCCTCCCATTAATGATCGACTTTGCAATCCTCTACTATACACATGCTGCCAGAACAATCAGTCCCACCATGCATAGTCCTTGGTTGGTGGTTGAGTCCCTGGGAGCTCTGAGGGTACTAGTTAGTTCATATTGTTGTTCTTCCTAAGGGGCTGCAAACCCTTCAGCTCCTTTGGCCCTTTCTCTAACTCCATCATTAGGGACCCTGTACTCAGTCCAATGGATGGCTGTGAGCCTCTACATCTGTGCTAGTCAGGTGCTGTCAGAGCCTCTCAGGAGATAGCTATATTAGGCTGGCTTGTCCTTCCTTCAGTCTCTGCTCCATAGTTAGTCTCTGCAACTCCTTCCGTGGGTATTTTGTTCCCCCTTTAAAGAAGGAATGAAATGTCCACATTTTGGTCTTCCTTCTTCTTGAGTTTCTTGTGGTTTGTGGGTTGTTCTTCCTGTATTCCGATCTTCTGGGCTAATGAAGATGACAATTTTTAAATAAGGAGAAACATAGTCAAGACAGGCCTAGACAAAGGAAGGTTAGTCATATGGATTATACTTTACTACATCAAATTCAATGATTTTAATGGATTTTTATGAAATATTTTATTCATTTACATATTTTCTTAGATTTCTGTTGATATGATAAACACCATGACCAAAAGTAACCTGGGAATGAAAGATTTATTTCATCCTTGATTTCCCTGTCAGTTTACCTCTGAGAGAAGTCAAGTCAAAAACTCAAGCAGGGCAAGAACCTGAGGCAGGCAATGAAACAGAAAACATAAAAGAATGCTGTTTATTGACTTGCTCTCCACAGCTTTTGTTCAGCTTGCTTTTTATACATACCGGACCACTTGCCCAGGGATGGAACACTCACAGTAAGCTGGGTCCTCCTACATCAATCATTAATCAAACAACTTGTGACAGACCATCTGATGAGGACATTTTTTGCCAATTGAAGTTTCCCCTTCTCAGATGACTCTATGGTTTTTGTCAAATTGTTAAAAAAAAACTTAACCAGGGTACATATATCGGTACTCATAAGTTAATGTAAGGGCTTTGGTAAAACATTTCTAGATTCCTTAAGAATATAATAAAGTCTAGTAGGGAAATAAGGACTGAAGGTATAAAATTCATGTACTATTATTTGGGTATTTGACCAGTTTTCCATAGCAGGCTCCTGTTTGGCATAGAGAATCAATATCAAGTCATTCCGAACACCAGCTAGCAAAGTGTCCATAGCCAGCTCCCTAAGGGGCATCGCTTTGCCTAACATCAGGGTCACACCTAATAACATGAAGGCAGATTCAAAATAGAATTCTTATTCAAATAGCAGCTGTTGGGATTTGTATATAAAAGCCTGTTTTTAACTTATAGAATGTTTAAGGATGGAGAATAAGTAGTCTGAAAAGAAATACATAATTTATACTTTCTTAATCTAAAAATAATTTCAATTTCAATTCCCTCATAGAAAAATGATGTTCCTGCTTGTCTACATTTCCTGTACGCTGACAACTGGCTTCTAAGACAGGATTTGTTGTTTTAAAAAAAAAATTCTACTTTTGAGGAAATATCAGCAGATTGCAAGACATTATTTTTAGGTTCGCCAACTTGGTGACAAATTCCCCTCTTGCCACTCAGTGATGAGATTTCAAATATCACTAACAATATTGGAGCATCCTCCCTCCTGTTAACTATAAGGAGCTTGTTTTAGAAAGCCACAATGTTGTTATAGCAATTGTACAGATGCGCTTCGGTATGTATAGTAACAAAATACCCTTTCTAATCCCTTTATCTTGTGTAGAGGATGCCATGGTTTTTCCATGTCTGCAGTGGCATTAAGATGTCAATGAGTAGCAAACACTATTTTAAGTTTCTGGTATCTGTGTTCTGTACTGAATTCCTTGAATGCTGCACATTAATGTTGCACCTGAACATCTAATCTTATAAGCTTGCAGCAGACTGAGGAGTAATACCACAACCTATGTATAGCTTCATCACAGTCCACCTAAATAAAAATAGAAAACACAAAAGTGACGATTTTCATGTAACAGGCACTTTCCACATGTGCCAGTCACGGAGTGATGAACTCCTCACAGATGCAAGGGATCCTGATGCCCACATGTCTCGTCCCTTTTTAGTTGATCAAAGAATTATGCACGAGGTTCAAACATTTGATCAAATGGAAATAAATTTCCTAAGGCATTATTAATAAAGAGAAGTCACAGAATAGCTGTAATGTCCCTCCCTGGATTTTTTTCCCTCATATCAATTACCACAGTTATATTCAAACTACTTGTCCAACTCACTCACACAGTGATATATTTTCTTGTTCTTTTTGTATTATTATTATTTTTTAAATCAGTGGCCATTCCCTAAGTACAAAGCATGGCCCTAGGTGCTGTTAGAATAAAGGGGAATTCACCTCCACTTTTATGCTTCAGGAACTCAGAATCTGACAGAGATAAATTTATGCGGGAACCAATTAAAGGGTAATAAGGCATGTTGTGGCAGAAGTAGTTTTATAAGAACCCAAAAGGAAGATACATTGGTTATTTCTAGAAGAAAAAAAAAACTATTGACTACACCTCAGGGAGGGTTGAGTTTTTGTTGGGTCTCCAGGTTAAATAAGAGTACAAAGGGTTTAAAAAAACAGAGAGTTAGAAGGATGTGCATGTATAAAGTCCCAGGTGTGAAATTTCAGAATACATTCAGGTAACATGGAGCTCGTGCTGTGGAGTGGAAAAAGAGAGCATCAAAGCTGGAGAGACCCTTGCAAACAGCCAGACGTTAGAAAGAAGTGTGAACTTCAAAGGCTTCTCTGGAAGCAAAAGATAGATCAGTGGTCTTTAAAGTTATCAGTTGGCAGCAAGAAGGATGGGTTTGAGATAGCAGAGGGGCAGAGGCTGAGGGTAGAGTTAGGAGGTCAGCAGAAGGGCCCAGATGGCAGACAGTGAGAGTGTGAGCCAGGAGAGTCACATACAGAGGAAAGGAACACAGGGCTGGACAGATGTGTTGGCAAGGAGACAAGAAAGGGAGGATGAAGATGCTGAGGGTGAAAGAATGTTTATGACTACTTGGTTTTTTTGTTTGTTGGTTTGTTTTGTTTTTTAGTTTTTTCATGACTACTTGTATCCATTTTATTTGCTACCATCTTTGTCTTCCTTTTCTTCCTTCCTTCCGTCCCTTGTTCCTTCCCTGCCTCTTTTCCTCCTTGTCTTCCCCCATTGATTTACTTTTTCAGTTTCTCTGCCTCTAAATATATTTCCGTACTTTTGGTGTCATTTGGGAAACTATTTTAAATTAATTATTAAAACCTGAGTAAAAGCCACAATCCTAAGAACTTTTTCAAGACCTTTATTATATGGCTCCTTTGCGTTCTTGATTCTGTTCTCCTAGAATTAATCTATCTTCCCTTTTAAGCTCCTGGCAGCCTTGTTGCCCTACCTCCTGCCATTAAAAAATGCAAGGCCCTCTCTGTCTTAGACTTTGCTGGTCCAGATGCTTCCAATGGCAGCACTCTTCTCTGCTGTTGCAGCCTATCTCTACATCCCTAGTTTCTGATTATCTTTATGTAAAACACTTTTTAGTTATGGTGTGAGTGCATGTGTGTCTTTCAGTGTGTGTGTGTGTGTGTGTGTGTGTGTGTGTGTGTGTGTTTGTGTGTGGTTTGGCATCTCTCCTTATGAACATCTTAACTCTAAAGCAACCGAGGATGTTTTCCTTGTAGACTAAACAGTGCCTCCATGCCCTACATAGGGAGTGGACTTTAAGCAGAAGCATAATGTGGTAAAGCCCTATAGGCCATCTTTTCTAAGTATGACATAGTATATATATGTCTATACTGTAGAAAAAATCCAAAGTAATGGAACAAATTGGCTTCCCACATTTTCAATTTAACTGCAGATAATATATCTATTCCAATGAAATGCAAGCTTTCACTCTGCCTCTTAAAAAATAACCAATATTATTTATACTAAATTATTTTATTTTTACTGTTGACCTTAATTCATTAGCCTCCACAGAGTAATTTAAACTGTATCTTAGGACTTTATATAAATTAATCTCTGTTACCATCACAGGGAGTTTTTAGGAATTTATTTCTCTTCCTTTCTTCTTTACCTTATACCTACTCTGTGGAAATGTACCATGTGCTAGCCCTTCTTTCTTCTCTCACTAGTCTCCTTCTAAACCAATATTATCTAATCTCAGAACTTCTCTTTTATCATCAGAATAGAGAAACTAGAAAAGCATTAATCTACAACTTGTATGACATATAATATTATTTATATACTTCACTATCTTGTTAGAGTTGAATTGCTGTGATAAATACCATAACCCAAGCAACTCATAAAGGAAACAGTTGATTTCATCTTGTATTTCTTACGTAATATTCTGTCACTGAGGAAAGTCAGGGAAGGGACTTGAGGCAAGTACCTGGTGGGCAACACTGAAGTATAGACAATGGAAGAACACTGCTTACAAGCTTGCTTCTCCTGGCTCACTTAGTCTGCTTTCATACAAACTCCAGAACCCTTTGCTCAGGGATGACTCCATCTACACTGGGTTAAGAAAATGCCACACAGATCTGATTACAGACAGTCCAGATAGAGTTATTTTCTTAATTAAGATCACCTCTTCTGAGATATGTCTAGCTTTGAGTCTTTGACAATAACCAACTAGGATAATCATGCTGCACATCCTTTTCAGTTAAAATTGAAACAACACATATTATTAAAGAATTAAAAATGTTATTACTCAACTAAGTAAGATTCAAGCCAGGCCCTGGACATGAATACATTGCTACATGTCAGCACTTTACACAGATTATATGATATTTCAAGGCAGGTTTAAATGACTCCTTTCTTCTCTTGAGAATTTTCATGTTAAGAAAGCTCCACTGGCTTGACTATGGTCGTATAGCCAGTGTGTGATGACTCAAGATATGGACTCTAATGCTAATGCTAAGATTCAGAGTTTTATAGATTAGTGTATCCTAATAAAGGAGCTAAGGTAATTTAACCCTAAAATTACATTAAGCACTAATATTCTAAAAGCATAAAGAGTGATATCTGTTCATAATATAATAACAACTTTAAAACATCTTCAAATTCATACTCACTGCAATCCAGGGAGTGTGTGGAAGTAAATGTGCTGAGTCACCAGAGAATTTCTGAGGGGAAAGTACAACTATAATTTTATGGATGGAAAAACTAAAGAGCCAAATCGTAACAATCTTTCCATCTCATTCCAAGTCTATTCATGGGCAAGTGCTCAGATTTTAAATGACAACATTTAGACAAATGGAGAAGCCAGGGTTTAATTTAATATCAGATTAAATATCAATAGTATGCATTGTATAAACTTGGGTGCTCAGAACCTACCATGTCATCAGAGAAACATGCGATTATTACCAAATTAAGAGGCATAAGCATGCCTGTTAGCTTCAAAGCAGGGCCTCTGGGGAACAAAACACCAGCACCACCGTCCTTGGTAAGCTCTGGTTAATTTGGACCTCCAATGTGCTCTCCATATATGGCTAAGGCATGTCCTATGATTCATAGTAAAGAGCCTCAGCGGAGAATGCAGGCTCTTGGAGACTTACAGGTCACAACGGCTGTGCTCCACAAGAGCAAGACAGCAAATGGTCCATTCTTTTCATTTGTCAAATGTGCTTCTCGTGAAGTAAGGGGCAAAGTTCTCCCTGTGTTAATCCCCATCCCATTACCACTCCTTGTAGAGAACCAGGAATGTCTGAGTTTAAAGAACAGTTGAACTCACCAATGGAGGCTCCCAGATTCATGTGTCCATCAAAGAGTAAGTGGAGCTAGAAAATAGCTCCAACAGTCATTCTTTCCATGGAATTCCAAAAGTTGATACTGTAGAATGGCTAAGAGCTCTGAATTACACTGTGACTGCTCTTTGGACCCTGCTTCTGCTTTGTTAATAGGATTCATGACTCTAGGTGAATTGATTTCCATCTTGATGGTGGAGATCAGGTAGGGAACCTGAGTAGTGGATATTGCCACTAGGCATTATTAAAGGTGTGCCTTTATTGCCACAGATCATGATGATCAGCATCCTCATTATTAATGTCAGTAATAATATGGCTTCTCATCAGTGATAAAAGGAAGAAGAGGAAGAATGGATTATTTTTAGTTAGTTCTTTTGTTCTTTTGGAGAATAAGCTTTATATGGAAGGAACTTCTTAGGCACAGTCAGTGTGACTACAGATGCAGGACTGTCTTAGTCAGTTATCCTACTGCTGTAATCAACCACCTGACAAAAGGAACCAAAGAGAAGCAGAAATTATTCCGACTTACATGCTGGGAGTAAAGTGCACTTTCGCAAGGAATGCATGTTAACAGAAACATAAAGAAGCTAATTACACTGAAGTCACAGTCGAAAAGCTCACATCCTCCTTTTTATTTACTCCAGTGATCTACCTTAGTACTTTCAGGGTATGTCTCCCCTGCTCAGTTAAATATTTCTGGAAATATCTTAAACTCATGGTGACTTTAAATCCCACCAAAAGGATCATGGCTAGTCATCATAAGGACCCAGCATTTCAGTCATTCACTAGCAACATGCTAGTTCGTTCCCAATAAACAGCTGCAGACTGACCAGCATAAGAGATTGTTACCCACCTTAATGGCCATTAGAAATCAATTAATTATAATTTCAGTAAAATTAAATTTTAACTTCAAATAAAATTGAAATTGAAAGAACATAGGTGGATGAAATGCAGGGGAATGGATTTATTAGACCCCACAGCTACAACTGGTGCTAGTATGGATTTGCAAACACACTTCCTTTTTCCTCTCCTAAAACTCTGTGCTCAGGACTAGATGGTTCTCCTCCCCTGAGCACTTACAACTTCCCTAGACTGAATCCCTTCAATTGTGTGTTTTGTCACAAAAGTTCAGAGACCTGCAAAAGAGCTTTTGACTTATCTTTGTGTAGTAGTTAATAATATAAAGACATGTGAGCCATTGCAGAAACATTCACATTAAAAAATGTGTGAGTGTTTCATCAATGAAATTATCATTAGTTAGATTTTGAGATAGCTAAGAATGTAGAGGCATACTTCACTCTGGCCTGTCTTCCATTTTCAATCTCATTCCCAGCCCGGTAGCAGACCACCCCCAGGGCCTGTCCTTCCTCTGTTTCTGTTCCCTGGGGACTCTGCAAGTCCTCTGGTCAGATCAGTCCTCCCTACCTCCCTCATCCTTTTGTGTCAGACAAAGCAAGTTTCAACAGATACAAGAAAATTAAATAAGAAAATGCCTCTTAACAGACCATTATGGAATAAAGATGAATATCAACAACAGAAATAACAGAAACCTCAGAAACTCATGGAAACTGAAAACTCACTACTGAGTGAAAAAAAAGTGGCTCAAGGCAGAAATTAAAGAGAAATTAAAACTTTTATTAAAGGAAAATAAATACACAACATACCCAAAACTAAAGGGACATAATAAAGGTGGTTTGTTCTTAGGCAGATTCAAACAGACACAATCAAAGCATAAGTGTCTACATTTAAAATAAACAGAAAGATCTCATGTGCCTTAACAGCATACATGCCAGCTCTAGAACAAAACACACCACACACACACACACACACACAAAGGAGTAAACAGCAAGAAATAACAAAACTCTGAAATCAGTAAAATCCAATAGAATCAATAAAATGAAAACTGGGTTCTTTGAGAAAATCAGTAAGGTCGATAAACCCTTATCCACATAGACTAAAATATGGGGAGACAAGATCCAAATCAACAAAATTAGAGATGAAAGGGTAACAAAACAGTGCACAGTGAGGAAATCCAGAGACTCATTAGGACATACTTTTTACAAAAATTGTACTCCACCAAATTGAAAACCTAAAAGAAATGGATAAATTACTCATAATTTTCACTTGCCAAAATTAAATCAAGATTACATAAGCAACTAAACAGATCTATAATTCTCCGAACCACAAAAAAGGCCAGAGTCAAATAAATTTACCTCAGAATTTTACCAGAATTTTAAGGAAGAATTAATGCCAATACTCTTTAAGTTATTCTCCAAAATATAAACAGAAGGAATATTGCCCAATTCTTTTTATAAGGCCATAGTTACCTCAATAGCTAAAACACACAAATCAAAAAAGAAAAAGTTATAGACCAGTTTTCCTTGTGAACACGGATGCAAAAATTCTCAATAAAATACTTACAAAGTAAATCCAAGAACACAACAAAAATATCATCTAGCATGATGAAGTAAGCCTTTTTTTCTAGAGATGTATTGAGGGTTCCACATAAATAAATCAATAATTATGACCCACCACATAACCAGACTGAAAGACAAAGGCCACATTGTCATCTCATTATATGCAGAAAAGGCCTTTCAAAAGAACCTCGGTCTGTCTCTTCATGATAAAAGTTTTAGAAAGATTGGGATACAAGGGACATACCCCAAGGCAGTCTACAGCTAGCCCATAGCCAACATTACAGAATCGCAAAGCATTTCCACTAAAATCAGTAACAAGACAAAATTGTTTACTCTTTCATTATTTATTCAATATGGTACTTGAAGTCTTAGTTAGAGGAATCAGACAGTTGAAGGCAACCAAAAGGATATAAATAGGAAAGGAAGACTAAAAAAAAAGTATCTTTATTTGCAGATAATAAGATTGCATAGTTAAATGACCATAGTATACCAAGAAACTCTACACTGATAAACACTTTGAACAAAGTAGCAGGATACAAAATCAGCACACACACACACACACACACACACACACACACACACAATAAAAATGACAATGGACTGAGAAAGAAATCAGAGAAAAAATACCTTTCACAATACCTGAAAAAAACCATGGAGGTAACTCCAACCAAGCAAGTAAAGACTTGTAAAAACAAATAACCACACATACAAAAAGCAAAACTTTGACTTGAAGAAATAAATGGAAGATGGTATCAGAAGATGGAGAGATCTATGCTCATGGATAGGTTGGATTGATATAATAAAAAGGGCCATCCCACCAAAATCGATCTACAGTTTCAATGCAATAGTCATCAAAATTTCAGTACAATTTTTCAAAAAACTTGCAAAAATATTTTCAGCTTCATATGGAAACACAAACATCTCAGATAACTAAAACAATCCTGAATTTAAAAAACAAGCATACAAACAAACAAACAAACAAACAAACAAACTGCTGGAGGTATCACCTTCCCTGATCTCAAAATGTACTTCAGAACTAAATAATAAAAAAGCTTAGCATTGACATAAAAACAGACCAGAGACAATGACCAATGTAATCTAATTAAAGATCCAGACATAAATCCACATAACTATGGACACCTGATTTTTTTAATAGATGTATTTCTGTTTTCTAATGAAAGAGAGTGATAAAGGATGTTGAGTGAATGAGAAATAAAAAATCTGGGAAGACCTGATAGAGGGGAAAGTGTAGTCAGAATACTCTGTGTGAAAAAAATTAAATAAAAAGGATTTAAAAAGCTATCATTTTTTAAAAAAAAAACATACAAAAAGAAAATAGAGGAATAAATTTGATGCTTATAGTTCCTCTCAACTCTCAGTAATGCCATTTTATAATTTACATCTGTCTATTGATGGACATTAGGTAAAAGTTGCTTTGGAGATGCATTTAAAAACTAAAAATAAAATTGCCTTAGGCATTTATGCCTAACTTGTTATTATACGATTTTGTGACCCAACTGAAACTAAGGCTACAGGTATGTATCACAATTCTCCAGAATATTCTTTATAGTAAGATGACAAGTATATGTGCTGACTTGTATTAGTCCAACAATTGCTCAGCTCAAGCCATTCTACTAGATAGAGAAGAGACAGTGAGTGGTCATATATGGCATTTGAATGGCATAGACTTAAGTACCTGTTCTTAGTCAAAATCAACTTTGCCTTACTCTCAAATTTAATTGTATTTTGCTCAATATCCATAGCTGTCTTATTTTTCTATTGGCATGACAAAGTCAACTTACAAAAGAAAACCTTTATTGGAGCACTCTGTTCTAGAGGGTTAGAGTCAATTATCATTGCTGGGAACATGGTGGCAGGCAGGTAGGCATGGCATTGGAGCAGTACACATCAGAGCTCACATCCTTACCTGCAAGTAGGAGAAAGTGGGGAAGGGGAAAGGAAGGCAGAAGGCCAAGAGCTTTTTACAAAGCCCATGACCAGTGGTATACCTCCTCTATCACAGCCACACATCCTATTCCTCCCCAAACAGTTTCACTAACTGGAGACAAAACATTTAAATATATGAGCTTATGGGGATCTTTCTCATTCAAACCACAACAGTACCCTGTACCTTACTCAATTGTGCTATCTTCACACCTGCCCTCCTCGTAACATCAGATGTCTCTACCCCAGAACCATCTTCTAGAACTTTCTATATGCCCAGTGATTACACAGATCCTAGACCATGTAGCAAATACCTCTTAGCACTAGAGCTACAAAATCCCAATGTTAAGGGCATATCAGCCTGCAGCTCATAAGCAGGACCATAGACTAAGTTCTCTGTGATAAAAGAGTCACTTCCAAGTAAATGATATCTCTAATGCAGAACTGGGCCATACGGGGAATTAGTTACATGATATCAATCATCATGCTTTATGACAAAATTTGGCTAAGTAATATTTTCATAATCTGTAAAATAATATTTGAAGCTATATGGTGAAACTTCAACAATCACACAGATGAATGCTTTTTTCTCAGCAAACAGACTGCTTTGAAATATAACACCATAATCAATAGAGCAATACTTAAAATTAGATTCAAGTTTTTAATTTTACTATTAATGAAATAAGTATCTTCTAGATTTAAAGATGCTAGTCTTTTAAAAACTTTTTTTAAAAAATCTTTAAATGTTAGAAAAATCACATACTTTTCACTTGGACTATAAACATTTCCAGGAACATGTGTGTCTTTTGTGTAAAAATTTTAATTAGAAAAGTTGACCTTTCTACCATAGCATCTATTTGTAAGAAAGCAGCAAGTTCACATAATTTCCCTGTGTTTGGAATTCCAGTATTGCCGTGCCAGACAACCTCACACCCTGTAGCCTCGGAGATTTGTAGTCTCTCCCCTGGCTCATTCTACTTACAACACTCATTAAAATGCAATCTAAGAATGTGTTTATTTAAAAGATCATTTCCTTAAAAGGTAATAAACCCTCTTTGAATTTGCAAAAGGAAGAAGTCTTTTTAGAAACTGACAAGTTAATAGGGCCTAAACTGAACAGAGTCGTGGAGTGCCGAAAGACGGATCAAGTTTCCAATAAAGCAATATGAATCTCGCTTCCACAGTGTGCACAATATCACTTGTGATTAGTGGCTGCTTTTTTAAATGGAGCATTCCTTTCACCCAGTTGACTTGAAAGCACACGTTTTCTTGATTTTTTTTCTTTTTTATATTCATTTTGATGTTAAAATGAAATACAATTTCTTTTGAACACACTTCAAAGAACACCAGTGTTGTAGGGAAAATTACTGCCTCCAATTACATGTGGAAATATCTGCCCCTTATCACTTGAATCAGTGACTCAGCTTTGCCTTGCTCAGGCAAAGACAGCAATTGATGTGCTGTGTGGTAATGCCAAGGAAATGCTTGTAGACAGAATAACTAGGGAATCAGTTCCTATTCCTGTTTCTGTGAGTATTGTTTTCCTTCATCTCTGACTTGAGTCATGCATTTCCTCAGGATTGAACTTGGGTTAAAAGGTTTGATAGCAATTGAGTGTGAAACCAGACTGTACTACATGAGAACCTGTCTCAGACAGAGGGGGCTGTTCATATTCCTCATGCATATATTGATGGAGTAGGGTAAATGGTGTCTTGGCTTCCTGTCTCAAGTGGCTGCCAGAATAGGACCTGATCCTCAGGCACTGGTTGCCTGAATGCCCACACCAAGCACATAGTAGATGTTCAGTAAATGTCTAAAAAAGGCTCCTCTTCAATGTGGTGATATGGGGTAAGCACCTTGCACTGCCACTTAGGTGAAGTTGGGGGACATGGGGAGAAGACTAGAGCCTCTGCTGCAGCCCACAGTTCTCTCTCTTCCACCAGGAGACAGTTCCTGGGTGTTTAAGGACAGCAATGCTGAAGCCTACCCGCAACCCATCTCTGGCTTCAGCCTCCTTCCAGGTGGCATAAATGTTATCTTCTTTTGAGCCCACAATGGTAAAACTTATTTTTTAAGGGACCAGCTGTCTTAGCACTGTGATGACCACACATGGGACATGGACCCTGGCTATCCTAAGCTGCTGAGCTATCTTGCTAGCCTATTTGATAATTTGAGACACTAATCAAGTAAGATTCTAAAATCAAGACTGTCCCGTAAAGTTGTTGAGTCTGATTAAAGAACACAATTACAAATTAATAAGAGTTTAATTAATAAATATAAGAGTTTGTATGGGAATCCTCTGGGGGAACAGTTGACAATAGCCCAGAGTGGCCAATGAGCTGAGGCTCCTTTCTCAGAGACAGTATTGCTCCCTGAATGGTGATCAATATTTATTATGAACTATTGTTAACTAAATATGCGATTTTAGGAGGAGCAGATGATTATTATCAAAATATGAATTCTCTAATATTCCATAGAAGGAAATTTCTATAGAAGTAAAAATCCTCATGTGGCTGTTATGGTAAATTATACCATGACTAGCTGCAAGCACTTCCATCAAAGTTTTGAGGTAATAGATCATGCAAGTGAGCATGCCTATGGTTGGTCCTCTTTGTGTGCTTATAGTATGACTGGGCATGGGTCAGTTTTACATTATTGTTATATAATTTGTGTTCTAAGAAGTAATAATATGCTGAAGGAGAAGTTCACAATTATACCCAGCTCTGATGGGAAATATACAACTCACTTCATGAAAGCATAGCCTGTCCATTGACCTAATTATCTCTTAAGGTTCTATCATTTCTCCGTGCTACTGTGCAGGGACCAAATGTCAACATGAGTTACATTGAGAACAACCCATATTCAGACTCTTGCCATAATTAAGTCCTTATTCCAAGTGCTAGGGTTTTCCAAAACTTACAATTCCTGGTCACAAGATCAAAATAAGGAAGCTTGGCAAACTCCATGCTATGAAGATATAATAAGCGTCTCCTCAGGTGGGAAGAATCCCCTTGCCACCATCAAAGGTCTGTGTGGATCTAGGAGACAAGAGGAGTCCTGTTTAGATATTACCAAACCTGCTGGACTTTGCTAGAAATATACAATTTTAGCTTTCTTTGCCTCTAGCATTTTTTCCTTAAACCACAAATTGTCACAAATATCTGACTGGTAAGTTTGTTTTCCTCTTTATTCATAGCTATGCATACAAATGACACATAAAAGAACTTTAATATTTTAATATAAGGTGGCACATTGTCTGAGGACAATCATATTGATATAAACATAAACCAATGACCATCCAACCCTCGCTCCTCTCCTGATATGTTTACATCATTAAAAACTGCCATTTATGCAAATCTCATAAAAAGTTAGCAATATTTATTAAGAAGCTCCCATATACCCTCAAGAGACATTAGAAGCAGTCTGGAGTTTAGGATTCAGAAATGAAGCAAAACATAGCCATCTGGTATAGGGGTCCTATTAAAGAGAGCAGATTTAATTGTCCAGAGCATGCTGGATGACATTAGAACTATTCTAATTTGGCCAAGTAGGACTCAAAAATTGTCTAGATTATTTCCACATGACATAACAGAACCAAAGGTCAGAAGACCTGGTTCTAATCTGACTTCTACCAGGAGCTGGCTTTAAAATATTTTATTTTATTTTATTTATTAAGCTATTTCCTAGGTACAAACTCTGTGCCTTATAATGTCATGACTGTCATTAGAGACAAGCAAAGTTAAATGTTCCCACTTTCACAAAGTTTGTAATCCTAGAGAAGTAACAAATAGTATCATAATATTTGCAAACAAATACTATAAATGAAAAGTAGTCAAGTACAGATGCTGACCAGAGCCCACAGAGGTAGGAAAATCTCCCTGAAGATGTAGCATTAAACCCAGGCATTGTGAAGTTTGCTTTGTAGAATCACCTAGAAGCTTCAAAATTATGAACAGCTGACCTATACCAGATCACTGAAACTGAACCTAATAATAATAAAATTATTATAGTGATAGTAATAATAATGTAGTACTTACAGCATTAACATTAATTTATAATAATCCAAGTAATACTATTCATGAAAAATTTCTTTTTTTTTATTTCTTTATTTATATGCGAATTTCTCCATTCCCAGTTTCTCCTCCAAAAAACAAAAAAAAAACAAACAAAAACAAACCCCTGTTGCCTCCCCCCTCCCCATGCCTGCCACCCCACCCTCTCCCACTTTCTGGCCCTGGCATTCCCCTACACTGGGGCACAGAACCTTCACAGGGCCGAGGTCCTCTCCTCCTATTGATGATTGATTTTGCAATCCTCTACCATACACATGCTGCTTGAACAATCAGACCCCTCTATGTGCAGTCCTTGGTTGGTGGTTGAGACCCTGGGAGCTCCGAGGGTACTAGTTAGTTCATGTTGTTGTTTGTCCTAAGGGGCTACAAACCCCTCAGCTCCATTGGTCTTTTCTCTAATTCCTTCACTGGGGACCCTGCACTCAGTTCGATGGATGGCTGTGAGCCTCTACATCTGTGTCAGTCAGATACTGTCAGAGCTTCTACATCATTATTTAAAGTCTGTACCAAGGGTCACTGACTTTAGATGATCTCAGAGGCCAGAAGGAGTTTAGTACAAAGCAGAGGGAGGGATTTCTCCAGTCAGAAGAATTACCTTTGCTGTGCACCAGGGTGAGCTTCTCACATTTGAGAAATAAAAGTGGGCAGTGGGGACTGGGTTAGCTTGGGCACTGGGTCGTAACAGAAGAAAGTATGTTGTAGACTTTGGAATTTTATGCTATGTCTAATGGAGATCTGCTCAACGGTTAGCAGTGGACTGACCCAGGCAGGCATCACAAGTCACTACAGCCCCTGTGGAAGGTCAGTGGAGGAACTAAAGATAGGCAAAGTGAAAGAGGGTGATGAACTGTACAGGGAGAGGGATAATTTTTACAGTATTTCAGGAGTGAGCCTGGTGATGCCTGAATTACATAAAGGGAAAAGTGACACACAGTGCAGGGTGGGAAGATTCCTGGGTTTGTGGTTTGAATTGCTAATGACAGAATACACATTTGCTGAGATGTTTAACACCAGAGAAAAGGATGACAGGCTGACTTGTACCCGTAAATGTGAAGTACCCATGAAACAACCGGGTAAAGTTTTCAAGTAAGCAGTGGGATAAATGAGCCTTAGCAGAAGGTCTAGAAATACAGTAGATCAAGAGAATATGAAGCCATGCAGGATTTGATAGCTTAGAATAAACTTAGTCTAATCCCAGTTAGCTCTAGCCTCGATGTTATTACAACGTAATAAAATGATGGGGCTGGACCAGCATGTCTCAAAGTTCAGTGTGCTTCACAACCATCCTGGGGCTCATAACAGGATCCCTCATCAGGCCCACCTCCCAAGGTTTCTGATGTTGATGAGGAAAATTGGAGCCTGTGAATCTGCATTTTTAACAAGCTTTCCAAATGAAGGAATGCTACCCACAGGGGTTACATCTGAGAATTTCATGATCTGAGATCCCGCTTCCATCTTTAATGATCTATGGTAACAGATCCGTGCCATCTGTAGAAAGTCACAAGAAAACCTGTTCAAATGCCAAGTACAGATTTTATTACTGTCAGATGAAAAGGGTTTAAGTAAAAGAAAGAGAAACGGCCATAGAAAAAGTTTAAAAGGTTTTTATGTCTTCATGATTTATTTATTTATTTTAATGTCAGACAAATAGGACAATTGACAAATATTTTTGAAGCATCTTATTCATGCAAAGTCTTTTTCCTCAAGATTAATCGCTAGTTCTCTTAAAGTAATGTGAACCTATGGTGCTGGTGGGGTTGCAGCTGCATTTGAAGAACCTAATGAGATTCAGAGATTTTAGTTCTGAGAGCATCATTTTTCTCATTTTGCAAAGGAAGCCTCAGATGTGCCAGTGATGGACAGTAAGCCACATGGACCACACCATGATAGAGCAACATGCTGCCCAGCACACACTCATGTTTACTTGAAATCAACCCTGTGGCAATACCATTCTGCCTTACTCATTGTGTCATCTCAATCAGACATGATGCAACAGGAGTGAATAGCTCATTATTTAACAGAAAGTGTAAGGTAACAGTATTAGCTATGTAGAATCATGCATTTCCTTGTTGCACTCAGTCAGTGTTACATCCCCAAAGTTGGAATTCGCATTTCTGTATAGAATGGCCAGTGTAAATAAAAATTTCAGCTTCCACTCACTTCTTTGGATGGTTTTGTGGATCAGCCAATCTGATCTTGCAAAGAAGAGACAGCAAAACAAACTTTTCAAACCTGCTGAGGGGACTATAGTAGTTCACCCAGTTTTGAAAGCAGGCTTGTAGTATTATGAGTTCAGATCCACATTTTCTTCCAAAGTCCCAGTTTCCAAACAGGTTATGTTTGCATTCAAGGATAATATCAACAGCCTTGCTGAAAAAAACGATAAGTTACATTTTGTGAGGGGAAATGATTAAGGTGTTTTATTAACTTCTCAAAAGTGAGTAGCTATCTTTTGTTTTAGTCTAGGGTTGGCTCTTACATTTAAAGTGGCAACAATTAAATATCCAGTATGCCATGAAATTGAAAATATTATTTTCCTATTCTTTTTCTACTATACAAATACACAGAAATACTAACATTACTTTTAGCCCTAAGCCTCAAAGTCCAGGGTCACTTAGTTGATAAACTGGTTTGTTCAGTGGTGACACACCATTGCTGCCCTTGACACAGATTTAGTTGACATCAGAACACACTTCCTAACTCCAGCTAATCAAAGGACAGCTGATCTTTATTGTCTAGTATGGACATAAAGCTAGAAATGAGCAGGTCTGAACAATGAGGATCTTGCATGGGAGCTCTCCCAATATCATAAATCCTCTCTCCTTCATGAATACCAAGGGAAGGGCATAAAATCTTGCTGTAACTTAATGTGTTATAATCCATTTGTTTCCCATGAGAAAGAAAAACAAGTATTACTTTTTTATAGTTATTCAGTCTATTAATTTTGATTATGGAGCCTTCAGTCCCATAAAAGGGAATTTGGTGAAGGCTTCCAGTTACATAAGATTAAATGATAGGCAAATGTATTGAAACATGTTAGACGAATCTTCTAAATCAGACTGCGGATCTCAGTATAAGAGCACACACATAAACACATATGGTAGATACATATGGTAAAGAAATAGAAGTGATATTTTTTGAGATTTTTGATAGGTAGCCGAATTACTCAGATCATGGGACAAACAATTATCTAAGGAAAATTAGAGATTTATTTGAAGATTTGAGTCCTGGCATGATGACTAAGTGAAGAAAGGCACTGGGTACCATGTCTGATGACCTGATCTTGACTTTCTAAAGCTACAACATTTGGAGATGAAAGGAGTGTACTGATTTGTACAAATTGTCCTCTGACTTCCATATACAAACATACCATACACACACACACACACACACACACACACACACACACATACACACACACACCTCACACACACAAAGCAAACAAACAAAATAAATAAATGTAAGAATAAGTTTAAAAGAAAATGTAAATGGAAAGGTTCCCCTTCCTTCCCTACTCCCATTTTTGTATACTAATATTCTTCAACAACTCTATTTTAGATTAAAATAAACCTTTAGCTAAATTAATAATAAAATGACTTGAGTTTCAAGTTGCTTTGTCTTATATATTTTACACAGACTATGCCATTTAATTACCACAGGAAGTTATGCAGTACAGAGAGGAGGGCATTTTATTCTCATTTAGCAAACAGGGGTATCAATTTACACAGTGGTCACAATAAATAAATTTAGAGGTGTGATTCTAGACTAGATCACCCAGCTATCTTATCCCATTTTTTTTTAAAGAATATTGTCTCCTTACATCACCATATAGAACAACAGTGAATAAATGAGCATTTCAGTGCCTACTGTGTGTTCATGCTGAGGAAGACATTAGAGAACTAAGAACTAGTCTATGACCTCATGATGAAAGAACGCATCCAGAAAACAGAAATTTCACAAGTAAGTTACAAGAACCTATATGCAATTACTTAAGAAATTCTGTGACCCAAAGCACTATGGGAATTTTAAAGAAAGATGGCGAGTCCTAAAGAGAAGCAGCTCAGAATCCCTAAGGAAATGGTATGGCAGCTGCCTTCCCCATCACGCCTTACCATCAAGAAGGAGAAGAGGCTTACTGTGTAAAGGCACAACACCAACAAACTTAGGGACAGATGCAGTGACAGAAATGAGGGATTGAAAGTCATGAGACAGGGAGCCCGACTACCCACTCACAGCAGAATGTGCACTTGGGAAATTCACTACTCCATAGATACCTGGGAATTCATGTACCCAGGGGCCAGCCTATCACAGTGGCAGCTCTACTTCTGAAATTGTCAGTACAACTACAGATAAAATCAAATTGTCTCTTTCATTTCAGTTCCTTCCATGGCGATCTTCCTATCTCTAAGGCTACTGATAAAATTATTGTGGGAAAGTTAAAACAGAAAATGCACTTTCTAGTCTGCATTTCTTTTAATTAGATTGACTCCCAAACATGTCTTTGAAATCCAGACACCTATAACCTAGAAAAAAAGAAAGACATGCTACCCTAGTTCTTTGATTCTCTGTAATTTTTTTATAGGAATACAAAATTTCACTAACAGTAGCCCTTATTTTTATTTCAAGGGATGGGTAACTTCAGGGAAGTATGAGGAGCTTAAAAAGAAGCAAACTGAGTAGCATGTTTTAAGGTGAAAAAGACTCCTGATCATCTAAGCATTTTAAAATAAATTGAGAAATATTTCCCATATACATGTAGGAAGTTAATGGTACCATGGTAGGTCAATTTACAATTTCTAGCATGACGCTTTGTTCCAGGCTTGAAGGAATTGGGGTCAGAGAGTACAGCCTCTCTTTCTTTATCAAGCAATAGATCATGCATGCAGTGACAGCTCCTGAGACTAGATACCACCTTCAGAATCCTACTGCTTCAGGAAGGTCAGCATGAGGCACAGTACTGGTTCCCATCTACAGAGAAGCTTAGAATGTTCTGCATGTAACAATAAACAATAAATGCTTTAAAATTAACTTGAGCTACGAGGCAAACAAGATAAGAAGACAAACCAACAAACACAACAAAAATGATGTTTTTGTTTTTGTTAAACAAAAACAAAAAAAAAAAATCCTGGCTTTGTTAAGGATCATTATTATTTCAATTTACACTATTCATTTGGATGATTCTCCACTCGAAGGAGAAACACTCAGTTAAATTTGGCAAATGTGCTAAATTGACACAAGTAAAAGGAAAATACAAAGCAAATTCTTTCTTACCTTCTGAGATTAGACACTGGGACATCAGCTGAGGTGTCTCTTTATCAACAAGGATGCTCTTAACAAAAGGAAACACTTCCCAATTAAAATGTTTTCTAAAGAGAAATTCGGTGACTGTACGAATTTATTTCCTAACTATAAAAGCTCCAATGGTTATTTGGATTGATGAGGTCTGATTAAAGATGATACCTCCCCAAGTGTGTTAAATGAAACATGGTTTCCAGGAGGTTCTTGCCAGCTGTGACCAGAGGAAATGTGCCTAGGATTAGTAAGCCCTAGGTGAAATAAACTGTTGTTACAACTGGGTTGTTCTGAACCTTACAGGTGAAGACAAGCAAGGGGGGTGGACAGCAGGTAGGGAAGGCAGCATGTGACAATTCCTAAAGTGCTAGTCTGGAACCTAGCTGTAATGAGACAAAATAAACTCTCCAGTCTGATTTAGACAAGATTTTAATAGATGGGTATGAAACCTCAATCTGAACCCTTTAGAGCAATGTTGTTTGTTTATTTGTTGAACTAAATCTAGAAGGTTCTTCACTGCCAATGCATAGTTGAGTTTGGGGGGAGATGTGATTTTTAAGACACTGTAGTTTTCTTGATTTCTTTTCAATCTCCCTAAACATTCTTCAAAGAGAAAATATAAGTACAATTTTGAGTGAAAGTCTACATTTTAGAGAAATTAAAGAGATAGATTTTTAAGTTAAATTCTTCAGAAAGAAAGTACACAAGACAAAGAAGTACCATAAAAATAGGAATATGCAAGAACTTAGAAAATACACCAGGATTTGGGGTTCTTAAATTTTATTAGCATTCTAAATAAAAGCAGTCACTTAAAATAAATTAAAAATAATAAATAATTCTTTTCCATCAACTGTTAAGGACTAGATATTAAAGCTGAATTTTACTATGGTCAATCACAGATGTTCACTATTCTTTGACATTGTAACCTCAAACTCTGCAGCATTGTCTATACTATCTGTAAGATGGGCTTCAGATGGGCAGCATGCTATTCTGAGAAATTAGATGTTCAGTTCTCAACACTGACTTTTACATGTTTGTCAGATGATTTTTTTCACAAAAATTAAATTTTCAGTAAAAATTTCAATATGTTATAATAAAATTCAAACATGATACACCTTTTAAGAAAGCAATATTCAAACATTACATTACATTATTTACATAGGTTTAATGTATTTATATTTATTTATATTCATATGTATTTGATGTAAGTTTAAAAGAATGAAAAGGGAAATCTGGAAATAGCTGGGAAGAATGTAGTAAAGGCCTATGAGCAGATGGACAGAGAGGAAGAAGTGGGAGCTCTGTGTGAGGACAGGAAAGGATCTGTCTGAAATACTGGGTGGTATCCTGCAGCAAGACAGAGATAATCTCTTGTTTTGTTCAAGAAACTGTGAACAGTGAATTCTTTCAAGTCAACTTCAGCTCATTTTCGAGTATTTTTTGCCTGATTTTTTTCCCCATTCTTCATTTGTAGTTAAAGGATAAATATTTACTTTGTAAGGCACAATCTTTTAAAATGAAAAGGAAGGAAAGCATGCTATCAGAGAATGGCATGTCTTACTTTCTTACACAAATAGCTATGAAATATTTGCATCTAGAGGTTTTTGCCTCAAATGCAGATAAAGATTCTCCATTTTAAAGTCTTTGCCTGGATAGGTCACACTAAATACCCACATCTTCTCACACAGACTAGTACACTCTCTTCTTGAACATATACTGACTAGTGAATACATTTCTTAGATTTTTTTTCTAATAAATCAAGTATATTGTTAGCTAAGATCTCAGTTGATTTTTGCATTGAGTTGTTGATTAGTATAAAATCTTAACAAGTGAAAGCAATTACACCCCTGTTTGAAAGTAACTGGATCATGAGAATATTTATCTCACACAACAGGAGTCTAGGATATTAAAGGGTAGGTTGATTTGGTAGATAGATCAACCTATCTACCAAATCTCTGGCACCATCATTAGGCACAGCACAATGGGACAATATCCATTTCAGAAATATTTTACAATGCGATGATAACCTGTAGCTGGTTCCACTTCTACAGTTTTCGTGAACATAACACTGCTTCCAAAAGATCACTCTTACACTTCCCTGGCCGATGCTGACTCATCTCCATGTTTCTCAAAGCATCACCAGGATGGTCATTGATTTAATGAATCCATCACAGAGGCTAACAAGTTATGAAGCTAGTAGCTTTTACAAAGGGTTTCCACAGGAAAATAACTGGTTTAGGAAGAAGTAAATAATTGGGAAAAAACTTTTAAAGGATTCTTTTAGGACAAAGAAAGAATGAAAGCTAGCTGGAAGGCAGTGAAATCTTCCACACAGGATATCTAAGTGGTGCCTAGATGCCTAGTTTTATTTAATATATATATTTATATATATATATATATATATTCCTGGAACTTACATAGTTTAAAAAGTTTATTATAAATTGAACACCTGAATAAATATCACATATTTGCATAACTTTTCTCTTCTGAGAAAGCCAGTAAACTCTTAAGAGCTCAGTTTCTGGTAACTTCATTTCTTAAGCATTTTCTGGGACATCCTGTTTCTTTCCTGCAAATGGTCTTCCTGCAGAGAGCCTTGTAACAGTCCACTTAAGAGTAATAGCAATGCTCTCAGGCACTTAATCTCATCAGCGACCAAGGAAAAGGAACTATATTAGAATTGCAGGTGGCTTCCAATACTCTCTATCTTGCTATATCCCCTGTGTATATGTGTGGATCCACAAAACTAGTAGTCATCCAGTGCCCCACTCTCGGCTGGACAATTTTTTTTCTCCTATTAACAAAGCCTGGTTGCAATATTTATGGATAATTAATGTGTTCATGGAAACACATCATTGGGAGTGACATTTACAGGGTATCATTCTCTATAATAGTCACTTTAAAAATGACAGAGATGAATTATTTTTATTTCCACACAGCATGAGAACAGAGAGGCCACAATGGTTTGCTGGGATCAGAAATGACACTAAGTGGCAAAGACAAACTACTATTGGAACATGAAGAGGCTGTCTTATCTGCCCAAGAGATAAGAAGGTGAGGGCTGCACAGGCCTCTGCCTGCTTTAGCTTTCTTGCCTTACCCTAGCCTAATGCAGAGAATGACTTTAAACTCAAAACCTCGTAGAAGCATTTTGATGAAACTGCTGGATTTTAAAATGACAAAAGAAAGGGGTAGTGAATAGTCTGGTCATCTGGCTATGCAGGGTTCCATGTGAAATAGAGCTTGCCAGCTGTCAGATAGACCATCACAATAGGGTGACATAGAGGCAGAAAAGCCAAAGAAACGAAACTGAGAGGAGACTTAAATACCCATGAGAAGGTTGTACACCACAGACAAACAAATATTGAAGATGAAGAGAGACAAAATGTTTGCACCTTGCTTTCAATCTCCAGTCAATTATAAGTTAAGATTTGAAGCTTTCTAATGATGGATAAAGTTGACAAGCATCTGCTTCCCATTGAAAACTGAACCATGTTGTATCAAGAAATTTCACTAATTTCAAGACCACAGAATCCAAATTCTCTTCTAGCTCCAGGATTAGAGATGGTGTGAGCAACTGGTTTCCCCTTCACACCTAGGAAAACAATTCATCCTTCCTTGCCCTCATTAAGTAGAGAATGAGGATGACTCTATTCTTTTTTTTATTAGATACTTTATTTACATGTCAAATAATATCTCCTCTCCCAGTTTCCCCTCTGAAAAAAAAGAAAGAAAAGAAAAAACAAAACAAAGAAACAAACAAACAAAAACCCTTTTCCCTCCCTCCTCTCCCTGCTCACCAACCCACCCTCTCCCACTTCTTGGCCCTGGCATTCCCGTACAATGGGTCATAGAACCTTCACAGGACCAAGGGCCTCTCCTCCCACTGATGATCAATTAGGCCATCCTTTGCTATACATATGCTGCTGGAGCCATTAGTTCCACCATGTGCACTCTTTGGTTAGTGGTTTAGTCCCTGGGAGCTCTGAGGATACTAGTTAGTTCATATTGTTGTTCGTCCTATGGGGATTGCATTGAATCTGTAGATTGATATGACAAAAACTTCAGTCCATAAAGAAGGAAATCAAAGAAGATCTCAGAAGATGGAAAGATCTTCCATGCTCGTGGATTGTCAAGATTAATATAGTAAAAATGGCCATCTTGCCAAAAGCAATCTATAGATTCAATGCAATCCCCATCAAAATTACAACTTAATTCTTCACAGACTTGGAAAGAGCAATTTGCAAATTCATCTGGAATAACAAAAAACCTAGGATAGTAAAAACTATTCTCAACAATAAAAGAACTATGGTGGAATCACCATCTGACCTCAAGCTGTACTACAGAGCAATTGTGATAAAAAACTGCATGGTATGGGTATAGTAATAAGCAAGTGGATCAATGGAATAGAATTGAAGACCCAGAAATAAGGCCACATACCTATGGTCACTTGATCTTTGACAAAGGAACTAAAACCATCCAGTGGAAAAAAGACAGCATTTTCAACAAATGGTGCTGGCTCAACTGGCGGTCAGCCTGTGGAAGAATGCAAATTGATCCATTCCTATCTCCTTGTACAAAGCTCAAGTCCAAGTGGATCAAGGATCTCCAAATAAAACCAGATACACTGAAACTAATAGAAGAGAAAGTGGGGAAAAGCCTTGAGCACATGGGCACAGGGGTAATTTTCATTAAGAGAACACCAATAGCTTATGCTCTATGATCAAGAATTGACAAATGAGACCTCATAAAATTACAAAGCTTCTGTAAGGAAAGGACACTATCAATAGGACAAAATGGCAACCAACAGATTGAGAAAAGATCTTTACCCTATATCTGATAGAGGGCTAATATCCAGTATATACAAAGAACTCAAGAAGGTATACTCCAGAAAACCAAATAACCTTATTAAAAAATGGAGTACAAAGCTAAACAAAGAATTCTCGACTGAGGAATACCGAATGGCTGAGAAGCACATAAAGAAATGTTCAACATCCTCAGTCATCAGGGAAATGCAAATCAAAACAACCCTGAGATTCCACCTCACACCAGTCAGAATAGTTAAGATCAAAAACTCAGGTGACAGCAGATGCTGGAGAGGTTGTGGAGAAAGAGGAATACTCCTTCATTGCTGGTGGGATTGCAAGCTGGTACAACGACTCTATTCTTTTAGAAGAAAGAAACAACTCAAAAGTTGGCTGTCTGGACAGGCTCCTGGTAGCTCAACTTGGACTTCTGACAGCTTTAGGGCTAAGCGTACCATGTGCTATCACCTCAAGCATGTTTATTTATCATTAAAAAAGAATCTCCTATTGTCTCTTTGTTAATAATGACTGACAGAAAGGCTTTTAAAGCCCAATTTTAGAGGTATATCAGGAGAGATTAGAGATCTGGGTCTAACTGCAATAACTTGTTGATTTTTATACTATTGCAGCTTCAAATGATTACCAGAGCAGAGGTGACCTTGGTTACCTAAGAAAGACTGGCTGACATACCTGTGGTGATAGCTCTTCCCAATGGCTAAGACATCACTTACCTAGTTTGTACCTACTGTGTTGCTCCATAGTAGAGCTATTAAAAGCAAGAGCACATTTTACTGCTCATCAAAATTTGTGTTTAATGTAGAAATATCTGGGAATAATAGAGACATTCCTATAGTTCTTAACTGCCCATTCTCCTAAAAAAATATTTTCAGTGTGTATGTGTTTTCAGATATAATGCCTAACACCTCTGGATATTTTGCCATCAACCTTTTTTTCCCTGTCTAGTTAAATTTGGTTTTGGCAGACGAAACTACTCTAAAGAAGCACTTTAGTAACAAGAAACATTTGTATTTTCCTTTTTTTTTCCAGAGAGGAAACTGGGAAAGGAGATATCATTTGAAATGTAAATAAAGAAAATATCTAATTAAAAAAAAAGAAATGTTTGTATTTTCTTTTTTTTTTTTTTTAGATGCAAGCTTAATTTTTTTAAAGGACTACAAGAATAAGCTGTTCTGAGCTCTTTAATCAGATTGTATTTTACTTATCTCCACATTTCTACCCGCCTCATTAAAACAGGAGTGTTTTGTGATGCTTAATTTTACAGCATTGCCCAGAGTTCCTGTGAATGTCTTCTCTTGCATGTTTTCTAGATTATGGAGCCTCTAGTGCCTTTCTCCACATGGCCTCATTCATCCTCATAATCCAGAGATCTGCCAGTAATCACACTTTAGAGATAACATTTGCAGCTGACATTCCAGGGATTGTTATGGTCTCATCCTTGTTTTAACACTTTGGGAAGCCAATCCACTTAAAGATGATACAGAGGTACTGCTGTAACCCTCAATCCTACATCACCTCTCACATTCATTCTGCAAGCTTGCCAAATCTTATGGTCCTATATAACTGGAAATTATTGAGCCAGGTCAGTTTATAAAGGCCTTTCATTCTTTCTTCCAAATTTAAGATACCTTAAATTCTGTATCTGAGTGTTCCCACCATTACAACCCCTCATTTAACAGCACTGAATTTCAACAGGCTCATTCTAAGAAACAAAGCTACCTGAGAGAGGTGGGCTTAATTCCCAGGCTCATACCTGTCTATGGAAGACTCTAAACAAGAATTTGAAGATACTAGAACTCAACTGTAACTTCAAATATATTCACAGCAGAGGAATCACTGGCTCATGTCAAAGGGTCTATGTTTTGTTTTCATTTTCTTTAGGACTCTCTACTCTATGCTTTCCTAATGGCTTCATCAATTTACATCTTCATCAAGCTTCACCAGCATTCCTTTTCCTCCACAGATTGAAACTGGTTATCTCTTGTCTCCCTGATAGTAGCCATCAACATGACCAAGAAGTGACAGTTCGCCTGGTGTTGATTTGCATCTCCATGGTGATGAGTGATACTGGATTTTCAACCCTTTTTTCAAATATCTCTTGGCTATTTTTATCTCTTCTCATAAATGCTCATTTAAGGTCTTTGCCTTTGTTGTCCAGATTTGACCTAATCCCAAGTCCTCTCTATCTGTGTGTGATGGGAGGGGGGGAGGGTGGAATGTGGGGAGGGTCTGCGTGAGAGTGTACTGGGAGGAGAGGGGGGTGATAATGGCATGTAAAGAGAATAAATAAATATTTTTTTAAAAAACTGTTTATTAGCAATGTCACACAGAGAAGGTAAAATTTTTACACTGAAATATTTTAAACAAAGACTTACACTCATATTATGAGTTTTATTTTTGTTTACCTTCTTTGCCAATATTAGCTTATGAATTGCTACAGTAAACATTGTTTTATTATAACTTAAAGAAGCAATTTGCTTATAAATATTTAAAAGATGTTGCCATATTATGCCTTATTATAGAAGAAGCACACATAGTAAAGAAAATTTATACCATCACAAATATAGAAAAGAAAATATGTTTAAATATGACCCAATTCTTCAGCACTAGAGATATATTACAATGGTTTTAAATACAGTCTATAAATTTCTAGGACAAGAACTTGAATATAAAACCACAAATTATAGTATTTAGAACCAATATGTCACTTGAATAAATGAGGAACATCTGTAACAAAACAAATTATGAAATTGGAAGACTAATATAGACATGCACATACATGTAAACACACATGTGCACATAGATGAACACACATATAGCTGTACAAATGCATACAAACAAACACACTTAACAAACACATACAGTTACTACAAAGCCAAACAAATGTCAGCATGTTTGTCAGAATTGTACATGTTTGCATGAGCAAGCACAAACAGATAAGGATATCTATATACCCATATACATAAAGATTAAAACATGAACATTTCTCTTTCCAGTTTCATATTCATTTAGTGAAATGTCCTAGTACCTGAGATGGGTACTAGGACAATTTGCCTGAGAAAGGCTGCAGTAAAGACTCAAGGCTATTCATAACTAATATCCTGAGTCACTGAATATACAGACTCACACGTATAAAATTAAAGCAAGGTTGTTTTGTTTAAAGTGAGTAGTTATTTGAAATTAATTACTGAGCTAAGAGTTTGGGTAATTCTTATAAACAGTTCTTACAAATTTGTCATTTTTCTACACTCTACAATCATTTGGGACATAATTGTTCATGTTTTTTTCATCTCGGCCTCATAAATCTAATTCTAAAACAAAATCCCAGCCAATATACACTGTAATTAAGTACTTTTATGTGTTTTCAAGATATGTTAGTGGATTAGCCAGAAGAATCATTTTAGGAATAAGCCCAGAGAGTCCATAGTGTCAACTGTGAAGACGACTAGTGCTAAGCATCAACATTCTTAAGCTGGCCTTTAGCTCCTGAGAAAAACCAGAAGGAAGGACTGATAACTTCTACACATTCAAAGGTTAGGGAGCATTTTGCCAGTAATCTTTCTTCCCCTTTCCCTCTTTCTCCCATTTCTTAGAGAGTTGAACATGTGATTAAATAAACTGATGTGTCTACAAGACAGAGATAGCTGTGAAATGGCCTCCATTACTCAGGTAACTGAGATCATTGGCATGAGTCCTAACCAGTGATGAACCTCCTTTACCTAGTAAACATTAAATAATCAGTTAGTGTTAGACTAGGCCCAGTTTCTATGCTATCTCTAATTCTCAAATGGCTCAATCAAAATATATGTTTATAGAAAGCAAAATTAATCTTTATTCAGAGTCAGTAATCCATATATCAAAAGTAAAATAAATACTTTTCAATATGTCTGAAGAAAAGAATATTTTTCCAAAGATATAATTTTCTAAATTTGAAATATACCCCCAAAAGGCATTTTTGCTGATTAATGTTCTACTTCTCAATAGAAAAATATAGCTAAAGAAAGTTTATAAAATTTGCAAATCTACTTCTGAAATATTAAATATGTAATTACTAGACTGTAAACTCAGTGCTATTGAAACATAGCATCATGCTATTGCATACATTCTTGTTTAAAATTTAAATTATTGACCACACTTTTCTTTTTAGGTTACTGATCCTGTGTAACCTAATAGTGCCTTGAACTCTTGCTACCAAAATGGTTTTAGAAAGATGGAAGGGATTGCTCTTACAAACTCATCTCTGCTTCATAAAAACAATATTCTCTATTTTTTGTATATAGATGCCCTACAATAGACTAAATAGTTTTAAAAAAATCAAAGGTAAAAAAGGAATGTGGATTTGGAACTATGCAAAGGATGGTGATTATTTGGAGAACACAAGATAGAACGATGCACAGAGGAAAGAGTCAGCATTATCCCAAGGGGTGAATTTCCACTTGGTGTATGGAAACTGACCAGTACTTGGTTGGATGCCAGTATCAGTTACTTTTAATGTTCATGGCAACTGTGTGGGAGAGAATATTTCCCACTTTATAGATGAAAGAATTAGAACAAGGTAAACAAAACAAAACACCTAAGATCTTATAGTAGTCAACCTGAGAATGTCATTTATGTTCATCTGATCCAAGAGCCTGCTGTTTTTCTTTAATTTTTTTAAAGATCAGAGACATATAGATAAGAGACCAGATAAAAAGAGATTATTCAAGAAACAGGAAATAGTTCGATGTACATCTCAGAACACTCTGAGAAAATTACAAAATTTTACTACTTCTCAATTGCTCAGCAATATTCAATTTAAAATAATTCTATTAATCTTTGCAATGATTTTCTTGGGAACACTCTCAGTGTAAAGAGTAGTAGACCATGAAAGTCTTTTGTTTGTTTGTTTGTTTGTTTGTTTCTCGAGACAGGGTTTCTCTGTATAGCCCTGGCTGTCCTGGAACTCACTCTGTAGACTAGGCTGTCCTCAATCTCAGAAATCCACCTGCCTCTGCCTCCCAAGTGCTGGGATTAAAGGCATGGGACACCACTGCCTGACAATGATGAAAGTCTTACCAGACTTTTATTGCTGAACTGTTTAAGACCATTCACACAGCTCCTTGATCTAGATGTAAAACATTATGTTACTGTGTTAGAAAATTGATGCAACATGCATGGGTTTTTTTTCCTTCAGTTCTCGGAAATAAGTAGCTAAAAATCAGAGTGACATCAACTCTGTTTCATCAGAATTCTTGTTTAAGTTTGATATTTTTGGCATGTTGATTCTGTTACTCACTAGAAAAATGAAGCCACACTTGAATGCCTGAGTTGGAAGAGAGTCATTAATACATTTAATTTTAGTTCTCAGCATCCTGGAACAACATTTTTAGAGATGTCTTCATTTGCACAGCTTTAGTATATATGGCTTGGCCCTACACAATGAATTAATAAGAATTCCAAAGGTCCTGATAGGAACCGAGTGTAAGGAGCAGATTGTCCTGAAAAACAAGAGCTATCTCTTAAGAAGCCAGAAGGTCCTGCCTGGCTACAGGAAGTGGCCACTTCAGGCCCCATATCCCCCACTATTAGGAGTTTCAGCTACAATCACCTCCATAGGCACTCTGGAGTATTCTCCCTGTCTCAGGTCTCTGGCACATCCTAAAGATGTTATCCTTCCCCCCCACCTCCGCTTCCTGTTCTATGTCCACTGCTCTCACTACACCAGATCCCCACCACCATAACCTGCTCCCATCTTCATCCCCTCTCCCACTGAGTTCCCTGCCTCCATACACCTCCAATATATATTTTATTTCCCTTTCTGAGAAAGATTCAACCATCCTACTTAGGACTTCCTTGTGGTTAACCTGTACTTTATGGGTAATATCTATCATTTAGTACATACTGTGCATCTTCTTTTGGGTCTGTGTTACCTCACTCAGGATATTTTCTAGTTCTGTCCATTCACCTGCAAAATTCATGATGTTCTTCTTTTTAATAGCTGAGAAGTATCCCATTGTGTAAATGAACCACATTTTCTTTATCCATTCTTCAGTTGAGGGACATATAGGCTGTTTCCAGTCCCTGGCTTTTAGGAATATGCCGAGGAGTGATATAGCTGGGCCTTGAGGTAGAACTGTTCCCAATTTTCTAAGAAACTGTCAGATTGACTTCAAAAGTGGTTGTAGAAGTTTACACTCCCACCAGCAATGAAGGAATGCCTACCCCCCTTGCTCTACATCTTCACCAACATGTGCTGTCCCTTGAGATTTTTTATCTTAGCCATTCTAATGGTTGCAAGGTAGACTCTCAGAGTTGTTTTATTTGCATTTCCCTGATGACTAAGGATGATGAACAATTATTTAAGTATTTCTCAGCCATTAGAGATTTCTCTGTTTAGCTCTGTACCCCATTTTTATTTGGGTTGTTGGTGTCTAACTTCTTAGTTCTTTATATATTTTGGATATTGGCAGTGGAGGGATAAGAACACCAACTCATCCTCAAAACCTTTGACCCAAAATGTGTCCTGCCTACAAAATGTTTAGGGACGAAGATAGGGCAGAGACTGAGGGAATGACTAACCAATGACTGGCCCAAATTGCGACCCCCTCCCATGGGCAAAACCAACCCCAGACTCTGTTAATGATACTCTGTTATGCTTCAAGACAGGAGTCTAAAGTAACTGTCCACTGAAAAGATCCACCTAGAAGCTGACTCAGATAGATGCAAAGACTAAACATTAGATGGAGCTTTGGGAGTCTTGTGGAAGAGTGGGGAAAAGATTGAGGGGCTGGAAGGGGACAGAAACTCCACAGGAAGACCAATAGTGTCAACTAACCTGGATCCTTGGGGACTCTCAGAGCCTGAAACAGCAACCAAAGAGCCAGCACAGTGTGAGCCTAGGCAGCCTGCACATATGTAGCAGATGAGCAGCTTGGTATTCATGTGAGTCACCAAACAACTGGATTGGGGGCTGTCCCTGAATTTGTTTCCTACCTTTGGATTCCGTTCTCCTAACTGGGCCACCTTCTCTGGCCTTAGTGAGAGAGGATATGCCTACTTCTGCAATGACTGGTGTGAGGGGACTCTCCTCAGTGAAAAAGTGGAGGGGGTAGGGAGAGGAACTGCAAGAGGGGGGACTAGTAGGAGGAGGGCTGATATTCAGATGTAAAGTGAATTAACTAATTAATTACTAATTAAAAATCCAAAAGGTAAAAGAGGATGAGACAAGGTAGGAGTGGGGAGAATTTTTAATGAGCACAGCAGATTTCAAATGCTTACACTCCTCTTTCTAAGACTCAGAAGGTACCATTAATCTGGTGACCTGTAAGGCAAATTCCCAGGAAAGTGTGGTGTCTGTCAAATAGGCTATGAATATATTAGAGACCAGCTCTGGTTTCACACTAGTTGAAAGCTAAGCAGGATTCAAGATCAAGAGAAGATATTCTCTTCAGCCAAAAGGAATTTTAACTGGTGTTCCCAGTCATGTTTTTGCCAGCCTTGTCTTCCTCCTTTGACCTTATTTTGTGGATCTCTGCAATGGCATCAGCCTTTCCCTTCCTTCTGGTTTCATTACATCAGTGTTTAGACTTGGACATAACAGCTTCCTTTGGAAAGATGCTGTGTTTGTCCTGCTAGACAATCAATATTCTGCTGATAGTGATGGCTTCTTCCTTCGATGTCCTACAACTTGCACTGTAGTCATTTCTATCAATATGGATCATGGTTAGTTTTATCCATAGACAATTCTCAAATCTAAGATCCCAGGCAGAGTCTTGTCTCACAATCTACTCTCCTATGGCCAGTCAATAAAGAAGCATCATCTAATCTCACAATGTTCAGTTTATTCAAAGGGAACTCATCATTTTCCTCTCTGTGTCAGTTAGGTTTCTGTTGCAGGGATAAAATCATGCCCAAAGTAGCTTGGGGAGGAAATGGCTTATAAAAGATGACATGTTTCATCAAAGATGAATATTTCATCTTATATTTCTAGGTAATGGCCCACACCTAGGGAAATCAGAAAAGGGATTAAAGTAGGAACCTGAAAGCAGGAGTTGAAACAGAGACCATGGACAAGTGCTGCTGTAGATCTTGCTTTCTATGGCTTGCTCACCCTGCTTTTTGATACAACCCAAGAGCTCCTCCCAAGAAGTGGCACGACTATCCATACTTGGCTGGGCTCTTCAAAATCAATCATTATGTAGGAAAATGCTTTACAGCCCTGCCTATATGCCAATCTCTTAGAAGAATTTTTTTTCATTTGAGAGTTCCCCTCTTCTCTTGACTCTAGATTATGTCAAGTTGAATAAAAAGCACCCAGAAAAGTTGGCCCTTTGTCAACTTGACAAATAAATATATCATAAATAAAATATAACCTTTTCTTCCTGGTTATTCCTGAAATCGTGTGTCAATATCACAATACAAAGTTCTAACAATTTAAGGATAAAAATGTAAAGTCTCTTAACTGTGAGTTCCTGTAAAAACCCAAAATGAATTATACATTTTCTTATTCTAAGAGGGAAGAACTGGTGTTCAATATTTAATATTGCCAAACGACATAGGCAGCCATGCTTCTCTGGCACCTCCATCTTCACCACACCACTTGTCTAATAAGGTCACGGCGGCATCTATCCATACCTATCTCTATCCTTGGTGGTCACCCTTCAGGCCAGGAATCTCCAATAGTCAAGGATGCCTACTCCATCAGAGGCTGCGTTTTCACCAGGCCAGTTTCTAGTATCAGTAGTTTTCCAGACCTCTTGAATTCTAAATTTTTCATGCCACCCTCCAATCATTACCTCTTGGAAGAGTCTTGCAAATTACAAAATTCAAATGCTAACTTGCTAGGCAGCCTTGCTCCCCACCCACATCCACAGCTTCTGTGTGCTGACCCTGAAAAAACTTCCAAGATTTTATCTCAGTGATGCCAATCTCTAAGTAAGCCCACTTGAATCTCCAATTCCAGCTAGCTAGCATTGACTATCCCAGTAAAACAAAGTTTCACATCAGTGGTACTGGTCTCCTGATAATCACAGGTCTCCTTGAACCTCAAATGAAACAACAGATTTTCAGTGCAAAGTATTCCATAAAGAGCAAAGGTAAAGTCTTTGCTTCTCTCTATCTGAAATTCACAAGCCAATCCCCCATCTCCTTCAGTGTTCCCTACTTCTATGTTCACACAGAACAGCTCATTAAGCTCTCAGCACCCAGTATCTTTTTCAGCCTAAAGCTTTAAAACGCTCTACAATCCCTTCAACAGCAGTGTGGTTAGGTCTGTGACAGCAATAGCCCACTCTCTGTTATCAGGTTCTGTTCTAGTTGGCTTTTTATTGCACTGAGAAACACCATGACCAAAAACAACTTAGGGGAGTAAACCTGAGACAGGAACCAATGCACAGACTGTGGAGAAATAACTCCCCACTTGCTCAGTTTGCCCTTTTATTTCTACTACCTAGACCTACTTTCCCAGGGGCTGCACCACCCAGAGGGTTGGCCCCTCCCACATCAATTGTCAATCAAGAAAATGCCCAACAGACTTGCCTACAAGCCAGCCTCTCAAATGCATTTTTCTTTTTTGAGTTTCCTCTTCTCAGATGACCCTAGTTGACAAAACAACAAACAAACAAAAATCAACCATCACACTCCCAAGTCTACTTTTGATCTTCACTATCTCAGTAAAAGGAAGGTCAGCCTTTTCACTTCCCAGACCAGAGTTCTAAACATTCCCCTTTATTTTTTTGTGATCCTTAGCTTCTATACTAATTACTACATGCTACCTATCTATATGTTTCCTAGATCTGTTCCTTTACTTCCACTCCATTGCATCTATTGCAAGACACACTGCATCTTCTGCAGGCTTGCATTATTGCAACTGCTTCGTAAACTTTCCACCCATGCTCACTTGACCCAGAATAATCTTGCTAGGCATAGATATAGAACTGCCACTTATGCTTGCTAAAATCTGTTCTCATTGCCCTTACAGTTCTCCCAAACATCATGTAATTCCACCATCTGCATCATTAATCTGTCTCTCCTTGACCATCTTATCTGATAGTGACTTTGAGATATTTTTTCATTCTTGGAAACTGCCATGCTCTATCTTGAGACCTTCCTGAGCATTCCTCTCACTGAGACACTCACACACCCCTATCTTATTTTCCTGCAATGTAAGAGAGCATTTGAATTCTTCAGCTCTATGCTTTGTTTCTAGAAGACTCCCTTTGATTTGTTTTTATAAAGTTTAGGTCCTACGTACTTTCCTCTAAATTATTAGTCATCAACCTTTAATTCTTATATAATTGTCTACCTCTTTCAACAGAGCTCATCATTTTTAAGAAAACAAACCATGTATCATCTTGATCTTTCTCTATCTATAGCCTCTAATTAAGGGCTTAACAAGTAGGGAAGGTTTATAACATTGTTATATAAAACATGTATCCAAAATAAAAAACTATCATTTATGCATATTATTTTTCATAGTTAATTTTACCCTGTCCTTGTTCCATAAAGAATAAATTCAGTCTCTCTGGATGGGGTGATCACCTTTACACCAGGCCATATTTTGGAATCAATGGAGCTATTAATGAAATAGATAAAAATGGGAAATTTCAAAGGCAAAGTACACACTATGGCTATCTACACTGAGAGTGAAGAAAATAAAGTGAGTACAGAGACTGTTGCTTTCTGTGAGAGACTAGATGTGGAAATATTGGGAACTTCAGATAACTAATATATAGGATCATTCATTCAATCTCATCATTACTTGTTAAAGAAAGAAAGGAAAGAAAGAAAGAAAGAAAACATGAAAGGAAGGAAGGAAGGAAAGAAGGAAGGAATGAAAAAAGGAAGAAAGAGAAAGAAAGAAGCACCTAAAAAGAAAAGGTCAACATCCTTAGTCATCAGGGAAATGCAAATCATACCTCACACCAGTCAGAATGGCTAAGATTAAAAACTCACTTGATAGCAGATGCTGGTGAGGTTGTGGAGAAAGGGGAACACTCTTTCATTGCTGGTGGGATTGCAAGCTGGTCACAACCACTCTGGAAATCAGCTTGGCAGTTTCTCAGGAAATTGGACATAGTACTACCAGAGAACTTAGCTATACCAGTCCTGGGCATATGCCTAGAAGATGCTCCAACATGTAATAAGGACACATGCTCCCCTATGTTCGTAGCAGCCTTATTTATAATAGCCAGAAACTGAAAAAAACCCAGATGTCCCTCAACAGAGGAATGGATACAAAAAGTGTGGTACATCTACACAATGGAGTACTACTCAGCTATGAAAAACAATGAATTTATAAAATTCTTGGGGAAATGGATGGATCTGGAGAATATCATCCTGAGTGAGGTAACCCAATCACAAAAGAACACACATGGTATGCACTCTCTGATAAGTGGATATTACCCCAGAAGATTGGAATACACAAAGTACAATCCACAAACCACAAGAAACTCAAGAAGGAAGACCAAAGTGTGGATACTTCATTCCTTCTTAAAAGGGGGAACAAACTACCCATGGAAGGAGTTGCAGAGACAAACTATGGAGCAGAGAATGAAGGAAGGACAATCCAGAGACTGCTCCGCCTGGGAATCCTTCCCATATTCAATTATCAAATCCAAACACTATTGTGGATGCCAGCAAGTGCTGGCTGACAGGAGCCTGATATAGCTGTCTCCTGAGAGGCTCTGACAGTACCTGACTAATACAGAAGTAGAGGCTCACAGCCATCCATTGGACTGGGTCCCCAATGAAGGAGCTAGAGAAAGAACCCAAGGAGGGTTTGCAGCCCCTTAGGATGAACAACAATGTGAACTAACTAGTACCCTTAGAGCTCCCAGGGACTAAAACTCCAACCAAAGAGTACACACGGGGGGGACTCATGGCTCCAGCAGTATATGTATAGCAGAGGATGGCCTAGTCAGTCATAAATGGGAGGAGAGGCCCTTGGTTCTGTGAAGGTTCTATGCCCCAGTGTAGGGGAATGCCAGGGCCAGGAAGCAGGAGAGGTTGGGATAGTGAGCAAGGGGAGGTGGGAGGGAACAGAGGTTTGTTTTTGTTTTTGTTTTTGTTTTTGTTTTTTATTTTGTTTTATTTTTTTGGAGGGGAACCTGGGAAAGGAGATATTGTATGACATGTAAATAAAGAAAATATGTAATTAAAAAAAAGACAAAAAGGAATGAGAAAGAGGAAGGAAGGAAGGAAGGAAGGAAGGAAGGAAGGAACAAAGGAATGAAGGAATGAAGGAAGGAAAGAAGAAGGAAGGAGGAGGGAGGGAAGAAAGGAGGGAAGGAAGGAAGCATGAAGGAAGGAAAGAAGGAAGGAAGGAAAAAAGTAAGAGAGAGAAAGAAAGAAAGAAAGGAAGGAAGAAAGGAAAAGAGAAAGGGAAAGGAAGAAAAAATATTTTGATTTGGAAAAAGTATTTTGATCTGGAATATGGTGTTTTAATGTTAAACAATAAGATGGTGTTATAGCCAAAGTATGCAATCACCTGAATAAGCCAGAAACATCAGTTTCATTTATTTTGTGAGAGTAAGACACCACACACAGCGATCCTTTGGTAGGTGAGTTGTGAGGATGTACAGAGTACTAAGCAAAATTGTCTAGATAATTAGGTTAGTAGGGGGCTCCTGGGCGGAGGCAGGTACAATGTGAATTGAATATGTACATCTTAACATCATGAATTGAGTATGGTTCTATGTAAATACCAGGCCTTGATAGATGTATGTATGGTATGATGGTTTATGGGCAGTGGAAGAAACCCTGAAGTAATGAATAAGGATTGAATGAAGTCCTTAGGAAGCGTGTACTTAACATGAGTATAGCCACATATGTCAAGGATGCCAATGCCTCAGACTCATGTGAATGACAAAGCCTTGCCAGTGTCAGACTCAGGAAAATGGCAAGCCCACTTCTTGTTCCTGTGTAGATACACAGTGTGTGCAGAAAATGTCAAATGAGGCTTTTCCTCTTGTATGTTTTTAGCCGCAGACTGTTCCCCTACAGAGATCCCCTATGCAATTACGTAACCCTGCCTGTTCAGCTGTATACAATAATACCACTTGCTAGATTCAGATGTACAAAATAAACAAATGGAGTTTCCAAGATGCTGCTGGTGTATCTCTAGCAGAACCCAGGGCCAACTTGATCCCAGCTTTTCTCCACATGGGTCTATCCTCTCTCCTTTCCCTCATTGCTCCAGTCAGGACAACCCCCAAACACATAGAGGTCACTGCAATAGCTAATCTTGGTTTTCCATTGATACATCCAAAAAGGATGAACCACAATTGAGGAGGTGCTACTAACAGAGCGTCCTGTGTGTGTGACAGACAGTGTCTTAATTGATCATTGATATAGAATGGCACAGCTAACTTTGGGCATGGCCACTCTGGACAGGTGGGCCTGAGAAACATAGCCAAGAAAGCCAGGGGAAGAGAGCCTGTAAGCGTTATTCCTCCATGGTCTCTGTTTCAGTTCATGACTCTTTGTTCCTGTTTAACCACTGCTCTGACTTCCCTCAGTGTTGGATTATAAAGTAGTAGTTGTAAATGGAGATAAAGCCTTTCCTTCCCAAGGTTACTTGAGAACTAATGAAACAACAGAAACCAAACTAATACATAAGAAAGAGTTCATGAAACCCCATGAAAGTATGGGTTATTTCTTTTTTGAAAGTACAGTTATTTTTATTTCTAAAAGTATAGTCATTTTTATTTTTCCACTGACTCACACAATTACTTTCTCAATGCTGCCTATGTTTGACTTGTTTCCTGGTAGGTAATACATTTCTTTCTCCCTGTCTCTACTACAGAGTTTCACTATCAGCTGAAAAACACGTTCCATTATCTGCTAATGCCAAAGTCATTAGCTTGGTAATTACAATGCAAGACAAAAAAGATGTAGCACACTTTCCCACACTCCTAACTCACAGTTGGCCCACGCACATATCTGTTGAACATTCACAGTTCGTGTTAGGAAATGTTGCTTAGCCTAGTAATAAACAGGAATGTAATGGTTTCATGATCAAGAGAGGGGTGAATCATTCCCTGAGCAGTTTGTGTTATTTATATTCTCCAAATGTATACAAAACAGATTCACAAAAATGATTATGACGAACTGAACTAACTTATAATTAGAGGATGAGCCACAAAGAAACTTTGGGATAATCACATCTAGTCTCGTCATCTCAAGGACTAGCAAGACTCACCTGCAGGAGGCTGAGCAAGTTCCTGAGGGGTTTTTGAGTTGGCAGGTTTTCCTGAAAAGCTCTCTGCATGAGCTTGTGAGTGAAGAAACCTTAGTCTGGGGATGGTGTCACAGATTCCAGAAGTCATTCCTAATTGGTTATGAAAGATGCAGTTTGCTTCCAAAGAAGGAAAATATATGACGTCACATAACATAGACTCCCACCAAGGTGCTGAGGCTTCAGTTACCTGAAGCGAAGATTGGCATTCACAGCAATGCAGAGACTTGACCAGAGACTTCTGGGTACTATTTTTTTCAACCTTAATCCCACTCATTTCTATCAACTTCGAAATTTTCTGCTGCAGTTAGGTCCTCTCCCTCTTCCACTTCTTGCCACATTTAAATCTCCAAGTGCCTTTTTGTTTTCTCTTCCGTAGTTCTGACTTCTTGCTGCCCAGTACCCATAGTGTTCCAGACAATTGTTTTAACTGCCCTATGAAATCCCTTTTATCTATTTGCCCTACTGAAACCCATGGCAGAACCACTTCTTTGTACTCTCCTTCCTACCTCCCACTCTCCTGCTCAATGAATCAATCAAACTCAGGCTACTCTTGACTTAGCCTGGACTTCTATCTTCCTGCCAACAAGAGGTGTGATCTGGTCTTCATATCTGTAACTGCTGCTTTGCTCCCTGCCTTTAAAATCTGTAATTAAATAATTGAGTCTCAAACAATCCCTTAGCCTGCTTCAAGTTCAGATGACCTCCTAATGGCCACCTGCACTTTCCATCTCAACCATAAAACTGATAATGTCACTGCAGCATATATATCAGATCACTGCAACGATAAAGTCCAGTATGCAATACTTTGATGCTGTAGATTACATCTTTCTGTATATTGACAGTGATTTAATTCAGATGAGCTTATTCTACTCATTTTTATAATAACAAATATAATGTAAACAGTCTAAATACACTGTCCTGGTTAGGTTTTTTTCTGTTTGTTTGTTTTATCAACTTCATACAAGTTAGATTTATCTGGGAAGAGGGAACTTTAACTGAGAAAGGCTTCCCTCAGATTGAGCTGTTGGGAAGTCTGCGAGACATTTTCTTGATTAATAATTGATGTGGGGCTGGGCGGTGGTGGCGCACGCCTTTAATCCCAGCACTTGGGAGGCAGAGGCAGGCGGATTTCTGAGTTCGAGGCCAGCCTGGTCTACAGAGTGAGTTCCAGGACATCCAGGGCTATACAGAGAAACACTGTCTCGAAAAAAAAACAAAATAAAATAATTGATGTGGGAAAGCCCAGTCTTCTTGGGGTGATGCCACTCCTGGGCATGTGGTCCTTGGAAGTATAAGAATGTTAAATTGACCTAAGCCTAGAAAATGAGCTAATAAAGAGTATTCCTCTGTAATCTCTGCTTTTTTTTTCCTACCTCCAGGTTCCAGGTAGAATTCCTGCCTTGATTTATCTAAATGATGATCTGGGATTGGAACATGTGAGGCAGATAAACCCTGTCTTTTCCAGGTTGCTTTTGGTCATGGTATTTATCATAGCTATAAAAACCAAACTAAGACACATACCAATCAAAAGACAAATTTTCTGTTTAATTTCTTTACATTTTGAAGGCATAACTATTTGTTTTTTATAAGAAACTCAATTTGGTCTGAGGCTCAGCTCATAAAAGTGTTCTTTTGGCTAGAGAAGGTTCTGTCAGCTCAGATTCCTTCCTGCCCAGCAGGTACCTGGCACTTTAAGGGACT
>NW_022196894.1:44479989-44488310 GCF_008632895.1 Mastomys coucha | reverse complement strand
TGGAAAGGAATTAGTCTATGCAATGCCAGTTTGGGACCTGAAAGACAGTTTATTGTTTCTATTAGAGAGATATATAGATCTGCAATATTTTTAGGGCTCTTTCTGGTTGCCCTACAACTGATCACACTGCATGGTCTGGCAGGATGAGCAGGCCCATCTTCCTCTGGGGAGGAGCGTTTGCTTTGGTGTTCCTCCTTTTTAACCAGGTTACCCCTGCTCCCCATTCCATGGGCTGTTTGTATCTCTGTCTCAGCTTATAATAAAAAATTATGTCATATGGGGAAATCAGCCTAGTGTCAATGTTTGGTTTGGGGGTGGAATTAAATGTCTATGTTTTTGTTAAAAAAAAAAAAAATAAAAAGTCTGATGGCTTGAGTTCAATCCTAGCAACCCAAGCAAAAACTTTGGTGTAGTGGCACACACCCCTATTTCCAGCACATGTATGATGAGATGGAATACAGAGACAAGAGAATAAGCATGAATCTGAGTGTGCTGTGCAGGTGGAGAAATATAAAGAGATTCTACTTCAACCAGATAGAAGATGAAAAACATCTCCTAAAAGTTGTCTTCTGGTATTCATGTGTGACCTACATCCTATATATGCACGTTCATACATGTTCATACATGTTCATACACACACATACCTGAGCACACACGTGCGCGCGCGCACATGTGTGACCTACATCCTATATATGCACATTCACATGTTCATACATGTTCATACACACACATACCTGAGCGCACACGTGCGCGCGCGCACACACACACACACACACACACACACACACAGGCTGGGAGTAAGGGAAAATGGGAGGGAAGGAGAGAGTGAGAGTGGGAGGGAGGGAGACTCAGTTTAATAATAAAAGAATAGGTTAAAAATGCAAGAAGTAAAAACATACACTACAACAGCATTATGAAAATAGACGAATAAAACTAAATGCCTCCTACATCTCTTTATCTTTGCTATCTCAGTGAAAGGATCCTTGTTCACTCAGGCTCCTGTTCCCTTCCAGGATAACTTGTCTTTCTTCCTCCCCATTGCATATCCACCTTCTTGACTCTGCCTTTTCCAAATTCCCCATTTCTTTTACCTCCTAAGTATTTTTCATTCTTCCCATCTCCCATGGTGTTGGATAGTTACTCTAGCATTATGTTTCACCAAATACTGCAATTTTCTCTTGTTCTTCTCACCATTTAGAATGGCCTTTCTCTGGATACTCATGTTACCACCAGAATAAAAAATCTGGAGACAAATGTGGCCACATGAATCTCCTGTTTCAAATATACTGCTGCTACCTCTACCTGTGTAGGGCCTTCTTTGTGATGCTTGTAGTCTTTCCTTGAACCAGGTATCTCATAAAGAAAATTTTAAATGCATGAGAAAAATAGCACTCCATGTTTAAAAAGTGCATTGGCAGAAATACTCAAAGGTTGCTACTCAGACTACCTGTGACCTCCAACTTGATATTCCTCCCATGTTTCTAGAAGAAGGAGGTGAAATGGCAACATAGAACTCTTTCTAGAACAGTGGTTCTTGGAACTTTGGGGCATGACCCTAAAAAGACCATCAGAAAACACAGACATTTACATTATAATTTGTAACAGTAGCAAGGTTGCAATTATTAAGTACCAATGAAAATGATTTTGTGGTTAGGTCTCACTACAACATAGGGAACTATATTAAAGGGTCAGAGCATTAGGACGGTTGAGAGCCACTGTTCTTGAAGGGCTTCACTGAGACAAAATTGGCTCTGTAATAATTCTGACATTTTTCTGAACTTCATAAACATTCTGGGTTTTTGTTGTTGTTGTTTGGTTGATTGGTTAGCTGATTTTATTTTCTTTCCCTAAGTTTTGATTGGAGAAGAAACTCTAAAACAATACCTAAAGCAAACCTGTACTTACAATGTTCATAATTCTCTGTGTACTCATATAAAGAGTAACACTTTGAGTTTCTGTGCAAAAGCTTACAATGAGGGATGTTTTGTCACTGTCTACCTATTTAATGATATGACATATTCATCTTGATCTATTAAAAATATACACTGGGCCTAGAAAGATCGTCAGTCAAGAGCACTGGATGTTATTTCTGATTGCCCAAGTTTGATTCCCAATACCTACATGACTTCTTACAACCAGGCCTATTGCGGTCCATTTACATACATGCAGATCAAACATCCATACACATAAGATTTTTTTTTTTTTCAGAAGAACAATGAATGAAGTAGACTGGGCTTCCTTGGTTTGAATTGCAAACATATGATCTGGAAAGTTGTCATGTGCCATGAAACCTGGTTATTGTGATTAATGTATTGGAATTTCAAAAACAAACACCCCCCTCTTAGTTTTCAAGTTCTGTGGAGTTGAAACAGAGGTGTTTATCAAAGACAAATGTGGGATCAAAGCAGAATGTGTGCCCAAGAAAATGTCCTTTCTCCTACAGTGGCATTGGGATGCTACGGTCCCCACGGTGGCTTTTCCTTCACCATTAGATACTGGAATGGAACAAACCACCATTTACTGCAAATTTCTTGGAAAGCTTTGTAAGACTGATCTTGGAAAAATGTACTTTTCCAGTAAGTTATGGATTCAGAATGGCAAATGTAATCTAATGGATTTTTTTAAAAACAGCAAATTTTGTTTTGATTTTCTTTTCTTTTCTTTGTTTTTTAAACTCAGTAGCTGCATTAGTTACTTTCCCAATGCTGTGACCGAACACACTAATAAAAGACAAACTAGGAAAGAATGGGTTTAGTTTGACTTTGAGTTCCAGAGTGCATGCTCTGTCTGGGCAAATGAAACATAGCAACAGCAACTTGAGGCCAGCCTGGCAGTCTGGAAGCAGAGGAGAAGTTTGTCTGAAATGGAACAGGCTCTAAATCCTCATAGTTTAGTGGTACACTTCCTCCCGCAAGACGCCACCACCTATAGGTTCCACAGGGCCTCCGACTGGCTTTCAAACGAGTGTTCAAATCCATGAGTGGCTAGAGGGTGTTACCTATGTAAACTGCATTAACCTATGTAAACTTCAGGCTTACTACGTAGCTCAGGGTAAATTTTAAGTTATCTTCCTGCCTCAACTTCTCAAATGCTGGGTTTAGGAAGACCAAAGAGTGGACGCTTCAGTCCTAATTAGAAGGGGGAACAATATAATCTAGGGAAGTATAAGGTGGGAGGGACTTGGGAGGAAGAGAAGGGGAGGAAGAGGGGAAGAATTAGGTATGGGAGGAGATGGAGGAGATGTACAGAGGGTCAGGAAATTGAACAGAGGTATGTAGCAATGGGGGATGGGGAGCTGGGGGTAGCAACCAGAAAGTCCCAGATGCCAGGAAAGCAAGAGCTTCCCAGGATCCCCATGGGGATGACTTTAGCTGAAATACCCAACAAAGGGGAGGAAGAACCTGTCAAGATCATATCCAGAAGTTAGGCATGGCCCCCAGATTGAGGGATGGGGCTACCCACCCATCTCCAAAATTTTAACCAGAATTTCCCCTGTCTAAGGAAATATAGGGACAAAGAGTGGAACCAAGACTGAAAAAAAGCCCATTCAGAGACTGCTCCACCTGGGGATCCATCCCACATGCAGTCACCAAACCCATACACTATTGCTGATGCCAAGAAGTGCTTGCTGGCAGGAGCCTGATACAGCTGTCTCGTGAGAGGCTCCACCAGATCCTGACCAATACAGCTGCAGATGCTCAAAGTCAACTATCAGACTGAACACAGGGACCACAGTGGAGGAGTTAGGAGAAAGACTGAAGGAGCTGAAGGGGCCTTATCTAGTATCAGTGGCAGAGGAGGCCCTTGGTCCTGTGAAGGTTCGATGCCCCAGTGTAGAAGAATGCTAGGAAGGTGAGGCAGGAGTGAGTAGGTGGGTAGGAGAGCACCCTCATAGAAGCAGGTTAAGGGGGGATGGGATATGGGGATTCCAGAAGGGAAATCAGAAAAGGGGATAACATTTGAAATGTAAACAAATAAAATATCCAATAAAAAAAAAGAAATACAAAAAGGCCACTATTCCTTGAATGTTATTAAGTAACATTTTACAATTTAATTTTTATACACATGCATTCCTTTGGGGTTTTACTTTCTTTTCGTATGCTCAAAATAAAAAGTGTTTGTAGAAATTTAAAAATAAAACCTAGTCCTTTCAAGCAAGTTTATTTCTAAATGGCAAGGAATTTTAACAATCGGAGTAGAATTGCATTTATGACATTTTTATACTAACTTTAATAATGCAAGCTGAAGATAATTATTTTAGCATATATTTTTTTAAAAACAAGTAGTTTGTTTTAAGTCCAAAAACTATAAAGAAAAAGAAATCCTCAAGTCCACACAATGACCATCATATAAAATGTTAATGAACAAGTAAATTTAACATGGATACATTTACATTAGAACACTAAAAAGTTTATATTGAAAAATAAAAGTAGTTTTTGCACTCTCAACTTATTAGCCTTAATATAACAATCATAATTCTAAGCAAATGTCTTTTTCCATGAGAAATATAGACTTTTCAAGTTTCATGTATAAGTTCTACATTCAGAAGTTATTATATGGTAGCAGGAATATTGCCTCTACCATGTCCAGTTTTTGCAATTATACATTTTATTTTTCTCACATAAAACTTTATTATTTTACTTAAGATATTTATCTGTAAAGAAATTTAAAATTGGGATTTTAAAAATTCAGGATGTGGTGAGGTGAAGGTGTGTCTGTGGAAATGTGAGTGGGTTTGGACACGATGTGTCAGGGAAGAACATTCAGAAATCAGCTCTTGCCTTCTGCCTCCTTCAGACAGGCTCTTTCCGTTTTTTCCGATACACCAAGCACTTAGGGTGGCTGACCAACAAGACTCTGTGATCTTTTGTTCTTCATGCCCCCTTTTAGGCAGCATGTGGGATTACTGATGTACCACCACATCCTGTCCATCTTCTTACGTGGGTTCAAAGATCAGAAGTTAGACAGCAGGTTGCCCAGATTGCAGAACAAGTGCTTCTCCCACTGACCGATCTTTCCAGCTTGGGAAATATCCCTTCTGTGTACTTAAATATTCACATTTTCTGTTGTTGTTCAGTCACAAGTATCAATCCAAATGTCCCATCTCTTTTCACATTTTACCTGGAGTTTAGTTGTCATTCGCATCTGCTGCTAATTAAGTCTCTCCTTAAACTGCCTCCATTCTTCAGTAATGTGTTTCCCAAGTGTAGAACTCTTACCTGACAAACTAGTTTTCCTTCAGGACTTTAATGGTGGCATTATCTTGTCTCCTGGTTTGGGGGACTCCACGTTCAGGAGTCATGTGCAGTTTTTCATTGCTAGGAGTAGTTCTGCCTTCTGGTTGCCTTAAAGGTTGTTTGCAGCAATTTGGTTATAATATTCCATGATTTTCTTCTGATAGGGCTTACTGAGCTTTTTAAAATCTTAATTGATAGTTGTCACTACATTTTAACATTTTACAATCACTATTTCTTCAAATATTTTTTGCATGCCATCCAATTATATATCCTGTGTTGTTTGGTTCTATCCTTCTGCTCCCTGAGTGTATCCATCATTTCTGGCTGCTTGTCCTGTGTGTTTTATTTTGAGTACTTTCTACTGTTGTATATTCGAGTACGTTGATCTTTTCTTCCACTGTGTCTCATCTCTTATTAATATTACCTGCTAGGGATGGTAAGTGTCACCTTCAAAATTCATACATTAAAGTACTGCTTACAGTGGAATCTCAAAAGGTGATGTATTTTTAAAGATAGGATCCTTAATGAAATAATTTAGAATAAATGACATAAAGTCCAAATGACGACATTCAATATGAGTGGCATCCCTACAAGATGTAGAAACTATGGGGCTGGAGAAATGGCTCAGTGTTTAAAAGCACTGGCTGCTCTTGCAAAGACATGGATATGGTTCTCAGCACCAATCTCTGGGTGGCTCACAACCATCAGTAACCCAAGGTCCACAGACCCTGATACCCTCTTCGTGCCTCTGCATGAGTCAGGCACTCTCACAGTGTACTTAACCTCCACACAGGCCAAACTTCATTCACATAAACTGTACAAAGTAAGAAGTAAACAAATAAAACTTTAAAATATATAGGTAAGAACATAGAAGGAAAAACATAAACAAAACCCTCACAGAATATAGCCAGATAAAACAAAAACAGAGATGTCCCAAAATAAAATAAACATACTGTTACCTTGGTCTTGAACCTCTAAGTGCAAAGATAATGAGAAAATATTTCTGCTATTCCATCATCCAGCTCATAATTGGTCTGAGAAATTTAATACATTAGCAAATCTTTTTTTTCACCCCTAATGTGATATTTTTCTCCTATAAAAGTTTAATTGCAGCCTTTAAGAAATTTCCTGATGTCCTGATGTCTTGTTGTTATGGACTACTGAGTTGTTGATCATATAAAACTTGTTTTAAATATTTATTTGCAATGACGTATTTTCTGTTTCCATCATCTGTGTTACTCCAGTTGTGTCTGTTCTCTTGATTGGCGTATCTCACTGCTGGTCATATTTTCCTGCTTTTAAAAATATTTTCTAATTCATTGTGTTTTGAATGTGCTGTGTTTATGTAGACCTACATATTGTTGTATTCTTTAAAACAGTTCTTCACAATCTTTGTGCTCTTCCTATTCAGTTGAATACTTTTAAGTCTCAATTATAGGTTTACTAGTCACACCAGCTTTAGTTTTTGGTCCAGGTTATTTTAGCCTGAGTAATAAGGTGATACTTATTGAATGTCTCAGAGGAGGCTACATATTGACAGATCTTTGGACTTTGTTTTTGGACTTGCAAAGTCTGCCCGGCCCCACTTGAGTTCTAGAGCACATTAAGCTTGCCTCTTTCTGGATATTTTCACCCCAGTCTTGTTAGTCATTCTCTCATGTATTTCAGCCAAGGACTTCAAAGGGTCTCACCAAAGAGATCTGAAATACTGTCTGTCTTTCTGCAGCTCTAGCAGTCTTACACCCAAATTCTAACTACCAATAGTCATATACTATGCTCTGTTTTATGAATTGAGGGAAGTTCTCGAGCTCTGTGTAAGTCAACTCTTATGCATCTCAGGATGGAAACCATCTCTAAACAGAAAAGAAGAACACATAAGAGATACACTAACCACATTGTTCATTTCTCTTCAGAATCCCAGGCATGGTGGCTTGTATTTCAGTATCTGTTAGCTATTTTTTAATTGTTTAAGGAAAATGGGAATATCTTTTAATAATTATTCTTAAGTATATTACATTATTTAATATATTATCTGTTATTATATACAAATGATATCACTTATCTTAATTGCTTATATGTGCATATGTTAAATTTTATTCTAGTGTGTATGTGCACACGTGTTTGGATGCATGTGTGGAGGTAAGCAGACTGCTTACAGTGTAGGTCTTCTTCTACCGTGTGGGCTTTGGAGATCAAACTCAGTTCATGAGATTCAGCAACAACTGCCCTAACTGGCTCAGCCATCTCACCTGCCCCTTTTTTCACTATTATTCTACTGATAGTTGAAAAAGAAGTTGTACTTTGGTTCTGCCACCTTATACCATATTTACATTCACACCATACACAGCAGATATACAATATTTCACCCAATTAATCTAATAGAATTAGCAAGTTCAATTCTAGAGGACATTTATGATGTAGCCATGACTCGACTTATTGTAAAACTATTTTTAATACATGACATTTATATACTGACAATAGAAAATAATTCTGAAATACTTTATATTATTCCTAGGATACAATTTTCTGAATCAAATGTATGAATATTTTACAGCAAAATCATGTGTTTTCTAACAATGATGCAGTCTGGAAATCCATCATCAGAGGAATTTATTATTGTGGCACAGGCAGATGGTTTGACCCAATCCATTCCTATTATATATGGTATAATACATTGTTTCCAGGCTACAAACCTATCATAGCCATTACTATATTTGATACCACAGGCAGTTATAACACAGCTTATGTATCTAAACACATCAAAACACCAAAAAGTACATAAAGAATACACACATAAGATTTTTTTAAAAGTAGTGTGCCTATAAAGAATGCTTACCATAAAGGGACGTGGCAGTGGTGGGTCAAGAAGTGAGTGATGAATCACTGTAAAAGTTAAGGCATTGCTACACATGCATGTGTGCTTCATGAACAATGTACATTTGGGATCCAGTGAATTCATTATCTGTTTCATTACATAACAGTAAATCAATCTTTGTTACTTTTCTACTTTAAATACACAAATTGTACAATATACAAAATAAAACTTTTTCTTTGCATACTTATTTTTCTATTCTCTCTTTCTCT
>NW_022196894.1:44464430-44479979 GCF_008632895.1 Mastomys coucha | reverse complement strand
TCTCTCTCTCTCTCTCTCTCTCTCTCTTTCCCCATTATAAACTTTTTGGCTAAAATGAAACTTTCCTCAGCCTCAGTCTACACAGAATAGGAATCACCAACAATGTCACCATCCTCCCACCCCTGGCTGCAAGCATCCTCCTTGAATGTAGTCCAGATGTCATTCCTTCCTTCCTTCCTTCCTTCCTTCCTTCCTTCCTTCCTTCCTTCATTCATTCATTCATCATGGTGACATCACCAAGCTCAAGGAAAGTTCTCAGTGCTGTTGTAACCCTTCAGAAACACACTTAAGTCATCTCAGTGTTTTCCTCAGTAGCAGCAATAACCTAAACAAATGTCTCTCTTAGATTGACTATAACTTCTTGATGTATCGCAAGATCAAAGAGACAATATTTTGATATTGGAATAGAAATAAACAATAGAAGGAGGATATACAGGAACCTTATCAGTTCTTTAATAGTTAGTATTTCTCCAATTTTAGGAGGGTATCATGGAGGAGGATCTGGATCAGTGATGACTAATGGCTTGTACAGTGCCCTGGTGGAAGTGCTTAGGGTTGAGGAGAAGGCTTCACCAACCCTGTGATGCTCATGCAAGGACAAAATCTTGAGATCTTTCCTGGTTAGAAAGTGATGCAGAACTAATATGTTCAAATTTTCCTTTACAATTTTACAAAATTAATACTCCTCTCAAAAATGCATAACAACACACATTATTTTTTAGATTTCCCTCCAAATTAGAAAATTAGCATTTAGCACTGTGAGGGGTAAAATCTGCTTTGATTTTTCACTTCTTCAAATATGAGTAAGACAGGGCATCTCTTATAAGTCATTACTTTTTACGCGTTTTCAATTGGCTGTTTCTCTTCAACCATATACTTTTTTATTATAAATAAACTCACGATGAAGAACAAATTTAAGGTTATGAAATATCATATTTGGAACCATGTTAGTTTGTGCTGTTGACTTGTGTTGTCATACAGAAATTCTGACTATTTAAAATTTTAAATATTTTCACTATAGTTTTCTGAGTTTTATGCTGTAAAGCCCTCTTCAAAATACAATCCTTAGTCTTCTTAAACTTTTCAGTATAATTTCATATTTATATTTAAATTGTTTTATATGGCTAGTGTTGTGTGTGTAAATACGTATAATGTATACGTAGATATAAATACACATGTGCATACATGTCTAAGCTAGAAGCTGACATCAGGAATCTTCCTCTGTTGTTTTCCATGTTTTTTTTAATTTGGTTCTAAGTATCCTCATGCCTTCACCTCCCAGTGCTGGGCTTACCAAGGTTCATCACCATACCCTGCTGCTTCTAAACAGGTGCCAGGGATCTGAACAAAGGTCCTCATATCCATGTGGCAGGTGTGTTGCTTACAGAGCCATCTCACCAGCTCCCATTATAATTTCCTCAAACCATATAAGATAACATTTGCAGAATTATTTTTCCCAAACCATCTATATATTTTACTTCTATTGATTCTTTTCTAAACACTAATCTCTTATTCTAAAAATCTCTCTCTCTCTCTCTCTCTCTCTCTCTCTCTCTCTCTCTCTCTGTGTGTGTGTGTGTGTGTGTGTGTGTGTGTAAATTTTATATCTGTAGATTTTTCAGGAATAAGCATTGAAGGAAAAAAATTACAGTTTGGAGGTAAGAATATTTGGCAAGTAGAAGCTAGATAAAAGAGAAGGTGAGTCATTTGCATATACCTGAGTAAATTATATTCTATTTTGAGTACTGGTATTATATACCTTAGAGTCTAGCGTTTCACATACCATGAGTCTAAGCTCAATCGTACAAATAATTACCTATCTTTAATAAGTTATTCAATTTGGCTAAAACTAAGTTTTGTCTTTTGCGAACCTTGAGCAAAAATTTTAATAATCAAAAGTTATCTGTTTTACCATTGAAGGCCATGGGAATGCCCATGGCCTGTACTGCCACCTGTTTCCATATTTATGTCTATGCTCACTATTACCAAGGAAGGCCACATTAATGTGCATGGCCGCTGCTGCCACGGAGGGCCATATTGGTGTCCTTGGTCCTGCTGTGGCCATATGCCATGTGGATGTCTGCGGTCCATTTACCACCAAAGGCTATATGGGTGTTGGTGGTCTGTGAGGCTGCCTGAAGCCATGTTGATACCCATGGCCCATGCTGTAGCCAGAAACCATATGGAAGTCCATGTTCTGTGTTGCCACTGACTGTAAAGGGCAAAAAAAGTTTCTTTAGCATTCATATCAATGATGGCAGACTCATAATTGAGAATAAGAGAAATAGAAAGGTTCTGTAGCAACCCCCCCACACACTCCCACCACCTCTAGATAATAAAAAAGAAAGGAAGAAAGGAAATAAAGGAGAAGAGAGGAGAGGAGAGGAGAGGAGAGGAGAGGAGAGGAGAGGAGAGGAGAGGAGAGGAGAGGAAAAGAACAGTCTAGACAGGAAACCATGGAAAATAACTCTTAAAAAATGTAATAGGGATGCTGAAATATATCTCTTCACAGTTGATAGCTTCTGGCTGGGTGGGGTGGAGAAGAACTTAGTTTTCTTTAAGGGGACAGCCACTGGGAGTTTGACCATGATCCGTTCAGTACAACAGAAATTAGATTTACTATTTTTTTCTTCCTTTTTTTCAATGTCTTCTTGTGTTTGAAGGAGGACTGGAAGGTGAGAGGTAACTCTTCGAGGGCTGCAAAGGTGATTGAGATGCATTATGTTGAATTTCCAAATAATTAATAAAAATATCATGTTAATATAAAGAAAAAGAAATGAAGTGACTCCAGTGACTTCACCGACATATCTGTGCTGATGTTAAAAATTTTGATCTGGGCTTCTATCAAAAGCTGAAAGGCTTCACTAAGTTGTAGATTTCATTCAGAAAACAGGTTCTAGAGTCAAAGGAAAGATGAAGTTTCAATGTAATGAGAAACACAGAAAGATGGACCAATGTAACAAAGAGGGTCTCTACAGTTCAAGGTTGAAAAGCCAGAAAAGGAGGAGAAATCCATAGAGGGTTTGTAGTTGAAAATAAGACTATCCCTTAAGCAGGTCAAAAATTGATAAAATTAAGTCACCAAGATTCATGTAGAAACAGAATTTTTCCTAGCCATAGGATATACTGCAGAGACACACTTTCTTGGTTGGCTCTGGGCAAAGCCCTGCATCCCTAACTGGAGACCCTAGGTTAGCTCATGAAAAAATGTCAAAGCAATTACCACTTCATTATAGCTTCAAATGAGGGTATTTTCTTTTCCTAAACAGGATGGTCAAAATGTAAAATGAAATAAGAGACTGCGAAAAAGAAATGGAAGCTCACTGTCATGTCCTCAAAACAACCCAGCAAAAAAGCACAATCTGTGCTTCCCCCAAAGCTTTGCCCTTGGTGGCCTGGACATCATGAACACAAGACTGTTTATCTGGAAAATTGAAAATGAAAATAAGCATCTTGTAAAAATATATATGGCATACTCATTTTCAGACTTTTACCTTGCATAGAAGCATTTGGTTGAAATTAATTTGGCCTTCCATCTGTGAAATTATTGTTTTCAATGGGCTTGGTCATATGATTATTAAATGGCGATTTTAGTGCCATCATTCTTTATTACAGTTTAATATTAGTGTTTTATTATCTATGTAGAAAGCAGAACTGAGGACCGTAACCACATTCATCATGCTTCTACTCTGAGAAAGAATTTAACGAGCCTCACATAAAATGCTACCTTGAGGAAATGTCGCAATTAAAATGGTACAGCTGCTTGGAATACATAAAATTTCCCACTGAGAAACAAACCCAGCAAACTCTGAGCATTGTGGCAGAGGCTGGCATTGTTAGGACTGTTGTATGGAAGCCATGCCTATCCCATCTCTCATGTCTGTGTCTGCATCTCATACAACTAATACATGTGTGGTTGACCGGCACAAGATGCTCAAGCAGTTAGAAAAAGCAGACAATATAGAAGCTCACTCTGTAATTACACAAACATGTTTATTTAATTATTTTTTTAAATTTTAGTGTGTGTGTGTGTGGGTGAGAGAGAGAGGGGGGCAGAGAGAGAGAGAGAGGGAGAGAGAGAGAGAGAGAGAGAGAGCATGTATGGTATTTCATTTGGAAATCAGGTCACCAGGCTTGCTTGACCAGTACCTTTACAGGAAAGGCCACCAGCCCAGCCCAGCACTAGCACTTTAAAACACCTGTTTATTGACCTGCCTGCCATTTCCTTGTCCCTCAAGCCACTGAGTCTCAAATCACTAGGTGTTTTCTAGACCTCATCTGTAAGCTCTTTTGTAAGAGGTGAGGACTTCCACAAGCATTATCTAATACACACCGCCTTTCCCTTTATATGCCTGAGGAAAGAATAGGTATAAGATATATTCACAGGAAAGAAAAACAAGAAAAATGATACCATTCAAGCAGACGTCAGGGAGAGTATCGGTGTAGCCTCATGAAAACGACACCTCCCCTGAATACATTTGTAGTGTGGGCTGAATGGTGAGCGAAGGAGCTAACTGGGATGCTGACATTTTGGCACAGCTTTCTAAGGCACTGATACAAACCTGCAGAAAAAAAAAATCAGGCTTGGAAGCACACCAGTGGCACACATATAATCATTCTGGGAAGTTTATGAGTTATTTACTCATCAAGCTTGAAAATATCAAAGGATAAGTTTGCCTCTTATTAGCATGAAGCCTTTTAAAATGACACTCATGAAATTCTTCCTGCCCTTTTATTTGCAGTTCATCTCTGAAGCACCTCTGTATTACATCTTGAATTACAGAACCACCCACAAATTTCATCCTCTTCTTTTAGGCAAATATTGATTTTGCCCATCACCTAAGCCTGAGCACTTTGGATAGGGTTTGAGTGAATGTCATGTTGCTTTTGGGGGCTGCAAGTACTTAATAAATGAGATATCCTTGGGAACTATGCTCTATTCTGAGGTGCAGTCACAGCTTTTGGAAGGTGTCATTCAAATCTAGGAAGCAGCTTGTTCGTGATAGTTTTTGTCAAGTTAACATAAATGAGACTCCCCTGGGAAGAAGGAACCTTAATTGAGGAATTGCCTCCATCAGATTGGCCTGAAGGTAAGTCTAAAGGTATTTTCTTAATCACTAAGTGATGCAGGAGGTCCCAGTCCTTGGGGGATGGTGCCATTATAAGGATAGAAGCTGAGCAAGCCACACAGAGCAAGCCAGTAAGCAGCATTCCTTATGGTCTCCATACCAGTTTCTGGCCCCAGATTCCTGCCTTAAGTTCTTGTTCTGATCCCCAACAAGAAAGACTATAACTTGGAAGTATAGAAACAAAATAAACTCTTTCTTTTCTGGTTGTTTTTGGCCACTGTGTTTATCACACCTGCTCTCCAGGTGCTTGAGTTGAGACTTGGAGTGTTATTGTATGTGAAAGAGTCTATCCACCATCAGTGGCCTACCTTCAAGCACTCTTCTCGACTATGAGTTACAACAGAGGGCCTCATGCTGTTCTCTGTAAAAGTTTAGGCAGAATCTTGGGGGAGGATAACCAGTTAGCTTGTCATTGAAGTGAACTTCCCTAAGTCCTCAGGCTAGAAAAGCCAGTTCTGGGGAGTCCTGCTCCATCTCCTCTCTGTATAAGTCAGAGAAATTGTTCAACAGGAGCAAAGGCCTTTCTCAGAAGATAGCTTGGCGTTATAGGAGCCAGTCCATTCTGTGGGGAGATGAAGCATAGTAACTGGGTAGGAATGAGCACAGACAGGAGCTAACAGGCCATAAGAAGATTGCAATGCTTAGAGGAACAAGGCTCCAATTTGCTTGCAAAGCAATCATTGAGAAAGAAGCCAGACTCTGTAAGGGATGCACAATAAAGAGCAAGGGAGTAAAGTCTGCGGTTCTTGTTCCTCTTTGAAATCTGTTTGATGTTGAGGAAATCGGTTATTTTTCCTAGCTATATAGTCTATCACTTAATAATAGCACTAACGAGGTATCTAGAAGTAACGAAGAGTTTTCATATTGATCACACTTTACTACAATGGAATAATGTGGAGATAAGAAGAAGTGGGTATAGGAGAAAGGCTACACAGGCTGTTTTCATGAGCTTCTATATGATATGCTTGGACTCAATTAATTTTACTCTTGACCTACAAGGTAGCTAGTCACATTGAACCCATTTTACAAGAGACATGTGGAAGTCAAAGTGGATATATATATATATATTTATATTTATACACACACATATATATGTGTGTGTGTATATATTATATCTAATTGCATCCTACCTCAAAGTGTTGTAAACAGAATTTAGACTAGGGCATTTTTCATAATCCAAAACAAATCTAATATGGTAACTATTTTCAGAAGACAATAATAAAAATATAGAAATAATGGAGAATCGGTACTAAGCTCTGCAAAGATTAAATCACATTTTTCAGTCTCAAGATTGCTGTTGTATTTCTACTGTAAGCAAGACATTGTTGAGAACTTGTGAACTCATCATCAATGACTTCACAAACATTGTTTTGGATTGTGTTAGCTTGCCTATCTCTGTCTATCTTACAGTGGCTTGTAGCTTCCACCTGAATCATTAGGACTTAGGATTTTATGCTTGTCCCTGTTCAGTAGGAAGACCCTTCTCTACCCTTTCAAGTTAGGCCTGGTTGTAAGAGTTATAACAGCTGATAACATATGGGTGCCATGTCATTTCCTCACAAAAGCCTTAAGAACAAGTATGTGATTTGCCATTGTCTCTTTTGATCTGCATTACAGTGATTATCAATTTTTCATAGGTGCTGCATCAGCCCACAGTCTGATGTAAAGTGATGTATCATGGTATTCTTCACTGGCAAGCATCTGATATTTAGTGTGGGGAAAGAATCTTTTGCCAGGCTAAGGCTCTACAGTTTGGAAACTGTTGCTACTGCAACAAAATCTACCCTACCCTACTCTAACTAATGTAGGGTCTATTTCTATTAATCAGAAATAGACACAAAATCAGAAAACAATATATGTATTTCTTCAGCAGAAAAGTTTGTCAACAAAGTAAATTAAGTACCTCAAAAGCATTGAGAGGCTTGAGAATGGTTTAGGTGTTAGGTGATAAGGTGTGGTCTACAGATCAACACTACCGCTTTCACCTATTCCTATAAATAAAGTTTTATTGAGATACTCCCATGTCCATTTTTTTATCCACTGTCTATGGCTATTTTCAAGCTACATCTAAATTTAGGAACTGCAAAGCAGACCACATGGCCAACAAAACCTGTTTATTAGCCTGGTTAATTTTCTGTAACCATTTACAGAAAAGTTATCTTACCTTTTGTCTAGATAAGCATCCTAGAATGGCTTCCTATAGGACAGAGATTCAGTCATCGGCAGAAGTGTGTTTGCTTTCTGCTACCATAACAAAATATCTGAGACAATCAACTTAATATGAGAAAAGGGTTTCGTTCTGAATATTCAGAGGTTTTTTTTCATAATCACTTACCTCTACTGCTTTTGGGTCTGTTGTGGCTCAGGGCAGGAAGCTGCTCACTTCATGTAGGCTAGGAAGCAAATGGGTGAGGAAAGATAGTATTTATTATCTCCTTCAAAGGTGTGTTTAGTGCCCTAACTTCTATCACTGGGCCTTAACACCTCCTCCTGATGATACAGTGGGCTACATACAGATCAAGCCTTTGGCTGTGTCCCTCTGGGGAAACTTTTCCAAAACACGACATAGAGTTGCTGCCACTGAGACCACAAATATAGCTTTGCCTGAAGAAAGAAGACACATCTGCGTGGCAGCAAAGAGAAGCCTGCAGAGCAGAAGCTCATGGAGAGCAGCTTCCTACAAACCGCAGGCCTGAAACACCCTTTGATAGAGCTGCAGGAGGCCGGCTGCTCTGCCTCCCACATCTTGTGCAAGTAAACACATCTCCGGTGGAGTGCCTTCCCATGATTTCAGTATCTTGCCTATGAGAAAATATAAAGTGAGCTTGTCAACGCTCCGGCTCTTCCCCCCGAAGTATAAAGAAGCTGAGATCGAATGAGTCAGCTTCGAGCATTTGGCTCACAGGTTTGTTTGCAGTTCTCATGTTTCTGGGAAAGTCTACCCTAGCTGGCTGCACATGAATCCCCACAGTACACACTTCCTCATGTAAGTTAATCTAGGTGCATTCTTGCGGGTGTTAGACAATACCTTAGAATTGAACTATATAAATGCACAATGTCTCAATTTTATAACAACATCTAAACATATTTACCTCACAGTTCTATGTACCAGTCACGGCAGAGTTGTCGGCTGTCAGTGGTGGCTGATGAATATTCGTCATATAAAACTGTCAAAGCCTCCCAAGGCCATCAACTCCCTTCTACATCAAATACAGTTCTCTTCATTGAGTTCCAGGAATGGCTGCAATCTGGCCCTACTCTAAATCCGCATCATGTCTTGAGTCTGTTTCTCTATTCTGTGCAGGCTGCTCAGCTGTGTGCTCATCTCGCAGCCTCTTACTCTTCCCACCCTTTCTCCTTTCCCCTTTGCCTAGCCAAATTCTCAGACATCAGCCTCTAGAAGCAGTTGTCTGCATTCTTTGTCTCAGTCCCACACTGATCTATCTTTTCCTAGTCAATCCAGCACAATCACCCATGTTACTCTTTCCCTGGCTTTTGTTGCTTAGCTGTATTAAAAGGTTTTGAAAACCTTCCTTGTTCAAATTCTCTTGACCACAAGTTCCTGAACTCTCCGCTCTCCCTGCTGGCAGTTCCTTCTCTTCCTCTGGGACACGGATGGTCTTTCACACCATTCCCAGGCTCTTCTGTCCCCCTGGTGTCCTTAGATTGTCACAGATCACATGTGATTCCCATCATCATGCCGATCATCTGAGGTGGTTTCTGCTTAGTTATAAGGAAAAATACCACTACTACTCACCCATTTTTTTAAATCCTTGTGAAAAGAAATGTTCACTTGTACTACATCCCCAGCCACCCCACCTCTTCTATCTCCTTGTGGAAGGAGAGATTGTCAAATGCTAACTTTGAGAAGAAAAGCCTGGCAATGCTCAGATGGGCATCTTCTTTCTCTTTCTAATCCAAGCACAGAGTACACATGTTCCTTCATCCCTCTGTTCTTCAGGCTTCCAGCAAGGGTGCATCTGTGTGATACATCTCTGCCTCGTAGAAACAGGTGGCTCTGTCCATTTGCAGGTTTCCTTTTAGCAAAGAGAGCTCCTGCAGTCAAAGTCAAGTTCAGCAATATCAGATATATAGGTGATAAAAGCAAAAAAAAAGTTTATTCTCCATATTTTTGATTCATGTCATGTATAAATTAAAATTCGATAGAAGATGTAGTATCTCATAATTGGCTCACAACACTTGCAGAATTGCATTCTGCTTTGAGAATACCCAGTTTGCTTCAATGTGGAAAATTTTTATTTTTGAACATAAGCTATTTTGTTCAGATATTATATTATGAACTCAGAGCAAACACTATAGATTCTAAATGAATGAAATAGTTTTGCTTCTTTATTCATTCATCTGGCAGCAGTAATACATTGAGCAACTGTTCCACATGCTGCATATAAATCAATTAAAATGAATGAATGGAAAATAATTCATGCTTTCATCTCATGATTCTTAAAAGAGAAGGATGTTAGAAGATGTTGGTTTTGAGAGCAGAAGCATAAAAGAAAAGAAATATAAAAAACAGAAGGAAGGAGGGACAAAAGGGGAGGAATGGAAGGAGGGTTGGGGAGGGAAAACAGAAGAGGAAAGGAAAGGAAAGGGGAAGAGGAGAGGAAGATGGAAGGATGGATAGAGGACATGAAGAAATTCAATTATGATTTCCTTTTTCCTGGGGGTCTTGTTCAGTTATATAAGGCTGGTTATGCTTGAACTCTGGGATCTCCTGTCTCAGCCTTCTAGGTAGCTTACAATACAGGTATTCATCAAGCTTCTATTGTGATTTTCAATAAGTTGATGAATGTCAGTCTTTCTGAGTGATTGGGTGGAAGGTAGGGAAGTAGCCATGTAAATATCTGGGTATAGTGGCTTAAGTCAGAATGAGCAGTTAGTGGATAAAACCTTATGCGAGCTGTATTTGTCTTGCACTGTGAATGTGAAAGAGGTCTGTGTGGCCAAAAAGAAACAAAAAGGAAGAAATTTAACAGATGAGGACAGAAATGAAGTCCTGAACCAAAGCACAGAATGCCTTATAGGGTTGGCTATGGCAGCACTTGGGTATTGGCTTTGTCTCAGTGTTCCTGTGTGAGGAACGATCCCTGTGGGAGCAAAGATGGATGCAATAGGACAGTTAGATGACTCTGTAGAGAGGAGGATGGCTCAGAATCAACTGGTGGCAGGAATGCGGAAAGCAGTCAGGTTTGGGGCATAATATGAAAAGAAGCAACCAGGGTCCATAAAGAAGTGGGCCAGACTGGCTGCCAGTTAAAGAAAGAAGAAGGCCATCACAAGAGTAATCAAAATTGCTTTTGTCTCCTAATTTATTGTCTTTTTTCTTAACTTTTTCACTATGCATCGTTATATCATTTATCATTTCACTCACAGTATATTCCAAATGACGTTGTAGAACATCAAGTGAAATAGAAGAACCCCTCAACAGTACGATTCCATTTCCTCCCATCTTTTGTGTTTCCGATGCCATATATTTTACTTGTATCTAAATTACAAATGGCATGAAAATATTTTATTGCTGCTTTAAACCAACTGCTGTCTGTGAAAGAAACTTCATGAAGAAAAATATAAGCTTGTCTCTTGGATTTGCTCAAGTATTTGTGATTTCTCCAATCCCTTGCCCCTTCCTGTGGTGCTGAACTCCCCTCTGTGGTTATTTCTCTCTACTGAAGCAGCATCATGTAGTGTGAGTGAGCTGGCAGCTCTCTTTTATCTGAAAACTCCAGTATTTCTTCTTCATTTAAGATGATCTATTCAATTGAACACAGAGCCTAAGCAGATTACCGTCTCCCTTCCCTCCGCCTCTAGAGACATCTTTCTTCCTACTCTTATCTTTGTGGACTTTCCTGTTTCTAGCTCTTGTTCTGGTTTATTTTCCCATTGTCCTTACTTTCACAGTTTGAGTGTGACATGTATCAATATAGCTTTCTTATTATGTGCTGAGTATCATACATTTATAGGTTAATACTATATTTATCAAATTTAGAAGAATTTTGTACGTTAGGTTAGCATGGATCAACCTCAAACTTTCTATGTGACTGTGGTTGACCTTGAATTTCCCAGCCCCAGCCCTCCTGTCACTCCCTCCCAAGTGCTGGGACTACACCAGGCTTGGTTTATGCAGCACTGTGACTAGACCCCAGGGCTTTGTGCATGCCTGCTAAGTATTCTACCAACTGAGCCACATTCCGCAGCCCAGGTGTCAGTTCTTTAAAAATTTTGCTACATCATTTTTCTCTCCTCTTCTAAAAATTTAATTATGTGTGTAATTTTCAATAGATCACTATGACTCCATTTTAATTTTCTTTTGGGGTCAATATTTTGCCTCCTAACTATCCTGTTGTCATACATGTTTCATTTCACTATATCTCTCTCTGAAAATGTGTACACCGTCAATATCATGTTAAGCAGTCTAACTAGGTGGTCAGCCACACCCTGTTTCCATAATGTTAAAAAAAAAAAAAAGATTTTTATCAAAAGCAAAAAAAAAAAAAAAAAAAATGGAAATGCTTTTGGAAGATGATTACTTCTCTCTGCCAACAGAGAACTCAGTGAAACTCTAGTATAAGTATTCCTGCAAATCAGTGAGACCCGTTGTCATGGATTTGGAGGAGGCTTTCATAGCAAATAAAAAATTTCTGTATGCAGCATTCCTTCTTGAGTGTGGCTGGATTTGCCAGTCCAAGTCACTCCATGATGTTTTCCTTTTATTGTCAAGATTTGGAGCAAATAGCCGTTAATTTGTATTTTACTGTCGTACTTCGAAGAATGTCAGATATTTCCAGTGGGCACATGTTGATAGTTAAAACATCTAACCTGCATTAAAAAGGAAAATATTTACTTCCTGATCCTGAACATCTCAAGTTCTCCTCCTTACATCTTTACATCTGCTTGTAAAGAGGGTTTCTGTGGTTGCTGGCTGCCCCCGCCCCCAACTTCCCTGTGACTCTCAACCCCAGAGCCCACCCCTCTCCCCCAGTGAATGTTGGGCTTCTAACAGAGATGTGTAGGCTGCATCTGAAAAGGTCTCTCTGGATGTTATTTATCAACAAGATCCTGAAGGATTCACTTTAGATTTTATCCAAATGTTAATGGTTAAATGAAAATATTGACTTGTATAGTCACAGGGGATGATCCCAGAGACTTGGACATCCATGAAGTTAGACAAGACAGCAGGATTCTCTCTAAAATGTATGTATGAGTTGGTATGCTAATGAATTATTGAGTAATTATTTTGAATTATTGGGAATCCAAAGTAGATGATGAAGGAAGAGAGCTACTCAGTTGTATGCCAACCAGAGAGTGAAAAGGACAGAGTTCTTGGTCTTATTGTTCACAGAATCTATTAAATGAGAGGAGGCACATGCAGTGCAAAGCAAAGGACAGCAAGCCCCATGTAAAGAATTGATTGGAATAATTAGAATAAAGGTAAAACTTGAATAAAGAATGTAGAAGTCTATGTTTCAGGACATTATGGTTCTTCTACTAAGAAAACCAGAGACTCCAGAACACTAAAGCATCCTGTGAGGTAAACTGTAAAGCACAATGACTTAAAATCCTTCCAGAATTTTAGTTCCCACAATTGACAAGTTGAACATTCACTGTATGCCCTGATGAAGCTGTTTCAGAAGAAGTGACCCTCATGGAGTCTGCCGTCTGATGGAAAGAAACCAGCAGTGAGCAATGGACCATAAGAAAGGAATAGAAGCTCTACATCTTCCCCTGATATCAAGACAAAAGCTCTTCTTGAGTTATTCACTCTCATCATTTCCACACCTCATTCCTACACTCTTCTGTTACCGTCTAAAAGGGAAGCAAGCATCTCACACACGTGATTCTCAACACCTTTTCCTTTGTCTTTCCAAAGCATCCATGTTTAGTATCTGATGTGGGTTGATCTGTGTCACCACAAAATTCCTATGTAGAAACCTAATGCCCCGGGCCTAGGAATGTGCCCTTACTGGGAAATGCATTGTTGCAAATAGATCCAGTCAAGATGAGGTCATAAGAAGGTTGGTAGTTGATTGTTTTCAGTGTGGCTGATGCCGTTAGCCAAAGGAGATGTGGAGGTATAAAGAACACACACACAGGGAGAGGAACCGGTGAGCAGGCAGGCAGATGTTGGAGTGATATGCATGCAAGTTAGCCAGCTCAGAAATTGCCAACAAACCCCCGAAGCTAGAAGAAGGGAGCAGGTTCTCAACTCTACCTCACCCTGTTGTTCAAAGGAGCCAGCTTTGCCTATGATGTCTTGATCTCGGATTCCCAAGCTCCACACCTAGGAAACAAAACATTTCTTCTGTTTAAACTACACAGTTTGTGATGCTTTGCTGTGGCACCTACAGCAAACAAATACAGTCTGTCTTTTGTCTCTCAGGACATCTCACAGTTTAAAATTCCATCTCTGCACCTACAACCTATTTCTATTTCTGAACTTTCTTCCACCTTCCAGAATGTAAAACTCAATGCTCACTGTCATTTCACATGAATATCGTAACAGCCATCCCATAGTTGTGTATCCAGAACTGGGCTCTTCACTTCCTTCCACAATGGCCATCACCCCCAGCCTTCATGGTCACTGGTGATGGTAGTTACATCCTGTTGTTTCTCAAGCCAGTCTCCATGGAGAAGGTTACTGCTTTCCACCATCTGCATAATAATAGCCTTTGACATCTGTCTTAGTTAGGGTTTTACTGCTGTGAACAGACACCATGACCTTATAAGACTACCAAGTCTTAAAAAGGACAACATTTAATTGGGGCTGGATTACAGGTTCAGAGTTTTGTCCATTGTCAAAGCAGAAAGCATCCAGGCAGGTATGATGCAGGAGGAGCTGAAAGGTCTACATCTTCATCTAAAGGCTGCTAGAAGAATACTGGCTTTCAGGAAGCTCTAGGGTGAGGGTCTTAAAGCCCACACCCACAATGACACACCTACTCCAACAAGGCCACACCTTCTAATAGTGGCACTTCCTGGGCCGAGCATATACAAACCATCAGAGCATCCAAATACTCTGACTTCCTCTGCTTTGACATGGTCTCTTCCACCACTAATTAAAATATTGAAGATACTAGAAAAATATGAATGAAAATTAATTGTTTATCAAATTGTCATACCTACCTATCAACCTCATTTTCTTCACTTACAAATTAAAGAAATTTGCAAGGATTCTTTCATCCCTTACCCACATAAATGATTTTATTAAGGGGATTCACTCATGGAATGTGGTGCCGACATTATATTTAAGGAGCCTAAAATGAAGTGACTATTTGGTAATTATAGAGTTGATCTAATCACCACAGACAGTACTCTAGGTAATTTAATCCCTGAAGTGAATTTTATTCCATTTAGCTGACTACATTCACACAAATAAGATAATGAGATAGCTTAGCCACTGTGCAAGATGCTAGGAGTATTTACAGAAGCTGCATGCTCCAAATGAACTGGTTCACCTTTCCATGTACCAGGAGACATGCACATGTGTTGGAATGTCCTATCTACCATCTATCTACCTACCTCCCTACCTACCTATCTTCATAGATATTAGATTATACACATGAGAAGAGTGGTAAGGCAAATTCCAGCCTTTTAAATTATCAAAAATATTATAATTAGCATTTAAATTAAGATAGGTCAATTAACTCCCTTTTTTGTGTAAAAATGTGTTTTCATTAGTGCAATTATTTTCATTTATATTATCAACTTAAGGACTATTTCAATATCAAGAATTTCTTTATTTCCGAAATTAAATTTTATTTGGTGATATTTTCATAACATCCCTCCTTGTTCTTGCCACTGGGGTTCAATTCCAGCTTCATATTTACCAGGCACTCCCACAGCAGGGCCTTTGCACTGACTAGTGGCCTCTCAATGACTTTCATGACAATGAAGTGTTTGTTCAGATGTCCCTTTCTTCATAAGATTGGATTCATCTTCTACATTCCTCCATAAGACCATTGATGTTGTGAGCCATGATATTAAATATCTCATAATGTATACTTTGGTTTTTTCAATTGTAGTTTTATTAACTACCACAAGAATATCAATCTGTTAAGGATAAAGGGATTTATGTTGGTTCTTTGTGGATCCCAAATGCCCAGAATAATGGATTCTAGAATGTAAGTGCACAACTAACAATTTGTTAAGCAGGTAAACTTAACCATGTTCTTATGTATATTAATTCAGACAATCACTAAAGAAGTATCTTAAAATAATCAAGAACTAGGACCACATATGTCAGTTTGTAGCCTGGAAGTATTGAAAATTGAAATATAGCAGTCACAGTGCATTTTAATTGACTCTTTTAGCTTATGAGTCCTAATAACCCCTCTTCCCTACAAAGTTGAACCATGATTATATTATTATTCCAAGAGAAGATTCTTTCTCTCAATCCTCTCTCTCT